>NC_082665.1:8037586-8346724 GCF_025265405.1 Mesoplodon densirostris | reverse complement strand
AAAATATCAAGTCACTATTTTGTATACCTGAAACTAATATTGTAAATCAGCTATATTTCAATTTTTTAAAAAAAAATTATACGCCATTTAAGATTATACACCATTTAAAGTTATTACAAAATAATGCCTGTATTTCCCTGTGCTGTACAATATATGCTTGCTGCTTATTTATTTTATACATAGTAGTTTGTGTCTCCTAACCCCCTACCCCTATCAGGCCCTTCCCCCCTTCCCTCTCCCCACTGGTAGCCACTCACTTGTCCTCTCTATCTGTGAGTCTGGTTTGTTATATTCATTCGTTTGTTTTATACTTTAGATTCTACAAATAAGCAATAACATAGAGACTTGTCTTTCTCTGTCTGACCTGTTTCACTTAGCAGAATACCCTCTAGGTCCATCCATGTTCTTCCAAATGACAGAACTTCATTCTTTTTTATGGCTGAGTAATATTCCATTGTGTATATATATATACCACATCTCTTTATCCATTCATCTGTTGATGGACACTTAGGTTGCTTCCATATCTTAGCTATTGTAAATAGTGCTGCTGTGAATATTGGGGTGCATATATCTTTTTGAATTAGTGTTTTTATGTTCTTTGGATATATACCCAGGAGTGGAATTGCTGGATCATGTGGTAGCTCTATTTTTAGTTTTCTGAAGAACCTCCATTCTGTTTTCCATAGTGGCTGCACCAATTTACATTCCCACCAACAGTGTACAAGGGTTCCCTTTTCTCCACATCCTTGCCAGCATTTATTGTGCTCTTTTAAAATTTTTTTTGGCTGCATTGGGTCTTGGTTGCTGCAAGTGGGCTTTCTCTAGTTGTGCTGAGCGGGGGCTACTCTTCGTTGCGGTGTGTGGGCTTCTCATTGCGGTGACTTCTCTTGTTGCAGAGCATGGGCTCTAGGCGTGCGGGCTTCAGTAGTTGTGGCACGCAGGCCTTAGAGAGTGTGGGCTTCAGTAGTTGCAGCTTGCAGGCTCTAGGGTGCGCGGGCTTCAGTAGTTGTGGTGCACAGGCTTAGTTGCTCCACGGCATGTGAGATCTTCCCGGACCAGGGATCAAACCTGTGTCCCCTGAATTGGCAGGCGGATTCTTAACCACTGTGCCACCAGGGAAGTCCTATTGTGTTCTTTTTGATGACAGCCATTCTGACAGGTGTGAGGTGATATCTCATTGTAGTTTTGATTTGTATTTCTCTCATGATGAGTGATGTTGAGCATCTTTTCATGTACCTGTTGGCCATCTTAATGTTTTCTTTGGAAAAATATCTTTTCAGGTCTTCTGCCCATTTTATAATCAGCTTGTAAAAACTGAGGTCTTTTGTACAGAGGTAACAAAGGGCTGTTTGTCCATTTAAGAAAGGAAGAATTTGTTCCAGATGTCTGAGTCAACAGCTGACGTTACATATTAAGTAGAAGAAAATGAGCTGTGGGACCTTAATCAATAAACTCATTTATTGAGATTTAAGTATGCCCAGAAGAAGAGGGTTGGTATGTAAAGGCTACTGTTATAACATTCCTTAGGACATGTTTTTACTTGGGATGAGACTGGGGAGATTTGAAGAATGAGAAGAATTGGAAGGAACCAGCCTTTCTGCTCAGTTGCCCAGTTGAATGAAGTCTTCTTGATCGTGAAGAGGGAAACATGAGCAAAAGTAAAGCCCTGCACAGTGGCTCACAGAACGCTAATTTGGATAAGCTACTTGGGGGGCTTAACAAAATAAAATATTTTTGTAAACTTTGTATTGCCTCAGGAAAATTCAGTTTTCAGTTTTAATAAATCCGTGCGGGAATGCCTGTGTTCACCCGATTAAGTGCTGAGGGCAGATTTGCAGACTCAGCCACTTAATTTTAGGTGGGCATCTGGTGAGTGAGGTTTCTTTCTTTCTGGCAGAGGCTTGTCCAGCTTTATAAACTGCTGGTCTGACTGGGTCCTGTGTTTGTGCAGCTCATCAAGGCTTCTTTGTACACTTGACCAAGAAATGTCCAGTAAATTAGCACCCAGGGAGGAGGGCTGTGAGAGGGCAGCAGCTTGGGCTGGTGGGCTTGGACTCTTGACCTGCTTTTTAACTTTGCTAAGGCTCTGGGTCTGGTTCCATGTGGTTGTACTTAAGAGTAGTCAGTCCATTTTTTAAAAAGAGCCATTATTTAGTCCCTCAAATTACAGGCCAGTTGGGTTATTAGACTTTCCATGTAAAATGTATACCCGTTTCCTAGCAGGATAAATTGCTTGTCTGAGATCCTTAGGTTGTTGTCTGCACAAGAGCAAATGAGGTTTAGTTGTGGCCACTTTACTAATCATGACTATACTGAGAATTCACTTGTGGAAAATCTTTTACAAACGTAAAAAGAAATTTCCACTTTTGTTATCTTTCCCTTGGCCTTTGACTCTCTTAGATCACTGAGGTTATGAGCTAATACTTACTTAAAGTTTCTCGATCCCACATTTGGATATATTAGATACAACAGCCCTTCCCCCTTATAGAGAATAGAGAAGCAAGCAGTAGCAAATCACGTTTAAGAACTCAGGCAAGCAGAGCAACTAAGCCGTGTGCCACAACTACTGAGCCTGTGCTTGAGAGCCCACGAGCCACAACTGCTGAGCCTGCACTCTAGAGCCCACGAGCCACAGCTACTGAGCCCACGTGCCACAACTACTGAAGCCCACATGCCTAGAGCCCGTGCTCCGCAACGAGAAGCCCCCGCAATGAGAAGCCTGTGCACGGCAGCTAAGAGTAGCCCCTGCTCGCTACAATTAGAGAAAGCCCATGCACAGCAACGAAGACCCAGTGCAAAAAAAAAACAAAAAACACTTGGGCAGTAAGAGTCAGACTGCCTGACTCGTGACCCCAGCACCACCACTTAATAGCTTTGTGACCTAAAATAATTTACTCAATCTCTTCGACCCTCAGTTTCCTCATTAATAATGTAATCTCTACTTCATAGTTTTGTGAGGACTCACAGAGGTGGTTGGAAAGGGGTGGGGAATGGCCAGAGGTATAGAAAGAGGAAGAATTGTCCCCCACCCAGAATGCTGTCACGCCCTCTTTGAGAAAAATCACTTATTTACAAAGCACTTGAAAAGTGCTGAGCGTTTACAAAGCATCAGTAAAAATCTGGGCCAGCTATTGCATATAGCTGATGGAGTTTGATTATCATGAGATAGGGATGGGCCAATTCTCTATTCCCTGCCAGAAGAAAATAGCAATTCTAAAGCCAGAGTCTCCTATTGTTTTTAATGTACGTCTCACCTGCAACCAGCAGGTTATAACTGGTTGCCATATTGCTCAAGGGTGTATGTTCTTTCTTGTTTTATTAAGGTAAAATTCACCTTTAACCACTATAAAGTATACAGTTCAGTGGTTTTCAGTATATTCATCATGTTGTATAATCATTACCACCGTCTAATCCAGAACCGTTTTCAACACTCCAAAAAGAAGCTCTGTACCCATTAAGCAGTCACTCCCCATCTCTCCTAGGTCATATGTTCTTAAGGTGCTTTAATGAGATTTGCTTATAGCTAAGATGGGGATTTAGTTGACATTGACTCTTAAAACACAGTCAAAATAATTTTGGCCCAGAATAATTTATGGAGTAGAATTTGGAACTTTGTCCTGTTTCAACAGAATCTTGGGCCCCTGCCTGCCAAAACTTCCTCAGCTCACGTCTGCATAGAGGTGGGGTTCTCCTGTTCAGTTATTGCCTTTGCCAAGTTCAGCCTTTTTAAATTTTTTTCTTAAGATATTTTTTTTTAATGTGGGCCATTTTTAAAGTCTTTACTGAATTTGTTACAATATTGTTTCTGTTTTATGTTTTTTTGGCCACAAGGCATGTGGGATCTTAGCTCCCCAACCAGGGATCAGACCTGCAACCCCTGCATTGGAAGGCGAAGTCTTAACCACTGGACCACCAGGGACGTCCCCAGCCTTTTTTTTTTTTTTTTAACATTTATTTATTTAGTTATTTGTTTATTCGGTTGTGCTGGGTCTTAGTTGTGGCAGGCGGGCTCCTTAGTTGCACCAGCATTTTTTTTAATCTAACATTTATGGAGCTCATGTTATGTGCCATACTGAGTTGTAAATATTTTACATGTATTATTTTATTTAATCTCAGAACAATCCTAGTGTACTAGTGTTACAGTATAGTATATAATATTCTCTCCATTTTACTGATAAGGAAAAAGGAGGCCGGACTTGCTAATGCTTCTTGCTCCAAGTCACACCAGTACTAAGCAGGAGGGCAGGTGGTGAGTGTCCGGCTCCAAATACCTTGCTTTTGTCCTCCCTTAAGAGAATGTCTAGCTGTATTCCATATATTTTTATATGTCACATCTTCATTATCTTTTCAGTACAAAATTTCTAATTTCCTTTGAGATTTATTCCTTGAATCATGTTTGAAGTATACTGTTTTACATTCATTCAAATATTTTTATACTTCTTAATTTAACTTTCTGTTATTTGATTTTTTTGTCATTGATTGGTTTTGATTTCTAATTTTAAAATTTTGTTGTTTGGCCCAAAATATAGTCAATACTTATAAAATATTTCATGTGTGCTTGAAAAGAACCATTTGCCATTAATATATATATGTATATAAAATATATATGTATTTATTTTTCTGCCTTTTGTGGGTGTACTGTTCTGCACATGCTGATTAGTCCAAATCTGTTACTTCTATTTTTCTTATCTTCTGTACTCTTATTGATTTTTTCTCTTTTTCTATTACATATTGAAAAAGTGCTAAAATCTCCTATATTAATGATCAATATGACTTTTTTTCCTCCTTTCAATTCTGTCAAGTTTTTGCTTTAAATATTTTGAATCAATGTTATTCTTTAATATATTGACTTTTTTATTTTAAAATAATTAATAAGCATCATTATTGTGAAAAAAAAAAAAGAGAGAATGTCAGTTCCGCAACCAGATGAAAAACATTTCTCAGCATTTCATGAGCAGCCTGTCAATTAATCGACGCCATAATAATGCCGAGTAACAACCACCCACAAAAACCCTCAGTGATGTATAACAATAAATATTAAATGTGTGCGTCTGTGGGTTAGCTGATCCCGACTGGGCTTGGCTAGACTGTTTCACCTTGGGGTCAGCTAGGGCTCTGCTGTTTGGGGCTGTGCTAGAATGGCCTCAGCAGGGACAACAGGGGCAACTAGATCTGCTCCATGTGTCTTTTATCTTCCAGTAAGCACAAGGGCAAGCGAGGACAGTCACTGCTAATATCACATCAGGCAAAGCGAGTCACATAGCCAGCCCATATTCAAGGGGTGGGGAAAAGAGACTGCCTCTTTAGTGAAGGGAGCGCCCAGGTCCCATGAGAAAGGGTGTAGATATGGGGAGGGGTGAAGGATGGGGCTGTGAATGCCATCCCTCTGCCACAGTAGGTTAGCACCAGTCATTCACTAATGCTCAGTAATTACCAAGAGCTTAAGAGACCTTCTGTGATTGGTATCTAACTCCATCTTCTGCCTTCTTCCTTACGTAATGGATACTGCTTGTCATGGGATTTGCTCACTTCTGGACCTTTTCCCAGCACTGTTCCTTCTGCTTCAAGTAGCCTTCTTCCTCCCCAAGCCTGGCTCACTCCTCCTCGCTGTTTGGGTCCAACTCAGGCATCACTTTGTTGAGGAAGCAGTCACTGACGACAGCTCAGGCTTGGTTAAACGCCCTTATTAATGCAGTGGTGATAATGAGTGCCTCACACTATATTACCCAGTAATTATCATTTTGTTAACATCATTATTGAGATATAATTCACATAGCATAAAATTCACCCATTTAAAGTATATAGTCAGTGTTTTTAGTATGTGCACGCTGTTGTAGCCATCACCACAATCTTAAGTTTAGAACATTTTTATTGCCCCAAAACGAAATCTCGTAACCACGACCGGTCACTTCCTGTTCTCCTCCCTCCCTCCCCCGGCTGTAGGCAAGCACTAATTTACTCTATGGATTTGCCTGTTCTGGGCATTTTATATAAATGGAGTCATATTATATGTGGTCTTTTGTGAGTGCCTTCTTTCACCTAGCTTAATGTTTTCAAGGTCCATCCGTGTACATTCGTCCAAGTAACATGTATCAGCACTGCATTCCTTTTTACTACTGAATAATATTCCTTTGTATGCTGTATCACATTTTATTTACCCATTCATCAGTTGATGGACATTTGGATTCTTTCCAGTTTTTGGCTGTTATGAATAATACTGCTATGAACATCTGAGTACAAGTTTTTCTGTGGACATATGTTTTTGTTTCTTTTGGGTATATAGCTAGGAGTGGAATTGCTGGGTCATATGCTAACTCCATATTTAAGAGTCTGAGAAAGTTCCATACTGTTCCAGAACAGCTGCACCATCTTACATTCCCACCAGCAGTGTATGAGGGATCCAGTCTCTCCATGGTCTCACTAATGCTTATTATCATCTCTCTTTTTGATTTTAGCTATTCTGATGGGTGTAAAGTGGTTTCTCATTGTGGTTTTGATTTGCATTTCCCTAAAGGTTAATGGTGTCGAGCATCTTATATGTGCTTAATGTCCATTTTTATATCTTTGGAAAATTTGGAGAAGTGTCTGTTTTAATCCTTGGCCCATTTATTAATTTCATTATTTGTTTTTTAATTATTGAATTAAGAGTTTTCATATATATGTATTCTAGGTACAAGTTGCTTATCAAATATATGATTTAGAAATATTTTCTCCCATCTTCCATATTTACAACTTTATTTCTTCTATCTCCTGTTCCGTGGGTTGTCTTTTCACTTTCTTGATGGTATCATTTGCAGCACACAAGTTTTAAATTTCAGTGTAGTCCGCTTTCTCTATTTTTTCTTTTGTTGCTTATGCTTTTGATGCCATAGCTGAGAAACCACTGTCAAATCCAAGATCACCAAGCACCAAGATGTACTCCTGTATTCTAGAGTTTTAAGTTTTAGCTCTCTCCACTTAGGCCTATGATCCATTTTGAGTTAATTTTTGTGTATGGTGTAGTAATTATCTTTTATGCATATTTCCCCCACCAAACTGTGATCTCCCTGAAAGTGAGGACTGTTTCTTAGCCATCTTTGGATCTCAGCGTACAGACTAGGAGCTCTGCCGATGTTATCAAACAGTTGTACTTGGGCCCTTGAAGAACTGGGTTTAGTGAATTGTGTCTTCATATTCTGTCAGCCTACGTGAAAGGCCATCAGGCCTGGATGTTCTGTGAAGATTGTTGCTTTATTTACTGCTAGTATGTAGTTGAGGATATTACCCATTCTTTCATTTGACAAATATTTATTGGATGCTTCTTAAGTGCCAGGCTCTGTGCTGATCTTCCAGGACTTTTATGTAGCATCCTCTTTATGAGGCCCTGAGAAGTCATTCCTCTCTGCTTTTACTATCTGTGTTTCTTTGTGCAGTGGGCTTGTTTTTATTTGACTTCAACTGCCAGAAAGTTTTAATACTGTTTCTGAAGAATGGTTAGGACCTCATGCCATTTGTTTTTATATTACTCTGGCTCTGTTTTTATATTATCATTCTTGTCTTTTTATTCTGTTTTCTTTACTTAGCATTCTTTTTAATTTTTTAAATTATATATATTATTGAAGGCACTTCAAATATTTATTTTAAAACATAGTTGAGGTTTAAAAAAAGAGGTATAAAAACCAAATGTTCTCTAATTGAGAAAAAGACTTTCAGAGGTGTTTATAATTATGTCAGTGAACTGTGCAAATACAGGATGCAGTTGTATATAGCCTGTTGTTTCTCCTATTCTAATGTTTCAAAGAAAGGCATTCAGATTATTCTTTTTCGTGTAGTCAGAGACAAGCTCATGATAGCTGCCTTAGGCCAGCCATGTCATTAAAGCGTGGTGAGTACAAATGGCAGATGAGCTCATGTAGCATTTTTCATGGCTGAGCTGTAGGTGTGTGTGTGTGTGTGTGTGTGTGTGTGTGTGTGTGTGTGTGTGTGTGTGTGTGTGTGTGTGTGTGTGTGTGTGTGTGTGTGTGTGTGTGTGTGTAATACTTTGTGCCTTTTGATACCTGAACTGCTTTACGTACTTGTTGCCAAGTAGGTTTTTATGTCCCAGTATAACCTTGAGGTTGTACATCGTCTCCCAGCCAAAGGGCTGAATCCTAGGTGAAATCATTGGCTTAGAATAGAGGCAAGAAACAAGTTCGGCTTGGCCGTCAGCAGCAAGGCGTGCGTATGGACATTGGTCATGGTAGTAGAATACAGGATCTTGTAAGCCTAGTAGGCATGGTGGTCACCTCTGTCACAGTAATGACTCAGCACATTCAGCATCAGCAGGATTGCAGCAAGGAAAATGTGAGTTGAACCGTCCCCAAGATGGAGGGAATGTCACTGAGCTGTTGAGCCTCTGCTGCCTTAGAACAGTTGGCCTGCACATCTCAAGGCCACTGAGGCCAACCCTACTCCTGCGGCGGGACTTTAAAGTCATTAAGAATCTGGACTGGTTAGCAAATCTGCTTCCCAGGAACATCCGAAACCTTGGTGTCGAAAGCTGATGAGGGAGAAATGTCTTTGTAAGTTGATGCCTCTTTGACTAGAGAGCCGTATTTCACAGGGAGTCTGTGTAACTTGGCTTCAGGGTACACCGTCTTTTCTGAAGGAGGAGGCTCCAAGTTTCTGTAGCTGAACCCATGTCTCAGTGACCTGGTCACATTCTAAGCCTAAGCGGGAAGTTCAGGCTACAGGGAACCTGGTCAGAGGTGGAAAATGAAAGGCTCCCTAAGCAGAAATGAAGCTGGGACTTCATTAAGCAGCCATCGTTACTAGTAGAATTTCAAACTGGAAAAGAGTAAAGTTGAAACGTGCTTCTTTTAGTCTCTTGTAAATGTTGCTCCATTCTGATTCACATAGTAATTGTTAGAAATATTAGTCTAGAGCGTGTTTACTTATAAGTGGCTGGCATCTTACAAGCATATGCACCACCTGTATATCTGCTGGCATTGAAGAGATGACACCTCGAAAAATGACATAACACTTTTAGAGAATTCGTAGGTTCAGAAGAAGTTTCAAAAGGCAACACCTGCGTAAGAAAGCTGACCAAGAAGGCTGTCTCAACGGGTGTTGTACCTAACCGTCCAGAGCATCAAGATAACAGCTTTTCATTTCTCTTTGTCATATTGCCTGAAATTCTGGCAGGTATTGCAAACCAAAGGCCTTTGTGACCAGGCAGAGAGAACACATTTATATTTTGAAAAGCAAACGAAAAGTACTGGGCTTGCCAAATAAAACATGTGTGCAGACTCCCTGTAGCTTAGAGGATCATTTAGGCTGAAGGATGAAGTGTGGATACTTCCAGGCCGGTTGAAGTGGTTCGTCTGAGCACTGTGCTGCGGTCAGGCGCCCTCGGGGTGAGGGGTGGCAAGGGGAGGGGAGGAAGGCCGTACTGGAAGGATGCCTGGGAGTTGGCAGGCCCTCAGCTGGGGGTGGGCTTACGTCAGGGGTCCAGGGAAACTCGAGGGTGTTGAGGGAGGAAGGGCCCCCAGAGGGCGGAACCCGCTGCCAGAAGGAAGACGGGAGGCTGCTGAAGACAGATGACAGTCTTTTTCAAAACCGTCTCAGAGGGGAGTCTTAGCTTTCCTCCTCGTCTTTCCAGCACCGCAGGTCTCTGCTCCCAGAACCCCCGTTGAGGCTACTACTTCTCCAGTCAAATAGACTCTTCATGGTCTGGAAACTTGCCTTCTTTAACACTGTAGACCTCGTTTTATTCAGCTTACCACCGTAACTGTGAGCTTCTTGGAAGAGAAGTGTTGGCTATTTAACTGATGTTTCTAACATGGCTTTTTATGGGGAAATGCATTCCAAGTTACAACTAATTAATTGGTGAATGGACTTTTGGACGGTAGTATATTAATGGGGTTGGAGTTTGCCATATTGGGAAAGGTTCTTTGGGGAGCAGAACGCGCCTGACTTGATGGGGTGCTGACCCACTCCAGAAGAGCCTGTTAGAAGACGTGTAAATCAGCAAAACCTGGAAATACGTCATTCCTTTCTGTGTGGCTATGTTGGAAGACTGTTTGAGTTCAGAATTTTATTCCTTTGATTTGTAGTCTTCGTCAAACACTTACAAATGTCTACTCTGTCCCATGAAAATGATTGCGGGGTCAAAATTATTAAGTTCTTATATCTATTTTATTGTTTACTCATAAATTTATTTAAACATACATATCTAGGTTAATTTGCCTCTTTCCTGTACGTCTTCCATATTCTCCTTTTTTGTTAATGGAATTTTGTTTAGTTATTCATCCAAAGTAGAAACTTACCTTTAACTCTGTCACCTTCTGCTTTACCATATATCCAGTCGGACACGTGGTCTTACCCATTCTAGTCTTCTAAAGTTTCCTTTATTTTTTTTTATCGTCCCTACAGCTACCACTGTCATCCTCATTGTCTCTCACCTGGGCTATTGCAGTGAGATTTTTTTTTAAATTTAACTTAATTTTTATTTTTTGTCTCTCACCTGGGCTATTGCAGTGAGATTTTTTTTTTTTAATTTAACTTAATTTTTATTTTTTGGCTGCGTTGGGTCTTCATTGCTGTGCACAGGCTTTCTCTAGTTGTGGCGAGCAGGGGCTACTCTTCATTGCAGTGCGTGGGCTTCTCATTGCGGTGGCTTCTCTTGTTGTGGAGCATGGGCTCTAGGCGCGCGGGCTTCAGCAGTTGTGGCACGTGGGCTTAGTTGCTCCGGGGCATGTGGGATCTTCCCAGACCAGGGATCGAACCCGTGTCCCCTGCATTGGCAGGTGGATTCTTAACCACTGCGCCACCGGGGAAGTCCCTGCAGTGAGATTTTTTTTTTTTTTACCTTTTTCTAATATAGTCGTTAACAATAAAGGTTATTATTCATAATGGGCTATGACGTCAGTTTAATGATGGTGACTAGAATTGTTTTTAATAGTAGAATAGAATAGAAATATCGGAAAACATCTCAGAAAGGGAGGGCAATTTTTTTTTCAGTTTTATGTGTATATACATGCATACATACATATGTATATACATATGCTGTAGATCATTATTAAAATGTATTTGCTATTGTGGGTCACAATAAGAAAGTGTCAGAGAAAGTCAAGAAAATGTGAAAGCCACTGTTCTCATCTTTCATGTACCCTCTTACCCCTAGTCTACCTCTTTGTCTTTCAGTTATTTTTCTAAAATAAGAATCTGATCATCTCACAACCCTGCTTAAGAGCCTTCACTGGCTTCCTGTTTTCTGCAGGATAAAGTCCACACTCCTTAGCATGGCTTACAAGGCCCTTGATCATTTTAACCCAAGGTGCCTCAGATGCCATTCTCCGTGCCCTGACTTCCGAACACCCACCTCGTCCTCCAACCATGTAGCACCTCTTGCTTTTTTGCACAGACAGGCCTTACTCTTTTTTTTTTTTTTTTTTTTGGCGGTTCGCGGGCCTCTCACTGTTATGGCCTCTCTCGTTGCGGAGCACAGGCTCCGGACGCGCAGGCTCAGCGGCCATGGCTTACGGGCCCAGCCACCCCACGGCACGTGGGATCTTCCCGGACCGGGGCACGAACCCGTGTCCCCTGCATCGGCAGGCCGACTCTCAACCACTGCGCCACCAGGGAAGCCCCAGCCTTACTCTTTTAACCTTCTGCCTCACCAGTTGCCACTACTTGGAATCCATTCTCCATGTGACAGACCCATTTTTTTTTTTTTTTTTTGCGGTATGCGGGCCTCTCACTGTTGTGGCCTCCCCCATCGCGGAGCACAGGCTCCGGACGCGCAGGCTCCGGACGCGCAGGCTCAGCGGCCATGGCTCACGGGACCAGCCGCTCCGCGGCATATGGGATCCTCCCAGACCGGGGCACGAACCCGCATCCCCTGCATCGGCAGGCGGACTCTCAACCACTTGCGCCACCAGGGAGGCCCCAGACCCATTTTTGAAGACAGAGATCAGATATCACTGATTTTGAGAAGCCCTTCCCAAGTACCAGATAGTCTGTCATGTCTCTCTCCGTCCTTGTTTAAGGGCTGAGGCTGTGTGTTGTGCGACTTTATGTCCCAGCCTCGGCCAGGGTAGCACATACAGCCAGCTCCTGAGTGTGTGTTCTGTGGAACTGGAGTCATTGGTTAAGCTAGCACACCACCACAATTCTAGTCTTTCAGGCTCTTTTTTTTTTTTTTTTAAGTATATCTTCCCATTTATTTAGGTACTTTCTAAAATGTTTTTAGATCTCAAAGACAGAATTAGATTGGTTCCTCGAAGATTTGGAAAAGGAAATTAAAAAATGGGAACAGGAGAAAAAAGAAATCCAAGAGAGACTAAAGGCACTGAAGAAGAAGATGAAAAAGGTTTTAAATGCCAGTGAAATGTAAGTAACACTTGAAAGTCAATGATTTTTACTTATTTATTTATTATTTGGGTATATTTTGGGTTATTTTTCATTTTTGATATTCAATTTCAAGCTATGTCAAGTAAAGTGAAAATTTTAGGTATTTTCATTTCATTTTAAAGAACATCCGTTGGGGAATTATTGCACCGAAAACTTTTTATAAACCTACCATGTTTGCAGATAAATTACATAAAGGTAAGACTGCAAATCAACAAAGAACCGACTTCCAGTCTGAACACCCCCTCTTACTGTGAACATTACCTTAAACCCCTTTTCCTTATTGTAAAATGAGGGGGCTTGTCTAGATCTAAGGTTCTTTCCAGCACTAAGATTCTGTGATGATCATTTTATTTATTACTTCCATCCTGAATCTTTAAATTATTAAAATTTGGTTCTGTAATATGAAGGATTTGGTAATACATTCAGGCAATTGTTAGATGGGCCACGTTTGTTTCAAGATTCTCTGTGATCCATTCCTAACCCCTCTTTCCCTAAACAGTGATATGTCATATGATTCCTCAGCTTACTTGTTATCTACTGTTGAACAAAACACCAGAAACTCAGTGGCTTAAATTAATTTTTATTTGATCCTGCTCTTGCAGTCTGGGCTGTTTGGCTGGACCATTCTTCTGCTGGTCTTGTCAGTGGTTCCTCTTGTGGCTGGGCTCAGCTGGGATGCTGGGGTGACTTGGCCTCTTTCTTCCTATGCAGTTTCAGGCCTTCTCTCTCTCCATGTGGCTTCTTCTACCTATTTGATCTCTCCATGTGGTCTCCATCATGGTAGCCAGACCTCTTATGTGGTGGCTAAGAGCTTCCAAGAGTGCAGAAGTGGAAGCTGCCCACCTTCTGAAGGTTCAGACCCAGAACTGTCAGAGCATCACTTCTTTTTTTTTTTTTTTTTTGCGGTACACGGGCCTCTCACTGTTGTGGCCTCTCCCATTGCGGAGCACAGGCTCCGGATGCGCAGGCTCAGCGACCATGGCTCATGGGCCCAGCCGCTCCACAGCATGTGGGATCTTCCCGGACCGGGGCACGAACCCGTGTCCCCTGCATCGGCAGGCGGACTCTCAACCGCTGTGCCACCAGGGGAGCCCAGAGCATCACTTCTGCCACATTTTCTTGTTCTGAGCAAGTTGCAGGTGCAGTGGCAGAAGCCAGAGATAATTATGAAAGAAGGCAGAAATTCCATGAAAAGCCACCTAGCATTGAGAACTTAGAGGAACTATTTTGTAAAAGAAGTGAAATGGCATTTAACCTGGTTCTCAGTGGAAACGTGGGTTTTTTAGCAAGTAGAGATGACTAAACAGGTGTATAGGTGAGCGTGAAAGAGGCAAAACCCACCTGCTACAGGACATTGCTTAAGTATCAAAGATTTACACACTTTGTTTAGAAGAATTGTCCCACTGTGTGCATGCGAGTGCATGTGTGTGTGTGTTCAATTGGACTTGAGGTTCTGTTTTAAAGAATAGAAGGCTGTTTTCATTTTGAGTGAGAACCACCGTTAAACTGATGATGATCCGACCCCTTACTCCTCTGTCTTGTGTTGAAGCCCCTGGAGGTGCTCCTGACAGAGGACTGAGACAGGGGATCTTTGCTGCAGACACGCGACTTAGAGTGAAGAAAAAGGTGATCTGCCCTGCAGGTGTAGAAGGAAATTTTCCCAAAAGGAAAATCGTCCAAATTCTTTGCCTATTTAGAAGATATTAGAAATGAAACAAAAATAAATGTAAAGAATTCAAGAAATGTTTGCATGGATATAGGAATTTACTGTGTCAGATCGTGTTTTTAAAAACCTTTGAAAATTAATTAAAATTTGGTGATTTATACTTACTTGTAGGTATACCCAGGAAAATGCAGGAAAGGAAAAGGAACGTGAATTACTTCTGGACCAGTCGTTTGAAATCAGGCAAATTAAGCTTAAATTTATTTTAACATCTTATTATACTTTTAACACCAGAGGCACAGTCTGCACATATTTAGACATCGAAATATATATATATATATATATATATATATTTTTTTTTTTTTTTTTTTTTTTTTTTTTTTTGCGGTACGCGGGCCTCTCACTGTTGTGGCCTCTCCCATTGCGGAGCACAGGCTCCGGACGCGCAGGCTCAGCGGCCATGGCTCACGGGCCCAGCCGCTCCGTGCCATGTGGGATCTTCCCGGACCGGGGCACAAACCCATGTCCCCTGCATCGGCAGGCAGACTCTCAACCACTGCGCCACCAGGGAAGCCCCCAAATATATTTTTACTTGTCTGTTTCTTTTAATTAATTATGTTTCTCTTTTTAAGTTTTTCTCTATTTTATTATTTAAATTAATATTTAAATAAATTTATTCTTTAAATATTTTTATTTTATGATGTTTCTCCTTTTGTTTCACATTGTCGGTGTAAAAAATGTCCTGAAGTTATCATTGTTGATTACTCTTCTTTTCCCTTGAATTAACCTGAAACTAAAAATGTGTTTTAAAAACTTTTATGTTATTTGAAATAACAGTCTCGACTGTATTATGGTAGTTTCTTGCTCTACAATTAAAGATTTATTTAAGAATTTTTGTTATGAACCTATAAAAAGTTTCCTTTTAACCTTTATTAAGAGAAATGTTTGTACATACTGGTAACCAGTGTATTCAGTAGTAAGCAGTTGGATTCTGCTTTTCTTATTTAATATTGTTTCATACACATATTTCCATTTAGATCATAGTCCATGCCGGGTTTTTGTTTTTGTTTTTAAGCTGTTATAAACGTAATGCCATGAACAGCTTTGTGCATATCACTTTTTTCCTTTGGGTTATTACCTTGTAATATGGGTCAAAATAGAATTTCTGACTCAGTAGCCAGTTTAGACTTAACCTAGCCTCATAAAAATGGTGAACCAGTTTCTCAGCAGTCCCACCAATACTCACTTTTAATTTCACATCTTCCTTCGATCATTTGTAAAGTGCAAAGAGCACATGTGAGTCTTGCATTATATAGTCAAATATTAGGCAAGAAGTTTCTCTGGAAGATGTGTAAGTCTTTTCGTGGCATGACTTAAAAGCTAACCTGGCTTCAGCCTTTGTGATCTCACTGATGAAGTTTTTTTCAATAAGTTTTTTTCTTTAATATTTGCAGTAATACATTTATGAATGAGAAAATGAAAATAGAAGAGTGTATAAAGAAAGAGAAAGAGCATTATGAAGAGAGTCTTCAAAGGGCTGTGGATGCAGAGGTGAGTCCAGGACACTTGGTGACTGACAGATATGGCAGGATATCATTTGTTTACTTTGGGTTTAATTACACATGAGGCATGACAGCATTGCTGGGAAGTGTGGAGGCTGAGGGATATCCTTTCACCCATAATCCTACCTCCCTGGAACAAGCACTCTCTCCTTGCCTGTAGCTTTAAAATTTTTTACCTTTGTGCTTATTTATTACATAGCTGTACTCATAGTGTACACCACATTTTATAACCTGCTTATTTAACATAATTCGATTATTTTCCATACTCTACCCTATTAATGACTTCATCATATTTAATCAAGTGATGCACCATGAAGTAGCCAACCATAAAATCTATTTGCCAAGCTAGAAAAGGAACTTGAAAATAATCCATTTATTAAGAATATACTCTCCTCCCTGCAGAAGAATATATACCAATGTCAGTATACTATTTGAGAAACTACTGAGACAAAAATAATAATAATGACTTCTGGCTCTATTTTATTTAGTTCCTGAAATATGGTTGTCTTTGTTTTTCTAATTGAGAAGTAAATGTTATTTATTTGTGTATGTGTCTATGATTATTCTAGAAAAGTAAGGAAAAGCTTAGCTTATGGAGTCTGTAAACATGAGTCTTCCAGTGAAATATCAGCTATGCAGCTGCTTTTATAAAGAAAGGAAGGAAAAAAAGTCCAAATACTTGTACTTTGCGGATACTATGCCTGCATCTCTGTTCCCAAGTCATTCAGTTCCCATTTACCACCATTTGGCAAGCAGATTTGCCTGGTGGACCCTGTCAAGGTTACTGACACCTGGATTAAAACAAGGCAGGTCTACATTTCCTGCAGTGACTTTTACAAAAATGGCCAGTTGGCTTGTGCGGGGAGCCAGAGAGTCTAAAGTTTTAAAAACATGCCCTAGAGCCTTTTGATGCCCTTGCTGATAACAACTTCTCTGAGGCATTTATTTTATTTTAATGCAGCTATTCTGTAATTATTTACTTATTTATTTATTATTGAAGTATAGTTGATTTACCATGTTGTGTTAATTTCTGCTGTACAACAAAGTGATTCAGTTATACATATGTGTGTGTGTGTGTGTATATATATATATATATATATATATATATATACACACACACACACATTCTTTTCTTTATATTCTTTTCCATTATGGTTTATCACAGGATATTGAATATAGTTCCCTGTGCTATACAGTAAGACCTTGTTGATTATCCATTCTATATATAATAGTTTGCATCTGCTAATCCCAAACTCCCACCACATCCCCCACCCCCCTCTCCCTTGGCAACCACAAGTCTGTTTCCGAGGCCTTTAAATTCGGTAGGGTTCAACCTTGGGGTTGTTCTGCAGGGTCCTGGCCCTCTGCTCACCATGAACAGGGCCATAGATTATGCACACCAGGTATATACATGTAGGTAACCTAGCTCTGTGCTTGTATATGGCTTAAGCAGTAAGCCATGTGGAAAGTTTCATATCTGAGAAAAGTATAATTTTAGGTATATAATTTTACTGTCATCTTGTTATTCTATTTTCAAATCCAAAAGTTTTAATTCATGTTCACCTTAGAGAAATTATAACGTAATTAAGTTCTGGTGATTCTGATCATATGTCATTTAAGGAGAAACTTGAAAGTGGTTTAGGATGTTTGTTTTAACAACTTTAAAATAGTTTTAGTTTGAAAATACTTACATTCTTTAATCTAATGGTAGGTATCTGTGCTCGAAAACTGGAAGGAGACAGAAGTATATAAGTTACAGACCATGGAGTCACAAGCCGAAGGGTTTCTTAAGAACCTGAAGCTAATGAGCAGGTATTGTGATGTCACAGGTGTCTTTCCAGAAGTGTCATTGAGTAAAAAAAGGTTAGGGCTGATTTAAGAAAAAAATTACATTAGGACTACTTTATTTTTTTATTTTTATTTTTTGTGGTACGCGGGACTCTCACTGTTGTGGCCTCTCCCGTTGCGGAGCACAGGCTCTGGACACGCAGGCTCAGTGGCCATGGCTCACGGGCCCAGCCGCTCCGCGGCATGTGGGATCTTCCCGGACCGGGGCACGAACCCGCGTCCCCTGCATCGGCAGGTGGACTCTCAACCACTGCGCCACCAGGGAAGCCCAGGACTACTTTATTTTTAATAGTTAATATAGTTAATACATATTCAATTATAGAAAAATCAAAATATGTAAACAAAAATAATAAAAATTATCCTAATTCTTAATTAAGCTATAACTAATTAATATTTTGCAGCACATCCATTAAGTATTTGAAAAAAAAATTTATAGTCTTCACTAAGTAGTATACAGGAAGCTTCCTTTCATATCAATAATTATGTTTCTCCAACCTAATTTTAAAAGGTTAAATAGTATCCCAGTGTACAAACATGTCGTGATTTATTAAACACCACTATAGTGGGAGAGTTGGGTTGTTTGCACATTTTGTTAATAAAAGCTGCACTGTAGCAAGTATCCTTATAGCTAAAGTTTTATCCTTATAGCTAAATTATTAGTCATTTCCATGCAAGAAATAAATTTCTGGAATGAAGATCACATTTTTAAGGCTTTTTAAAAACATTTGCCTTCCGTAAGAATAGTTACTTAACAGTCTTAATGGGAGAGTATGGGCATGTCACTTCAAAAGATATTTATATCTGGTCATTTTTTTTCAACCCTCTGTAATCTTTACCTGTTTTTCTTTCTTTTGCTTTGTTTTTGGAGTAAGGTTTACCTGGGAATCCTAGAGGGTCTCCTTCAGTCTAGCATTTAGCACTTTTCTGTATAGATTTTTGCACATGGGTTTACTTTTCATCTGGTCCTTTTATCATATTCCACACACAGGTTTTTTTTTTAAACATATTTATTGGAGTATAATTGTTTTACAATGTTGTGTTAGTTTCTGCTGTATAACAAAGTGAATCAGCTATACATATACATATATCCCCATATCTCCTCCCTCTTGCATCTCCCTCCCTCCCACCTCCCTATCGCACCCCTCTAGGTGGTCACAAAGCACCGAGCTGATCTCCCTGTGCTATGCGGCTGCTTCCCCCTAGCTATCTATTTTACATTTGGTAGTGTATATAAATAAGTCCATGCCACTCTCTCACTTCGTCCCAGCTTACCCTCCCCATCCCCATGTCCTCAAATCCATTCTCTATGTCTGTATCTTTATTCCTGTCCTGCCCCTAGGTTCAATAGAACCATTTTTTTAAGATTCCGTGTACATGTGTTAGCATACGGTATTTGTTTTTCTCTTTCTGACTTACTTCACTCTGTATGACAGACTCTAGGTCCATCCACCTCACTACAAATAACTCAATTTTGTTCCTTTTTATGGCTAATATTCCATTGTGTATACATGCCACATCTTCTTTATCCATTCATCTGTTGATGGACACTTAGGTTGCTTCCATGTCCTAGCTGTTGTAAATAGAGCTGCAATGAACATTTTGGTACATGTCTCTTTTTGAATTATGGTTTTCTCAGGGTATATGCCCAGTAGTGGGATTGCTGGGTCATATGGTAGTTCTATTTTTAGTTTTTTAAGGCACATCCATACTGTTCTCCATAGTGGCTGTATCAATTTACATTCCCACCAACGGTTCCCTTTTCTCCACACCCTCTCCAGCATTTAGTGTTTGTAGATTTTTTTGATGATGGCCATTCTGACCAGTGTGAGGTGATACCTCACTAAAGTTTTGTTTTGCATTTCTCTAATGATTAGTGATGTTGAGCGTCCTTTCATGTGTTTGTTGGCAATTTGTATATCTTCTTTGGAGAAATATCTATTTAGGTCTTCTGCCCACTTTTGGATTGGGTTTGGTTTTTATTTTGTTTTTATAAATTTATTTGTTTGTTTTTATTTTTGGCTGTGTTAGGTCTTTGTTGCTGTGCGGGCTTCCTCTAGTTGCGGTGAGCGGGGGCTACTCTTCGTTGTGGTGCACGGGCTTCTCATTGTCGTGGCTTCTCTTGTTGTGGAGCACGGGCTCTAGGCATGTGGGCATTGTGGCATGCGGGCTCAGTAGTTGTGGCTCGTGGGCTCTAGAGCGCAGGCTCAGAAGTTGTGGTGCACGGGCTTTGTTGCTCTGTGGCATGTGGGATCTTCCCGGACCAGGGATCGAACCTGTGTCCACTTCATTGGCCGGCAGATTCTTAACCGCTGCACCACCAGGGAAAGCCCGGGTTGTTTGTTTTTCTGATATTGAGCTGCATGAGCTGCTTGTGTATTTTGCAGATTAATCCGTTGTCATTGCTTCCTTTGCGAATATTTTCTCCCATTCTGAGGGTTGTCTTTTCATCGTGTTTATGGTTTCCTTTGCTGTGCAAAACACTTCCTAACACCATACACGAAAATAAGTTCAAAATGGATTAAAGACCTAAATGTAAGGCCAGACACTATAAAACTCTTAGAGGAAAACATAGGCAGAACACTCTGTGACATAAATCACAGCAAGATCCTTTTAGGCACACCTCCTAGAGAAATGGAAATAAGACAAAAATAAACAAATGGGACCACACACAGATTTTGAATTCTTAACTCCTAGTGCTTTTTGATTTAAATTTCAAACCCTCAGTGTTGAACCAGAGATTCTGTGGGTTATGGAAAAACAGTTTTATTGTATAGTTCTTTATTTCTTCATGTTTCAAGATTAAGTTTTTTTTCAGAAAGGTGAGAAAACCTTTCTGATTAAAGGTAAATTGAGGGGGCTTCCCTGGTGGCGCAGTGGTTGAGAGTCCACCTGCCGATGCAGGGGACACGGGTTCGTGCCCCGGTCCGGGAAGATCCCACATGCCGTGGAGCCGCTAGGCCCGTGAGCCATGGCCGCTGAGCCTGCACGTCCGGAGCCTGTGCTCCGCAATGGAGAGGCCACAACAGTGAGAGGCCCGCATACCGCAAAAAAAAAAAAAAAAAAAAAAGATAAATTAATATGCTGATTCAGATTACAGGACTAGTACAGCTGAGGTTGAGACCACGTGGTGTTCAGTTGCCAGTATGCAGCACAGCTGTAGGCTATGCGTTGTGGTGGATCTGGGAAACAAAGATATCTCAGGCCTCATTTTATCTAATGGTATTGACTCCTTATTAAGCCTCACAGTACACGGCGTTTTTTCTTAGGGATTCTGTGCTAATTCTGCTCATTCCACCAAGTATAGCAAAAGAGGAAAGCCATAAAAGCAGTGTTGTGGTTTTTCTTTAAGACGTATACTGAGAACTGACACCATTGCGGATTGGTAGTGTTCCTGATCTTCTCAATCAGGAGTAGAAAACTTATCTGTCACTTTCAGTGGAGCAGATTCATGAGGCGCTGAGAAGTTTAACATAGCCTGTTAGACACCCACCCTTTATTTTACAATAAGATGGGGTTGAGGGTTTTATTGGGATGTTTCCAGGCTGCCTTTGTTTTTTGTTTGTTTTTCAATACAAAGATAGCCTTTGATGTTAAATATGAAGATGTCAACTGAAGAGTGTCTGATCTTCAAATTCAGGAGAATATTTGCTCTCTGCCTACCAGTTTTGGGATTTGGATTAGATCAACAGTTAAAGTTTCCTAAAGTGTAGTGACTGTAAGATATACAGTTCTTTAAAAATAGTTGTTTTTGTGTGTGTGATCATGTTTCTCTTGTGTTTAAATGTTTATTTTCATTTGTACTTTAGTGCTTTCAATTTAAAAAAATTTTTAAGTGGACATTAGCAGTTTTATAAATTTTTCTACTCTCTCAGTGATTCTGCAGCATATCCTGTCATGGAATCTGACATACATTCATGGGAATCATTTCTTTCTAATGTTAGAGAAGAAATTGAGAAAGCAAAGGTAAGTTATAAAGTATTTTATAATTCTGTCAAAATCTATGTGATGGTTATAATTCTAAGGAGGTCATGTCATATTGAAACTATTTCTTTTTTGAGCTGTTAAAGACAATATTTATTTTTTGTTGTAATTAAGAAATTTTCATGAAAGAAATGCTATCTTCTTAACTCTCTTTAAACTCAGCCCTTGATTGTTAAGATTAGAAAAGTTATGTTTGATAAGGCTGTAGAGCATTCCGATTAATAAGGACTTATTTTGAACTTCTTTCCTTGCAACTCAGTTATATTTCTTGGAAAACGGTTGAGCATTTGTTATGTATGTATAGTAAGGGGAAAAAAAGTATTAATTGACAGTTGTGGTTTTCTCTTGGAATTTGTTAGAAAAACTTAACATTTTTCCTTCTACCTACAGTCTCAGTTTGAAGAACAAATTCAAGCAATTAAAAATGGTTCTCGGCTCAGTGAACTTTCTAAAGTGCAGATTTCTGAGCTTCTGTTTCCTGCCTGTAACACAGTAAGTCTATTACATCTTTTTTTTTTTTTTTTTTTTGAAAGAAAGAGAACAGAAAAGGAGTGAAACACAATTTCTTAACTGGCCAAAAGTAGTTTGTTGTTATTGTTTTGGGAGTGGGCATGAGATGGATTAACAGTTGCCTTAATGTTTTCATTAAGTGCTAGGTTAAGCCCTGTGAGGGCTGCCCGTATTTACCCCTCACCCTGTGACCCTTCTGTTAATGCATTCAGCGTCTTGGATTGTAGGCTCTGGAGCTGCAGTCAGAGGCCTCATCTTGAGTGTCTTTTTCTCCCCAATATCCTCCCTAAGCATTCATACTTACTGTGGATTCATCTGCAAAAAAAAAATGGTTTAAAACGTTAAAAAGGTTAGCCACCTTGGACTGATTAAATTTTCTATTGAGCACCAGTTTTTTTCTCTCCATAGAAAAAGTTTTTTCTCTCCATTGAACTGAGTAAGAAACAGAGTTTTATTTAGAATTAAAGATCACTTATTTATAGTGTTTCCAAGTTCTTATAGCAGATATGGAAGGGGGAAAAGCATTAGATATCAATAGACTATTTTACTATTAATTTTTAACTCTAGCTTATGTAATTTTAAAATTTAAAATTCCTTGGGAACTCTCAGTGTGCCAGGAGTTTGAGTAATAAGTACCCCTAAAAACGATTTACCTACTGTGTCATTTCTCTGCTGTTCATTCATTGGGTATTTAGTGGTGATCAAGATTAGATGTGGTCTGTGCCCTCAAAGTGCATGTGGGTTTGGGAAAGAGAGACTTTAAACCTATAATTATAAGCCAAGTGTGCCAAGATTTTTCACAGGAACATAGAATGCTATGGCAGCATAAATTAGGAGGAACTAATGTAACCCAGAGGCCTAGGCCTCGGCAGAAGCTCCGCTGTTGGAAGTCTCAGTGAGGCAGAGATCTGGAATAGGAATTAACCAGGCAAAAGGAGTAAGGGGGTGTGTGTGTGAGGAGGGGTGTGTGGTGGGGTGTTTGCAGGGTCGAAGTGTTCCCAGTGGAAGAAGCAGCATATTTGGAAGCTAGAAAAAAAGAGAATACGCTCCTTTCATAGCTATAAAAGGAGTCCACGGTGACAAAGGGGGCTATAGGGAGAAAGATTATAATCTCGTGCCCATGGGCCGGAACAAAGGGAGCCTTATTAAGGTTTAAGGTGTGTTCAGCAGTGTGGACTTTTCCTCAGGTCACTGAGAACCCAGTATAAGTTTCCAGTTGGGGGACGACATCAGCAGTGTACTTGACGACCAGCTTGACTGCGGTGTGGAGATGTGGTGGGAGAGGGAGCTGAGTGCGTGATTTCCAGTCAGCCAGCTGCAGCTCACTGTCCCCAGCCGTGTCCCGGCTCAGAGGCAGCGGGACTGCAGGGAAGAGAACCGGTGTGAGGGGTGCGCAGGAGGTCAGACGAAAGAGCGGTGCTGCTTGTGAGACTGCAAGGACGACAGTCTCGAGGATGACTCTGGGTTTCTGTCAGTGCAGTGGCATCGGAGGAGGAGCGGGGCGAGGAGGCCGCCCTGAGGCCGCTGTTGAAGACGCAGGGCTTGAGTGGCCTTGGACTCAGTCACCCACGTGGATCTGCCCATTAGGAAGTTTGGATGTGCAGATTTGGATCTCAGGAAGATACTCTAGACTGGAATCTTCTTCAAAGTGGGCCTTATGGATTTCCCTGGCGGTCCAGTGGTTAGGACTCTGCGCTTCCACTGCAGGGGGCATGGGTTCGATCCCTGGTCGGGGAACTGAGATACTACACGCTGCACTGCGCGGCCAAAAAAAGAAAAAAAAAAAAGCACGGAGGCACGAGAGGGCGTAGCACGGGTGGGGGGTGGAGGCCGCACCTCTGACAGCGTGAGGGTCAGCAGCACTGCAGGCGTGACGGCGGCCAGGCCGCGGGGAGAGCTGAGCCGGGGCCCAGCGGATGGGACGGAAGCTGGCGGTGTGGAGCCATGAGGAGGTCATTTTGAGAAAGAGAAGGTAGCCAGCAATTTTTAAGAACAAAACACTTAATTTGTTGTAATTCAAATACTGTGCACTTGAGCGGCCAGGTTTTATTATAGTTGTGCTTAATTGTTAGTCTTTGTTCACGGAGGTAACTCTTAGTGATCCAGCCCCTGTGGTGTGTTCCTTGTAGATTCATCCCAAGTTACTTCCTGAGTCTTCAGACCATGGTGATCAAGGCCCCTCCACTTCTACAAGTCACAGGACTGGAGACCGAACAGCAGTTCCCGAGGAATCTAGTCTGGTCTCTGCTACTGATGGCCCAGTGGAGTCGCCCTCCTGTGAGCCAGAAGCCGGCCGGCTGCCAGAGCGTGAGAGCGCCGGCCGGGCAGCTCGGTCAGAGCCAAGCCCGGCGGCGGATCAGAAGTTACCTGGTGCTCCAGGACGTGCCACCCGTTCAAGCCCGTCTCCAAAGAAGCCGTTCAATAGTATTATTGAGCACCTGTCAGTGGTGTTCCCCTGTTACAGCAGGTACGAATCTAAAACGTCTGCGACTCTGTTAAGCGCTTTATTGAACTGAGGTTTCCTGATTAGATAACATTACAGCCAATTAGGGGCTGAAGTGGAAAGGACTGCAGAATTGTTTTACTCAGAAAGACAAGCACTGCACTTTTTCCTTTTGTAAACACAGAAGTGAGCAGTTTCCAGCCAGTAGATTGAAAACATTGAACACTGGTGAATCAGTCCTCATCAGAACCTGTGGCAGTTTGCTAAGATTTTGATGAACTCAGTAACTCTCCAACACTAGTTATGGAATCACTAAATGAACTGCAAAACATTCGTTTTACATTATTTCAGGGAAAAAAATCCCACATATAGCAAAGAAGGCAACAGCAACTTACACCTCGTTGGACAGCACCTCCGATTTGTTAGAGGCGTGAGGCTGACGAGGCTAGTTGTAATCTGCTAGTGAGTCAGGTGTGTGAGCATGTGACAAAGGGATCCTTATGAGGGTGAGGAGAGCTGCTGTTTTGGCGGGCGGGGTGCGGGGAGTATAGTTGATTTACAGTGTTGTATTAGTTTCAGGTGTACAGCAAAGTGAATCAGTTGTACATTTATGTATATCCACTCTTTTTTAGATTCTTTTCCCATGTAGGTCATTACAGAGTATTGAGTAGAGTTCCCTGTGCTATACAGTAGGTCCTTATTAGTTATCTATTTTTCTTTTTAATATTTATTTGGTTGCACCAGGTGTTGGTTGCGGCAGGCAGGGTCCTTAGTTGTGGCATGCAAATTCTTAGTTGCGGCATGCATGTGGGGTCTAGTTCCCTGACCAGGGAGCAAACCCGGGCCCCCTGCGTTGGGAGCACAAAGTCTTAACCACTGCACCACCAGGGAAGTCCCTAGTTACCTATTTTATATATAGTAGTGTGTATGTGTCACTCCCAGTCTCCCCATTCATCCCCCGCCCCCACCTCCAGAAACCATAGTTGTTTTTTATGTCTGTGACTATTTCTGTTTGGTAAATAAGCTCATTTGTACCATTTTTTTAGATTCCACGTATAAGCAATACCATGTATTTGTCTTTCTCTGTCTGACTTCCTGCACTCAGTATGACAGTCTCTAGGTCCATCCATGTTGCTGCACATGGGGGGAGCTGCTTTTAACTAAGTCAGCCAGAGTTGTCATTCAGGCACTTCAGCGGTGCTTCTGCATCAACCTCTGACCTCACTCCAGATGGGTGCAAGGGGACAGAGGTACTCCTGGTCTCAGCCTGGAGAGAAGGTGAAGTGGAGGGAACGTCTCTGGGATGCAGCTCAGAAGAGAGGGATCCACATCCAGGAATGACCCTCTGTACCTCCCATGTTATGTCTGTCTTTGACACACTATTAGTCACAGTCTTTGGGATTAGACTTTTGAACCCCAGTAGTTAATTATGATTGGCCAAATTTGATGTTTTGCGTTTGTCTGTGGAGCCCTGCCCATTTGGAAATAAGTGTATCTTGTCTGCACATGGGCCTGTTTAGCCCTGCCCAAGTTTGATAAACATTGTAAGTTCTCTCAATAGCAATTACCATGCAAATTAGTAAAAATAGTCAAGTTGTAATTACCAAAAGTACATTACAAATAAAACTGTTTGCAGTCCTGACTAAATCTGGCAGAATATAAACCACCAAATAGATAGGCATCCTAATTTTCTGCATGTTAAAGCATTTGAGGTATTAGTGCTGCAGATACCAAGTTCCTACTGATCAACAATATAAATCACATCCACTGCAACCTATGAAGAATTCAGGCTTTGCAAACTTTGTTGTTGGTTAGATTTTTAAATGGAAGAAGTCAACAAAACTAGTTTGTTCTTAGATAGAAAGAGATTTTATTGATTTCAAGTCAGATCCAGTGGCGTCTGATCATTCATTGATTCTGCTTAAAGCTACAGTATGTCCAGGCTCTAAGAAGTCAGGTTTCTAAGTAGAGATGGAGATCTCAAATGGATCTATCAGATACACTGTTACTTTGAAAGTCTATTAAAACAAATATTTAGAAATAATATTGGAACTCTCAAAGTGGTTTGAAAGAGTGATTTTGCTGCTCTCTATATACAGTTACTGTTGTTGTTTACAGATGAATTATTTGTGTGTATTTGATTTTGTTTCTTTTTGCTGTTGGGTTAACATTGGCCCATAATATTTCTTTGCAGCAGAAAACTTTAACTTTCTCTTGACATTATTCCCACTTTCCCTTTCAGCACCGAGCTTGCTGGTTTTATTAAAAAAGTGAGAAACAAAAACAAGAACTCACTCTCTGGATTGAGTATTGACGAAATTGTCCAAAGAGTGACAGAACACATTCTAGATGAAGAGAAAAAGAAAAAGGTCGGTATTTCATTTAGATGCAATAAAATGTTCCACTTTATTTATAAAATAAGAGAATTGTGGGAAAAAATGCTTCCAACCCAAAACTGGAGAGCCGTTTAGTAGACAGAAGAGGGTCAAGTTTTTGGGTAACTGAACTTGCTTCCCTGCTCCCATGTTCTTGCTGCAGCCAAATCCAGGAAAGGACAGGAGGCCGTCTGAGCCCAGCTCTACTGCTTCTGTGACCAGGGCCACCCAGGGCCCGCCCTCCGTGGTGGTTGGATCATCACCCACAAGCAAGGAGCAGAAGACAGACGACGTCTCTGTGAGTGCTGCATGTATGACCACAGAGTCAGTTGTGTTCTTCTGATGAAGAACAAGAAGGAAACAACTATTAATCCATGATTTAGCCCCATTTTTCTAGATTGAATTTATTTGGTCTTGAAATTGGAAACCAAGTTTAGACGTACTTGAGTGTTTCCTTAGGAGAGCCAGTGAGTGGCAAGGTTGTCTCTCCACTTTCACGGGTAGCTCGGGGCCCCTGCATGTAGTGACAAGAAGAGCTGTGACCACATTGTGGGAGCTGGGCCTGTGGATGGTCAGATAAATTCACTTTTTGTATCAAGTGTGAATGGTTGGAAAAATGGATTTTTGGATAATTGTCTTCTACGTGTGACCATGGGCTTTTGAATAACACAGACTTGGTTCCGTCACTTAATAAACACTGTGAGCTCGAATCATACCTGCTTGTTCGGGTCGTTGTGGGGATGAAGTGCTGCAGTAGAAGAGGCGGAGTCAAGTGCTGCGCTCGGGAAAGGCTGGTTGCTTCCCTGCTCTCTCCCCTCAGGGGGCGCGGGGGGCACACAGGAGGGAGCCCATTAAGTTAACTTGCCTTTAATGTGATACACTGATTTAGAGTGTTTGTTGTCCTTTCAGACAATGAGAACGTTACGGTTACACAGAACTTTTTATCGAATACTGTTATGTCCGTGGTGTCAGTTGACAGGGCAGTATGACTGTCTTGACGCACGAGGAATCCGGGGCACCGGTGGCTCGCGCCTCTCGCCAGTGTTCCTTCCTTCGATTTGAGCACAGCGTCCTCAGCACACTGACCAGCTCGTGCTGGGGACTGTGCGTTAGGGACCGGCTGGACGTGTGGCTGGAAGAGAGATGGCCGCCTGGCGGCTCACAGCCGTGGGCTCCAGACTGAACTCTGGTTCAGAGCACATTTCCCTTTTTTATAAATTTATTTACTTATTTATTTTTGCTGTGTCGGGTCTTCATTTCTGTGCGACAGCTTTCTCCAGTTGCGGCGAGCGGGGGCCACTCTTCGTCGCGGTGCGCGGGCCTCTCACTGTCGTGGCCTCTCCCGTTGCGGAGCACAGGCTCCGGACGCGCAGGCTCAGCGGCCATGGCTCACGGGCCCAGTTGCTCCACGGCATGTGGGATCCTCCCAGACCAGGGCTCGAACCCGTGTCCCCTACATTGGCAGGCAGATTCTTAACCAGTGCACCACCAGGGAAGCCCCCACATTTCCCTTTTTTGTCCAGCTACAGTATCACCGTTCAGGTGAAATTGAAATTAGAAGAGTTGCAGGCCCCAAAGCGCAGTCAGCAGTGCAAGACGGCACAGAGAGCGCTGGTTTGCTGACTTGAGCTAAGCAGTGAATCTTTTTTGTGAACTCGTTTTTATGCCTCCCATACATTTTCACTTTCTACTACCCTTTGGAGACTTTCTACATCACATACACTCAGGTCCCAGAGGGTCCCACCCCAACGGGAAAGCTTATGATCATGCAGAGCATTCCTGCAAGGCCTGGCTGGAGTCCCCTCCCTCTCTCAGGGGTGTTCCTGCTGGTCACGTGCTCTGTGGTCGAACAACCAGGTCAACTTCTTGGCATTCTCACTGATGTGTTAGTGTGCGTGTGAACTCCTTTGTGTGCGTGTGTGTGTGTGTGTGCACGCGTGTGTCTGTGTGCTTGTTGGCCATCCCAAGATAGACCATAATCACCTTTTGGGAAGAGATTGCTTTCTACTTCATGGTTGATGTTGATAGTAATAAAGGTGTAAAAGCTGACTTATAAGAATAATATGTATTGAAACTGGGACTTAATTTGCTAATCATAGGTAGTTTTTTAAAAATTAAAAGTAATTTGCTTTGGTTTTTTTTTTTTTAATTAATGTAAAATTTTACTTTTGGCTGTGTTGGGTCTTCTTTGCTGTGCGCGGGCTTTCTCTAGTTGCAGCGAGCAGGAGCTACTCTTTCTTGTGGTGCACGGACTTCTCATTGTGGTGGCTTCTCTTGTTGCGGAGCATGGGCTCTAGGCATGTGGGCTTCAGTAGTTGTGGCATGTGGGCTCAGTAGTTGTGGCTCGCGGGCCCTAGAGTGTGTGGGCTTCAGTAGTTGTGGCTCGCGGGCTCTAGAGCACAGGCTTAGTAGTTGTGGTGCACAGACTTAGTTGCTCTACGGCATGTGGGATCTTCCTGGACCAGGGCTTGAACCCATGCCTCCTGCATTGGCAGGCAGATACTTAACCACCGAGCCATCAGGGAAGTCCCTGCTTTGTATTTTTAAATTATAAAAGTTTCGTGGTTCATAATAGAAAATCCAAATAAAAAGAGCATATAAAGGGGCTTCCCTGGTGGCGCAGTGGTTGAAAGTCCGCCTGCTGATGCAGGGGATGCGGGTTCGTGTCCTGGTCCGGGAAGATCCCACATGCCATGGAGCGGCTGGGCCCGTGAGCCATGGCCGCTGAGCCTGCGCGTCCGGAGCCTGTGCTCTGCAACGGGAGAGGCCACAGCAGTGAGAGGCCCGCATACCACACACACACACACACACACACAGAGCATATAAAGAACCCCAAAACCCACCCTCTGAGGGTAACCAGTACCATCACATCAGTATATATTTTTCTGAACTCTTTTGTATCTGTGTGTATGCTGAAGTTAGTCAGCTGTACATATATTTGTGGGTTTTTTTTTCAATTAGAAATATGTTGTGCCCACTTTTCCATACTAGGAAATAGTCAAGTTAACCGTGGATTTTTCTGAACTTTGCAGAGGCCTTAACCTGCCCTTTCCCCAGGGCTGACACCTCCATTTCCTCCCAGACCCTTCCCTGGGGGGCCGCAGAGAGGAGTGAGAGCACATCTGTCCCATTGCTGCAGCGGCAACAGTGCCGTGGGAAAGACAGAAAACCCCGTGCAGCAGTGCAGGGTTTCATAGCCTTCAGGCACTGCCCCCAGCTGTACTCCCTGACCTTAAGCCACTGCCAGGGCTGCGTTCATTCCCTTTCTTGACAGTTTATGGAGTCTCAGTTTGGGGCCAGGTTCCTTGCCAGCTGCTAAGAACACAGATAAGCAAGGCCGTTTCCTGCGTTCAGGGTGCTCAGAGTTAAGATGGGGAGTGAGAGTCGAAGTTAATGATGCGGTGTGAGCTGTAGGGAGAGCTTCACGCCTGGCATTCTAGGCTGGCACTCTGCTTTCACACAGAGCACGCTGTCTGTGCTCAGCAGACTGGGAGCGGTGAGGGCCGGAAGCCCTTCCATTCACCTCTGTGCCGCTGTGCCCCGCACAGTCCCTGACCGTGGATGTTTGCTGAATGAGCCATCAGTTCGTTTTGTTTTGATTTATACAAGTAATCCACATTCATGGAAACTTTAGAAAAATAGCAAAGAAAAAAGTTAAATCTCTCAACCAAAAGTAGCCAGTAACCACTGTTAACATTTTATATCTTTCTAGACTCTTTTCTAGGCATCTCTATATATACACATTCTCTCTATTTTTAAAATATTGAATTATATAATCATATGATACATACTGTTCTGTAGCCTACTTTTATTCAGAGAGTTTTTGTGACTAACTTTCCATGTCAGGTATTATGGAATTCCGTCATGATTTTAATCAGCCCCATGATAATCCATAGTGTAGAGATGTCATAATTTATTACTGTCTCCAACTGTTAGACAATTAGAGGAACAATTAATTTGTAATATTCAGCTAGTACCACACTTTAGGTATGGGTTGGGGTAAGTAGGTATTTGTAGTATTTTAGCTGGGAATGAGTTAACCACATACAACATTTTTTTCTCTGAGAAAATTAACACTTTATTTTTTCCTAAGAAATGTTATTAGAAAGTAAGTTGTTCCCTCAGTCTCCTTAACTATAATTGAGAATAATTTGCCACCTTAGCTGTGAAAGTTCTGGAAGGCCACTTATAAGAAGAGCTCATGTAGTCAGAAGAAATTGAGTTATTCTTTACTATTGAGATGCATTTGTTTCCACAGGTGTCCAGTGCAAATTCCTGTGAAATATGCCTAGGAGTGTTCAAATCCAAAAATGTACGTGTGCTGAAATGTGGGCACAAGTTTCACAAAGGGGTAAGAATTCTCCTTGGCCATCCTCATGTCATGCATTTTGACTGTGGAGTATTTTGAAAATAAGAAGGGACTTTGTTTTCTAGCCTTCACTACTTGCATTTTCAAAGCACTTTCTAAACCTCCTCATGTCTGCGATGATCGTCTCCCTCCCAGAGGTTGATGCTGCAGGAAGGGGGGCGGATTCCTGGGCCTGCAGCGGGCACCATGCACACTGTCCTCTCCTCTGTGTCATGAGTGCCGAAGAGCAGTTGCCTCCGTAGTTGCTGAAAGTCAAAGCAACACTAGTTCCTTAGAAGTCAGTTTTCTGTACGCATCAGTTTCTTATATGCATGGTCAAACAGGTACACAGTGCAGCAGGTTGTCAGTTTACTGCAGTAGGTGAAGGAAGTTTAACATTTTGGAGGAGAAAAACTAAACCTAACTGGGTCCAGTGTGCCTGATCCTGGGAGATTCTGGCCTGTGCCCTTCCAGGATTTGTGGTAACTGTTTTGGTGTTTTGGGTGCTGTGAGCATTTGTCCTGCACCCCTGCTGCTGGGTTAGAGCAGATCAGGTCTCTGCCCTGTCAGTGTAGGAATCCCTGAGAAAAGCGGTACACACAGTACACTCACTAGGAAGAGTCCAGACAGCTTGCAGTCTCCCGCGTGGCCTGCCACCTTCCCGCTTCCCGGGTAGGGGCGTCCTGCCTGGGCTCTCGAACTTACACACGCACTCGGCTGTGTAGCAGCAGCGGGCCAGCCGGGAGCACGCTGGGTAGACAGGCTCCAGTGAGGCTGTGTGGCGTGCAGGTGTGTGGGATGGGCAAGGAACAAGACCAGGCAGACAGGGTGAGTCCAAGGGCCAGCCTCTAGAAGTCAGGGTGGCTGAAGCATGAGACTGGAGCAGGGTGTGGGGGGATGGGAGGGCAAGGCCATGCCCCAAGGTCAGGCCCCCGAGTGCTCAAGGTCACATTCTGAGGTGGGTTTCTTTGTTCCTGGAGCTTGGTCCAGACGCCTCCCCTGAGCAGGCTCTGGCGTCCCTGCGTGTTGGGTGGCTCCAGGCCCTACCAAATGTCACAGTGAAGTTAGCCGTGTGTGCTGAGGCGAGTGGTACAGGAGGGCTGAGGTTCCAGGTGCTCCTAAAGGCACTGGCTAATTGTCTTTTCTCATTTCAGTGCTTCAAGCAATGGCTTAAGGAGCAGAACGCTTGCCCAGCCTGCCTGGCTCGTGATCTCCTGTCCGAAGAGTAGCCTGCCCTTCCGGAAGAGGCCCCCCCACTATTCTAGGTAGTTACAATTCACTAAAGGGTACTGTTTGTTGACTTGGAAGAATAACAATATACTACCTTTGATATAAAAAGCAACACGTGAAGATTCTTTGCACCGTGTGTCTAATAAATAGAAATCTTTAATACAGTTGACAGGAAGTCATCTCCCAACTCTGACTAGCCACTTAATAATCGCCAAATGGTGGCTGATAAAAGTTATGTGTAACCACATCCTTATATTGCTGGGGCTGCTGCAGAGGTGCTCTCTGAGATGGAAGGAAAATATGGTGAGTGCCTCAAAGCAGGACTTAAATTATAAGTATCCTTGACCTTTTAAAGTGCCCCACGTTAAAGTTTTCTGAGATCAGTATTCCTAAACAAATGCCTACATTTTTCCTTAAAGATTCTGCATTTTAAAAAATGGGCTTAAGCAAACCACATTTGAATAGGTTGTAGTTGATGTTAAAATATTGGCTGATTCAGACCAAAAGATTCATTCATTCAGATCTCCTCTTCATGTGATTTTGATTTTTCATTTCATTATTTTATTTCTCCCCAGTAGATTTATAAGTGCTTGTTTTTCATATGTTAAAGACATAATGATTTTTGAAAATCACACAAAAAACTTATTAACATCAGCCAAGACTTTTTTTAACCCCTAAAATTGAGGCTCCTTATCCATTATCCCAGCCCCACATTGGGAACTTACTCTGAACACTTTTCTATTCTCATTAGTGATGTTGTCCCTCTCTATGAGTTAGACAACAAGTGTTTGGGTGTCTCTCTCTAGCACACAGTGGGCACTTTCCTTATCCTACCACCAAAAAGAGACACTTGTGTAATTAGACAGTCCTAAGGTGTCCCTGTTACAATTGTTCGGTGTTTGACATTTGTGTAAAGTAATGCATGCTGTCTTGTACTGTGGCCTGAGAACAAAACTGTAACTGCATTAGAAACTGTTAAAAAATTAGTTCTCTTTAGTGACTTCATAGGCAGTGGTAGTAAATACAGAAACATGAATTCTGGACACATTCCATTTCTCTCAAACAGGAAGGGTCCAAAAATGTTTTTCCACGTGTTCTTTGTTACACCCTAGAAGCTCACAGCCCCAAGTTCATGAGCTGATTTGGTCACTTCCCTCTGCTTTGATTCCCTGTGAGTTTTGATGTCTTAGTGACTTAGTGCGTAGAAGCTTCCTCCATATTTTGAAGCAGGTCCCTAAAGCATTGTCTGCATGTTCAGAATAACTGAGGACTTGTAGGTATGAAGGTACACAGGGCCCAGTTTGTAGCAGCAGGAACAAAGGGAAAGAAGAGCACCTGGAGAGAAAGAGAACGTGGTTTGTACATAACTTCAAGCAAATACTTGTGAACACGCCTTACACGTGTCCTGTAAGTGTCGAAATAAAAAGCATTCTAAAATAACATCAGTTTACTGTCGTGTTACCTGTCCTTCGTCAAGTAATTTAAAGTATTCTCCTTGAAAATTCAAGACGTATATTACGCTGACATTTTAAAAGCTGACTTCATTTGGAAAGGAGCCATGGTACGTCCGAGGAGTCTAACCAAGAGGTCTTAGGACATCTTAGAGCCTGGATCAAAATCATCCTCTGCCTAAATAGAGGTTGCTACACTCAGGTTCACAAGATGGGCTGTTGAAATTTGTGAATGGAAAGATTATACAGAGATGGTAGAGTTTACTGTTTAGGCTAGAATAAGAGGTTTTTCATGTGAATACATGTGAAAATGTTAGAGTTAATCAAATTGCACTTCTCAGTATTGACTTTTTTGAGGTACTTGTGGATGGTTAGCAGACTTTTGGTCCACACCAAAATGTCCTTGATATTTGGTCCTGTCCAAAACCATTTGGCATGGACCAAATATGCTTATGGATGTTTTAGATTGGGCCAGATTTCAAGGGCCTTTTGGTCCCTGTGGATTCATGAGAAGGGTTTCCCTTTTAGAAGACCTTCTGGTATGCTGAGCACTAAGAGATGATTGAAAAAAGCCAATATTATCAGTCTGTGTCTTTAATCCGGTAGCATTTAATTGAAAATAGTGTATAACTTAAAACAATGACTGTTCCTAAGAGTTTGGATTATTTTCCCTGCTGAAAAGTTTAATCTATGCTATAAATAATGCATAATCCAATATAAAATTGAAATGGTACCCCAGCATTGCAAAATGTGACTACACTTTTAAGGTAATTTCAAGGTAATTTCAAAGACCATAGAGCGGAAGCAGGTGGGAAAAGTGATCACACCACAAAACTGAAGCAACGAAATTATTTTAGGTAGTTTTTCAATCAGATGTCACTCTCTGGAAAAATGGATTAAAGGAAACAGGTAAAAGAGATAATAGCAAGGTGGAAATTTCTTTCATCAACATATGAGGTACTTGCTGATGAGGCTGATAAAAAGGGAAGACAGTGAAGTAGATGGGAAGGCTTGTCTGAATGAGGACCAAAACCATCTCCAGTATGACCCTTCGTGAAAGAAATAGGAAATACATTTAACTTTACTCAAACTTGATTAATAAACGTTAATCATCAAACTTTATTAAAAAAATAATTGTAAGAAGAATGGATCATCGGTTGTATCTAATCCCTTTTTCTCCTCTTCACCCTGATATGATCTACTTAGAGGACACGTCCACCTTCAAGTAGCCATATACCTTCAGTGCTTTGCTGAGAAGGGTGGGCAACCCTGGACAACAATGAAAACAAATGTGTACTGAGTATCTACTGTGCGCTAGGCCCTGGGCTCGACATCCTGATACAGCAGTGAAGGAGAGACAAGGACTGTGAAATTTGTCTTCCAGTTACAGACAGTAAACAAATTTAGAATGTAATTTCAGGTGCTGAGAAGGGCTTTAAAAAAGTATCAAGGAAGGTGTGTAGATTAATAATAAAATTCCTGTAAAGTGCTTAGCATAGTGCCTAGCACATAAGCCTGTGATAAAGGGGAGCCAGTGATTGTCACCAAGGTCAGGGCCTGGAAATTGCACAGGGAGAGAGCTTGGTGGTCCTGTGTAAGAAAAGCTTTGTTAGATAAGGAGATTTCCTCAGTGTAGCCTAGACTGTGGAATGTAGTCAAGTAGAGAACAGAGAGAGAAGAGATCAAATCACCTCAAAGTCGTTTTGAAAAATAACAGCTTTGTTCCTGAAATCTCCCTGAGTTGACTTTGGTGACATTGTGATTCTGTAGCAAAGGATAATTTCACCTGTGGCTTTCCCAAATCACCTGGATGAGCAGTTTTGAGGTAGGTTTTCCGTTCAGTTTGGTTTTAGGACCAGAGTTCTATGCCTGGCTCGGCTGGGGGTTTGTACTGGAGCATGGGAGAGGCCTAGGGAGGCTCATCCCAGTAGAGGAGGCATGTGATCCCAGCTCCCCGGTTTGGGGGGAGAGCTGCTATTACCATCACCTCCAGTTTATACTGTCTCTTCCTATTTACCCTTTAGAGGTGAAAGAAAAAAAGACAAAATATTCAGCCAAAATCCAGAAATTAAACAGCATTAGTAAACAACAAAATCCTAATGCGACAACCATCAATAATCAGAAAAAAGTTTTTAGCCGCATTAAGAACACTAATTTGGGGCATACATATGGGAAAAAATGAAGCTTGACCTCAAACCATATATAAACATCAATTCCAAATGGATGGATTCCAGTGGATTCCAGTGGCCCTAAATATGAAAAGTAAAATAATAAGGCTTCTGCAGAAAACACAGTCTTCTTGGCCTTGGCAAAGATTTATTAGGACATGAAAAGCACCATGAAGACAAAAATCTGATAAATTGTATCATTACAATTAAGAACTCTATCAAGTCAAGCTATGAAGTGGAGGAAATTTTTAATATTTCCAACAAAGGCTTCAGAATATATTTTAAAATGTTAAGAAGAAGAAAAGAAAATGATGTTAAGAAAAAGGTGATATATTTAGAAATGAGCTAGAGACTTGAATAGGCTCTTCACAGATATCCAGATGGTTAATAGGCATCTTGATAGCCAGATTTGTTCAATATCCATCATCAGAGAAATACAAATTAAAACCAGTGACATAGATGCCCACCAGGATGACTAAAATAAAAAAAGACTTGACAGCTAATACTGTAGTACCCTATGACAGAATGCCATCCCAAGGCATGCACTTAGCAGAATCGCATGCCGTAGTACAAGTATTTTAATACTCGCTTCATTCATAATAGCCTCAAACTAGAAACCATCCAGATGTCCCTCAACATAGAATGGACAAATCATGGCCTATTCACGTGATGGGATACTCGGCAATGAAATGAAGGAACGACTACTACACAAAACCACACAGACGATTCTCACAAACAGTACTGAGCCAAAGTAGTGAAACAAAATAGAATTCCCTTGATGTGAGTTTCGAGAACTGGAAACTGGTCAGAGAGGTCAGCATCCTTACCTGTGAGGTGATGCTGCTAACGGGGAAAGGGCATTGGAAATGGTCTGCAGTCTTCAGCTGAGCAGTGCTGACCGGAGTCATTCAGAAAATTCATGGAGCTGTACATTAAAAATGCATGCACTTTTGTTTTCAGTAAAACTGAACAGCAAGTGTAAAAAACAAGACAAAGCTGATACACCTGGGCCCCAGAGGCATAGTGAGTATGTGGTCCCTGGCGAAGCTCACGGGAAGCTGGTCCTGCGCCTGTGTGCATGGCCCTCACAGCTGTTAGATTACATTCCCACCAGAGGCCCGGAGTGACCTGAACGCCCCGCCGTGGAACAGGTGCCCCCTCCTTGGGTTGCCGGCTCCTGCAGCCTCCCAGCAGGGACCTCAGCCCACCAGCGGGCCTTCGGCAAGTTGCTCCATAGGGTGGTGAGGAAGTGAGCCTGATGCCAAATTCGTTATTGCTGCCGAGTTGAGAGGAAAAAAGCCAGACCACACCTTGCTAGGGAGTTGCCTGGTACTAGCATGGAGGACCGTCCCCTTTGCAAGAACCGGTGCTGGCGTCCTTGGCGTGGGTGAGGTCTGGGGTGCTGGAGTCTGCTTGAACTGGCCCCAGTAACAAGAGCGAGTTGTTAGGTTTTCAGGACTTTTGTGGTCTGGCTGTTAAACTACTCTTAAGAGTTGAATTACATAAACTTACAATTATATAGAAAACAAAAGCAATTACTTCCTAATTACTACAGTTTATCATTCATGCTTCTGCTGGTTACTGACATACATAGTGTCTGTAGGGTGGAAATACTACGTAATGGGATTCAGTGCATCTCTTCCCAACTCTGTTCAATGGTGTCACATAGCTACCTTAGAAATTACATAGGTGCCACATAGATGGCTTGAAACTGGCTATGGTGGGAGTATTTACACCACAGAAATTGGCAAATGCTACATATAAGGCCCCCCGCCCACCGCAAAGAATTTGTGAAAGCAGGAGTCTTGTCTGTACGAGAAAAAGCCTGTCCGATGGCACTGAAGATGCCCTTTGTGTCTTTCGCATTTCACACTTGACCTGGTGATTAGGGGACTTCAACACGTAAGCCCTCTGAGGCGATTCAGGCTGAATGAGTCCCTCCCCACGGCTCCATTTGGTGGGGGTCTCCACTCTCACTGCCACGGCTGCTTCCCGCCTCCCCCCGCCCTGGCCCCATCCTGGGTCTGTCATCCTGGGAAGAAGACGCTGCTCACTGCAGTGCCCAGGACGTGCTGGACCAGAGTCAGAGGCCCAAAGTCCATCGCCGAGTCAGCCTCTCCCACAGCAGCTTTGCTCCCCCACCTCGCCTGGCCCTGCTGCAGGTCCTCCTGTGCTGAAAACCACGCAGGCCCTCTTCTTGCCTCTGGCGACACCCTGCCTTGAGAGCTTGCAGGTAAATCCAGAGCAGGTGTGCTTCAGGAGGGTCAAACAAGAAACAACCACAACCACGAGGACACCTCCAAGCCAGAGGCAACCGACTCATCTGCCCTCCCCTTGAAATTGGGCCAGCCCTCGGCATGCCACAGGAGCCTTCACAACACAGCAGTTAGTATTTAGTACCCGGGCCTCTGTGGCAGGACACTTCAAAGAGAAAGCCTTGCTCTTTCTAACATGTATTTTTGTGTCCAACAGAGGTGTCATTGTTTTCAGCAAATACCTTGGGATTCGAGTGAATAAATACCATTCTGTTTTCGTAACTTTTTTCTCTCCACTTTTCAGAAGTTATGTATAAAGGCACTTTGCCTAATTCCTTGAGCGCTCTATTTCAGCTACTATTGATTTGGTGTGATAGAAAGGTCTTAATTTAGATCTCCCTGCTGCCAGTTCCAAGAAACCTGCCACCAGCTCCAAGCTTCGTGTCCTGAAGTGCCCCACCCCGTTCTAGCGGGGTAAGCCAACGGCCTCCCCAAAAAGAAAGCAATTGAACAGATCGACGTTACGCCTCCTGACGCTCTCTGCTGCCCCAGTGCCAGCGGGGCTTGGGCTTTTACTGGGGCCTCGTTGGAGGCCGCATTGCTTTTGCTTCCAGTTTCAAAACTACCACAGCCTCTAAGTTGGCCAGACCTTTGACAGCTGAGGCCTAGCACTTGCTACACCCCTTCCCTGTAGGGACGTGGCCATCAAACGTTTCCTGGGCCCGTATGAGACGACCGAGCCTGCGTCTCCTTGTCCCCACTGTGGACCTCTCCTGGGGGACAGGGGCCTTGTCGCCCCTTCCCTTCTCCCGGGGAGCCTCCGTTCATCCCCGCTGTGCTCTCTGGGGGTGAGTCACGTGGCCCTGACATTTCGGTGCGCTGTCCGTTCGTTCATGCGTCAAATCTCTGTCTAGCTCGTGCAGGCACCGTTCTAGGTGCTGGAGATGCGACAGGGGGCAGAAGCGACGAGAGGCCCAGCCTCAGGCCCTTGACGTTCCCGTAGGGGGAGGCCGGCGTCAGCTGTGCTGGTAAGTAGGGGTTTGGTTACGTCTCTGGAGGAAAATGCAGCCAGAAAGCAGTGTGTATGGGAGGGGGAGGGTCACGATTCTAAACAATGGCCGGGGGTAACATTAGCCCTGAAGGAGTTGGCAAGGAGCTCGGAGGACGGAGAAGGGAGGGCGTCCAGGCAGACAGAAGGCGGGAGCAGGGCCCGCAGGGGGCGACCTGCTGGCGTCTAAGGAGCGCCGGAGGCCAGTGTCCCCCTGGCTCTGGTGGACTGTGCAGAGGTGGGAGGTTCCCGGGGCAGGGACAGGGCACCCCGGGCAGGGGTTGGGTCTTGGGCCTTAGACCAGCCGATGTGGAGGCATTTCAGCATCTGGCGGGCAGTGCGGTCTGCAGGTGACCCCTTGTTTAGTTCTACGTGTGGACGTAGCGTCACAGAGGACCGGCTCCAGGCCAGGCAGGGGGCATTTCTGATACCTTTTCAAATGCATTCCGTCAGCCTCCTAACTGAACCTTTGCTTCCAACCTGGGCGCCCCAGCCCCTTTCCCATCCCCCTCCAGTCACTGGAAATTCTGGCCCCAGTCAGGCCCCTAGGAGCTGCCTTCAGCGGATCTGCCTTATAGGGCTCTGGGGACACCGGTGGGTCCACGTATCCAGGCCTGAGCCCCTTCATTCACTGCCACCCTCCACCACCCAGTCATCAGCCTCTTCCCCGCTTGACTTCGCACACCGGGACCTAACGTAGTCCCTGGCCTGCAGCAGCCGGCCCCCTTCCAGTGCTCCCACCGCGGGCTGGCACCAGAACCTCCCCTCTCTTCCTGCCACACTGCCTGCATCCCTTCAGTGGTGTGGCTGGCAAATTATTTCACCTCTTGGAGCTTCAGTTTCCACATGCGTATAATGAGGATTAATGAGTGTACTCGTACAGAGTTAGCTGCTCAATACACACTTAGAAAAACACCCCAGTTCAGGGTCAGAGCCACCACTGCAAACTGGCCTTGGCGGCCTCCGAATCTGGTACCTCCAGCCCCCATCCAACCTTCCTCACATCCCCGAGACACAGCCTCTTACCCTCACGGTCTCCCAACATGCTTTTCATGAATGCCTTTCTCAAGTGTAGTAGAATGTTCTGGCTACTGCACGGAGTGATTACACACATCGCAGCACTTACTTTCTCTCAAGTACCCTGCAGAGCAGAGCTAACTCTTACCCGTTTTACAGGTGAGAAAACAAACCCCAAAGTTTACATAACTTCCCCAAGTTCACGTAGCTGGAAAGTGTAGAGTCAGGATTTGCCCCTGCTGGGCTGACTTGCATCTCTAGCTATTTATCTGCTGGCCACTTCCCCTGCAGCCAAAAGAGCTCAGGTTCCCAGGCCGCAACAGAAACTTCTCCAACCACATATTCTGAAAGCCTTCAATATTTTACCACTAAGAATGTAGGTTTTCCATAGATGCCCTTGATCAGATCGAGCAAGTTCTTTTATATTCCTAATCGGCTGAGAGTTTTTTTAAGTCAGAAATTAATGTTGGATTTGTCAAATGCCTCTTCTGTGTCCATTTGGATGGTCATGCAGTTTTCCTTTTTCAGTCTGTTCATATGGTAAATTATACATACTGATTGACTTTCAGATATTAAGGCAATCTTACTTTCCTGGGATAAATCCCATTTAACCATCCATTTTCGTATTGTTGAATTTGATTTTCTAATTTGTTTTAGAATTTTTGCATCTATGTGTGTGAGGAATATTAGTCTATATTATCTTTTCTTGTAATATCTTTCCTCTGGTTTTGATAACAGCGTTATTTTTGGCCTCATATGCTGAGTTTAGAAGTATTCCTCCTTTCTGATTTTCTAAAAGTTTGGGTAGAATTGGTAGTGTCTTTCATAAATGTTTGGTAGAATTTGTCATTAAACCCATCTGGACCTGGATTGTTGTGTTTTCATTTTGATTCACTTCAAAATACTTTTTAATTTTGATTTTCTCTTTGACCCATTGGGTTGTTTTAAAAGTATGTTATTTAGTTTCCAAATATTTTGGGTTTTTCATATATCTTTTTGTTATTTCTAATTTATTAATTTTGTTATTTCCACGAGTCAGAGAGCATACTTCGTATGATTTGAATCCTTTTAAAATTATTGAGTTGGTTTATGGCCCATGATGTAGGGCCAAAACCTGGCAAACATTCCATGTGCACTTAAAAAGAATGTGTATTCTGCTGTTGGTAGGTCAAGTGTTCTATAAATGTCAATCAACCAGTGAAATTAGTTGATAGTGTTGTTCAAGCCTTCTGTATACTTTCTGATTTTCTGTCAATTTGTTTTCCCCATTAGAGTGTGAAACTTCTGACTATAATTGTGGATTTCTTCTTGGAGTTCTAACAGATTTTACTTTGTGTGTTTTGAAGCTGTGTTATTAGGTACGTAAATATTTAGTATATGTCCTCTTGATGAATTGACTCCTTATCATTATGAAATGGCTGTTTTTTTTATTTCCAGTAATATTCTTTGGTCTAAGATCTACTTTGTCTGATATTAATATAGTTACTCCAGTTTTCTTTTGGTTAGTGTTGGAACAGTGTATCTTTTCCCATTCCTTTACTTTTAACCTAATTGTCTTTATGTTTAAACTAGGTATTTTGTAAGCAGCATATAGTTAGGTGTTACATTTTTAGCCAACCTGATAATTTATGCCTTTTAATTAGGGTGTCTGGACATTTACATTTGATGTAATTGTTGGTATTGTTGGGTTTAAATCCACCATCTTGCTATTTTCCTATTTGTAGTATCTTTTCATTCCCACTTCCCTCTTTTTGCCATATTTTTGAGTAATTGTGTATTAAATTTTTTGGTTTATTATCTATTTGATTTTAGTTGTTTTATGATTTATAATATGCATTTTTAACTTTCTTCAAATATTGATAATATCATGCCAGTTTTCTTATGAATACCTTACTACAGTATTCTTCCATTTCCCCCTCCTGGCCTTTGTGTTATTGTTGCTGTACATTTTAAACCCTTTAAGTTAAATTATAAACTCTATAATACATTGCAATTGTTTTTGTTATAAACAGTCAACTGCTTCTTTTCTAACAACTTTATTAAGATATAATTCACATACTATACAGTTCACGCATTTAAAGTGTACAATTACATCGTCTTCAGTATACGCAGAGTTGTGCAACAATCGCCACAATCAATTTTAGAATATCTTCATCACCCCAAAGTGAAACTTTATATCTTTTAACAGTCGCTCGCATTTCCTCCATCCTCCTAAATTCTAGATGACTGCTAATTTACTTTTGTCTCTATAGATTTGTCTATTCTGGACATTTGATATAAATGGAATCATAGAATATATGGCCTTTTGTGATTGCCTTCTTTCACTTAGCATAATGTTTTCAGAGTTCATCTATTTTATAGCATGTATCAGTACTTCGTTTCTTTTTAATTGCTGAATACTATTCCATTGTATGAATATGCCACATTTTATTATCCGTTCTTCAGTTGATGGACATTTTGTCTGCTTCCACTTTTTGACTTTTATGAATAATGCTGGAATGAACATTCACATTCAAGGTTTTATATGGACATATGTTTTTATTTCTCTTGGGTACATACCTAGCAGTGGAAATGCTGGGTCACATGGGAACTCTACATTTAACTTTTTGAGAAACCGCCAGACTGTTTTCCAGAGTGGCTGGCTGCACCATTTTACATCCCCGCCAGCAATATATGAGTGTTCCAACTTCTTCACATTCTCATTGGCACTTGCTATTTCTCATCTTTTTGATTATAGCCATCCTAATGGGTTTGAAATGCCATCTCATGTAGTTTCGATTTGTATTTTTTTTAACAGCTAAGGCTATGCATCTCAATGACTTCTCCCCCCTCCCAGCTTTATATTGCAAAGTGATTACCATAAGGTTAGTCAGTACATCCATCACCTCACATAGTTACACGTGTGTGTTGGGAGGGGGTAAGAACTTCACAGTTCTAGCAACGGTCTCTCAAGGAGATTTTTTAAATACGGGGAAAACCCTCTTTTATATTTATGTATGTAGTATTTCTAGTATTTTTTCTTCCTTTATGTAGATACAGATTTCATTCTGGTATTACTTCTGCCTGGAGGACTTCCTTTAACATTGTTTGTGAATCAGGTCCTCTAGTGATGAATTCATTCAGCTTTTAAATATCTGAAAAACCCTTTATTTCACGTTTTTGTGAAATATCTCTTTGGTGAATATACAGGTCTGTGTTGATAGCTTTTCGTTTTCAGTTCTCTAAATATATTTGCTTCATTGTCTTTGGGCTCACTTTGTTCCCAATGTGACATCTCATGTCATTCTTATCTTTGCTTCTCCGTATGTAACGTACCTTTTTTCTCTGGCTGCTTTTTAAGATTTTCTCTTTATCAATGGTGTTAAGCATTTTGATTATGATGTGCCTATGATTTAGTTTTCTTCATGATTCTTATGTTTATGGTTCGTTGAGTTTCTTGGATTTGTGGGTTTATGATTTTCATCAAATTTAGAAAATTCTCAGCCATTATTATTTTTTTAATTTAGAAATATTTATTTATTTATTTTGGCTGCGCTGGGTCTTTGTTGCGGCATGCAGACTTCTTAGTTGTGGCATGCATGTGGGATCTAGTTCCCCAAGCGGGGATCAAACCCGGGCCCCCTGCATTGGGAGTGTGGAGTCTTATCCCCTGGACCACAAGGGAAGTCCCTCTCAGCCATTATTTAGTCAAATCTTTTTCTTGTTCTTCTCCCTTTTTTCCTGTGGTGTCCAGTTACAGGAATATTAGGCTACTTGAAGTTATCTTACAGCTCAATGATATTATGTTCATTTTTTTCAGTCTTTTTTTTTTCTCTCTGTTTCATTTTGGGTAGTATTCGTATGTCTTTAAGCTTACTAATATTTTTTTTACTACAGTGTTTGATCTGTTTGTAATCCCACCAAATGTATTTTTCATCTCATTGTAATTTTCAAGTCTAGAAGTTCACTTTAGGTCTTTTCAGTATTTCTGTGTCTCTGCTTAACATGCTTAGCATTTCCTCTACCTTCTTGAATATGGTTATAATAACTGTTTTAATGTCCTTGTCTAATTCTATCATCTATACCCTTTTTTGGTCTGTTTCTATTGATTAATTTTCTCATCATGGGTCATGTTTCCCTGCTCCTTTGCATGTCTGGTAATTTTTTATTGAATGCTTGACAGTATAGCTTTTATCTTATTGTATGGCGGATAGTTTTCTATACCTATAACTATTCTTGAGCTTTGTTTTGCAGTGTAGTTCAGTTACTTGGCAGTAGTTGGATACGTTTATCATTTGCTGTAAACTTTGTTGGTTCACACTAGATTTTAACCTGGGGCTAATTGTTTCTTTACTGCTGTAGCAATACCTTCTGAGTATTCTATCTGATGCCTTGTAAATTACAAACCTTTGTCTTCTAGCTGTTTGGAACAATTCCTGGTCCTGAGCGAAGCATAGGGGTTATTCCCTCCAGTCCTTTTGAGTGATTCTTTCTCCAGTCTGTTAGTTTCTTTATTTCCATGTGTTGGTCAGTACTCAGCTGAAGACTCAAGGGGGACCCTCTGCAAATCTCTGGGACTCTCTGTATGATCTCCTTTTCTCTGGGTACTCTGCCTTCTCAACTCTGGCCACCTTGGCCTCTTTCGACTCTCAGCTCCATTTCCTCAATTCAGGGAGCCCACGGGCCTCCATTGGGGTTTCCCCTCCCTATGCTGTAGTCTGGAAACTCTGTCCATACGGTAAGTTGGGGACATTATATGGCTCACCTCATTTTTTCCCCTTTCTGGAGGATTAGTCTTGTGCTGCCTGATGCCCAGTGTCTGCGTATCATGGTTTCTTTTTTTTTTTTTTCTGGTGTTTCAGTGTTTTGAGCAGGAGAGTACCTCTTATCCTTGTTATTCCTGGAAGCAGTAGTCTTCGAAGGCATTTTTAAAAATTGTGGTAAAATGTACGTAACATAAACCATTTTAACTGTTTTGTTTTTTTTGGGGGGGCTGCATTGGGTCTTTGTTGCTGCACGTGGGCTTTCTCTACTTGCGGCGAGTGGGGGCTACTCTTTGTTGCGGTGCGCTGGCTCCTCCTTGCAGTGGCTTCTCTTGTTGCAGGGCTCTAGGCGCACAGGCTTCAGTAGTTGCAGCACGTGGTCTCAGTAGTTGTGGCACGCGGGCTGTAGAGTGTGTGGGCTTCAGTAGCTGTGGCTCACGGGCTCTAGAGCACAGCCTCCATAGTTGTGGTGCACGGGCTTAGTTGATCCGCGGCATGTGGGATCTTCCCTGACCAGGGATCAAACCCATGTCCCCTGTGTTGGCAGGTGGATTCTTAACCACTGCGCCACCAGGGAAGTCCCTTAACTATTTTTAAGTGTACAGTTCAGTGGCATTGAGTATGATTGACCCGTGAATAACTGATTAGCATCATCCCCCTCAGCTGAAAATCCATGTGTGATTTTACAGTTGCCCTCTGTATGTGAGGGTCCACATCCATGGATTCAGCCAATCGTGGATTGTATAGTGCTCTAGTACTTATTGAAAAACAATCCACATCTTCCTGGACCCATGCAGTTCAAACCCATTTTGTTCAGGGGCCAACTGTACATTCATATTTTTGTACAACCATCACCACCGTCCATTTCTAGAACTTTTCATCTTCTCAAACTGGAACTCTGTCCCCATTAACCACTAACGCCCTTGGATTATATACTTGATACTGTGGATGCTCCACTGGTGAGAGTCTCTAGTTCATTGTCTTAGTTCATTGTCTTCCCTTAAATAATGTGTAGTTTTATGCTGAAAGGCAGTTAATTTGCTGATAGAGCTTAACCTTCCCAGTCTTGTTAGTAGGCTTTGTGAGGGACAGATGGCCCTTGCCCTGGGGCTGGAGGAGTCGCAACTAAACGACCAGGTTGTTAGGCTAGGTGTCTCCGCTCTGGCTGGTCAGAACTCCAGCACTGTGTGATTTCCCAAAGCTCCCCTCGTCGCACAGCCCCCCAGTAGCTATTCTCTGCAAGGCTTGTGGAGTCTTGTCCCGCACACACACAGCTTAGCATTTGGCTGAGGTTCAAGGGAGCTTCAATGGCAGTTTCTGAAGCTCCTTCTCTGTGCAGGTTTTCCCCTCTCTTGTACCCTGCCCTGCGGATTCCAGCCACCTCAGCAGCCTGAACTCTAGTCTCTCTTGCTTGTCCCCAGTGGAGAGCCCAGCTGCTGTCGGGCCCCTTCCCTGTGCCCCGGGTTGGGAAGTGTCCCCAGGCAGAAAGCCATGGTGAGTCTGCACTCACCTCAGGTTTCACTCTCCTCCAGGGTCATCATGGTCCTATGATGGTTTTTATCCAAAGTCCAAAAGCAATTGCTTCCTATTTGTCCAGCTTTATATTCTTTTATTGTGAGGGAACAGGTCCTGTACCTGTTCTTCAGTTCTGACGAGACCTGAAAGTCCTGGAGGGCATTTAAAAAACAGCATGTCGGGCCTCCCTGGTGGCGCAGTGGTTGGGAGTCCGCCTGCCGATGCAGGGGATACGGGTTCGTGCCCCGGTCTGGGAGGATCCCATATGCCGCGGAGCGGCTGGGCCCGTGAGCCATGGCCGCTGAGCCTGCGCGTCCGGAGGCTGCGCGTCCGGAGCCTGTGCTCCGCAACGGGAGAGGCCACAACAGTGAGAGGCCCGCATACTGAAAAAAACAAAAAACAAAAAAAACAAAAAAACAGCATGTCTCACTCACCATTTGAAGTTGTTTGCATTTCTGTAATACAGACTCCGACTTCCCAACCCTCCCGCTTCTTCATGACATATATCGCAATTACATATCTGTGTAGGGCACGGTTTTGTGGAAGGAACAGATTGAGGAAGAGTTTCATGACTCAGCTGAGGTGTCAGAGCAGCAGAAACCCGGAGCAAGAGCCACTCTGAGGACAGAAACCCCCGTGGAACTTGCCAGTATATTGAGGGGAAATTTGGATTTTGACGAGGCCAGGCAAAAAAAGGAATGGATTCAACTTAACCTTGCCTGACTCAGAAATCCAAGAAATCCTGCTGACACCTTAGTTACCTTTATATTCCCCATAGCACCTAACAGGGGCTTCCGCTTAGAAAATGGAAAGAAGTTATCATAGAAACACAATAAATAAACGGATGAGTTTATGGTCTCACTTCAAAGGCGAAAGAGAATTCTTTCCTATATATTTCTGTAATTTGTTTTCTCGAGTGGTCAAAGGATTTTAGATTTAAGTTCCAATAGCAAACTCTCTTATATCCTAATGCTTTTCCCCTGTGCCACACTTTAAAAGAGGTTGGCTTTTTCTGTCTCAAGAAGCTTCTGCGTGGGCCTCCCTGGTGGCGCAGTGGTTAAGAATCCACCTGACAATGCAGGGGACACGGGTTTGATCCCTGGTCCGGGAAGATCCCGCATGCCACAGAGCAACTAAGCCCGTGCGCCACAACTACTGAGCCTGCGCTCTAGAGCCCATGAGCCACAATTACTGGGCCTGCGCTCTAGAGCCCGTGAGCCACAACTACTGGGCCTGCGCTCTAGAGCCCGCGAGCCATAACTACTGAGCCCTCGCACCACAAGTACTGAAGCCCGTGCGCCAGAGCCCGTGCCCCGCAACAAGAGAAGCCACCACAATGAGAAGCCCGCGCACTGCAACCAAGAGTAGCCCCCACTCGCCACAGCTAGAGAAAAGCCCGCACGCAGCAACGAAGACCCAACACGGCCAAAAATAAATAAATAAATTTATTTCTAAAAAAGCTTCTGCATGTCAGGGCAGCCCGACCGCCCCAGAGACAGGTCGTTAGGCGTCTGGAGCGGCGCCCCTGGCAGGGCCTGCGCTCCCTTGACACGGCAGCTGGTGGAAAAGGGCCTCGAGGGACAGCGAGGAGAAGAAAGCAAAGTGACTGTGCAGAATGGACTCTACAGCTTGTCTCCACTTGACTGCTGCTCTGACCAAAGCCCTGAGGCTCTGCCAGCCTGGGGACCAAGCCTGTGACTGTGGAGCCCAAAGAGCCCTCATATGGCCTTCCCATCTCAGGGGGGGCCTGGGGCGCTGGCTTTGGGGCTTTGTGGCGGCCCTGGTTTCCTGTCTTCTCGCTGACCCTCCACTGCTTTCTCAGCAACTTCTGCCTCCCTCGCTGGCCCATCAGGCCGGGAGCTGTTCTGTGGGCAGCAGTAGGGCCTGCGGAGCCGCCCTAGGTTGTCAGTCTGAGGAGGCAGAGGCGCTTTCTGCTGGGACGGGACTCGGGGGAGGGGCGGGAGGACCCTGAAGACCCCTGTCGCCACCGAGAGGAAATATAAAGAGTGGCCTGGATGTGTGTGCGCTACCAAAAGTAAACTAGGTGGCTAGTGGGAAGCAGCCGCAGAGCACAGGGAGATCAGCTCGGTGCTTTGTGACCACCTAGAGGGGTGGGATAGGGAGGGTGGGAGGGAGACGCAAGAGGGAGAAGATATGGGGATATATGTATATGCATAGCTGATTCACTTTGTTATACAGCAGAAACTAACACACCACTGTAAAGCAATTATACTCCAATAAAGATGTTGAAAAAAAAGGGGGGGGGACAGTCCAAGGGGTGAGATGAGCCCGGAGCTCAGACAAAGGAGATGCGAATACTGGAAAAGTCTTGCCAGTTGTCACCACATCAATCCTAAAAATAGTCTCTTTAATCCTGAGGAAGCAACTAGAGGAGAAATTGGCTGGTTGGTTTTTAACCCTTCCGTGTCTGTTAGATGGGCTGGCTGTCAAAGCCCCCGACCAGGGGGTGTGCTTGTGGAGGAGGGGAAGCAAGAGGTGGCGAGGCCGGTGCCCCCCACAATGAATAAACCCCACCAACATCCAAACCCTGGGGCTAAATAATACAGGCGGCTCCCTCCTCCTCTTACTGCCGTGCTTCCCTCACAGCCTGAGGTTCACTGGGGTTTAGCGGAAAGAGAATCTTGGAGTGGAGCGGATGGGCATTTAATGCCTGGCTAATGGCTCCTATTTAGTGAGCCTCGCTCTGGGCCGTGAGTATATTACACAGCTGATCCCAGGACCATGCAAGGCGGAGGAAGTGCCTGAAATAGAACCCTTTCCCGTCACGGACTTGTTCACTGAGTATCCTTCAGGGTGTCCAGCTGCTCTCGTCACTCCGTTGGAGTTTGCAGGGCCCGGGAGAGGCTGCGGACTTGGCTCATCCACAGGTTGAGACCTTAGTCTTCACCCAGTGGTTCTCCACTGTGTTCTACTCATTAGAATCCCTGGAAGCCTTGAAGCACCCCATGACCAGGGTTCCCACACCAGCTAAATCTGACTCTTTAGGGGTGATAGCCACGTTATAGACTGATTTTGTGTCCCCCTAAGTTCTGAAGCCATGACCCCCCGTGTGACTGTCTTTGGGAGCAGAGTGTTTAAGGGGGTAAATAAGGTTAGAAGAGACCATCAGGTCAGAACCCTAGTCCAATAGGATGGTGTCCTTGTAAGAAAAGGAAGAGACACCAGAGATGCACGTGCCCAGAGAAGGGATCCTGTGAGGGCACAGTGAGAAGGCTGTTTGCAAGCCAAAGAAGAGGCCTCAGGAGTAACCAACCCACAGCCGTCTTGATCCAGGATCTGGGACTTCCAGCTCCCAGCACTGTGAGTGACAGAATAGACTTCTCGTTTAACTCAGCCCATTTGTGATACTTCGCTATGGCGGCCCTTGCAGATGAACACAATCCAGCCTCAGCATTTTTCGTTTTTCAAAATAACTTTGGCTCTTCTAGGTTTTTTGCATTGCCAAATACAATTTAGAAGCAGACTGTCTAAAGCCTGCTGGGGGTTTTGGGATTGCATTGAATCTGTGAATCAATTTTGAAAGACTAAACACCTGAACAATATGGATTCTTCCAATTTCTAAACACAATATATCTCTCCATTAATTTATATCATTTTTTTCTCAGCAATTTTTCTTTTTTTATCATTTTAAATTTTTCTCATTGATGAGACACCAGTTTTCAGTCTGGTGTTTCATATCTTTCATTAACTGTATCCCTAAGTATTCTATGTATTTTGATACTACTGGAAATGCTATTTTTAAACTTTATTTTCTAAAAAAATAAGTTTTTGCTGGCACACAAATATAATTTTTGTATATTGACTTTGTATCCTGCAACTTTGATAAATGTTATTAATTCTAGTAGTATTTTTTATTCCTTAGAATCTTCTATGTAGACAACCATGTCTGCAAATAGAGACAATTTTACTTTTTCCCTTCTAATCTTATGCCTTTTACTTTTTTCTTAATACACTGGCTAGCACCTCTGGTACAAGACGTTCTCACATCGTTCCCAGTTTTAGGGGAAGAGAATTTAGTCTTTCACCATTAGTATGATGTTAGCTCTAGGTTTTCCATTAGATGCCTTTTATCCAGTTAAGGAAGTTTCCTTCATATTCCTAGTTTGGTGAGAGGGTTTTGTTGTTTTTTTTTAATCATTAATAGATGTTGAATTTTGTCAGTTTTTTTTTTAGTGGTATGATTTTTCTCTTTTATTCTGTTAATGTGGTAAATCACATTGATTTTCAAGTGTTGAACCTCCAAGAAACCCTATTTGTTCAAGATGTATAGCTGGATTATATTTGATAAAATTCTGTTGAAGACTTTTGCATCTGTGTTCATGAGGGAGCTCAGTCTGTAAATTTCTTTGTTGGAATGTCTTTGTCAGGATGTGGTATTAGGGTTTTGTTGACCTCGTAAAATGAATTGTAGTGTTCCCTTTTCTGAAAGAGTTTGCATAATGTTGGTATTATTCTTTGTTAAATGTTTGATAATTTGGATTTTTCTCTGTGGAAAAGTTTTATATAGTGATTATATTTTTAAAATGCAAGGCCATTCCCATTTTCCATTTCTTTTTGAATCAGTTATGGTAATTTGTGTCTTTCAAGGAATTTTTCATTAATCTGAATTGTCAAACTTGTTGGGATAAAGTTGTTTAAATATTTCCTTACTATCGTTTTAATATGTAAAGGACGAGTAGATATTTCTTCATTCTTACTATTGGTTGTTTGTATTTTTTTTCTTCATTAGTTTTGCCAGTTTATCAACTTTACTCATCTTTTCAGAGAACCAACTTTTGGCTTTGTTAAATTTTTCTATTGTTTATAGCTCTTCTTTTTCTAGCTTCTTAGATCGTTTTAAACTTATTGTCTTTCTTATCACATGCATTTAAATGGTAAATTTCCCTCTAAATCATGCTCTAGCTGCATCTTACAAATTTTGATGTGTTGCGTTTTCCTTTTTATTCAGTTCTAAATTCCCTTATATCTTCTTTGATCCATGGGTTATTTACAAGTGTATTTAGTCTCCAATATTTAAAGTTTTTCTAAATATCTTATTGTGATATTCAATTATATTGAACTACTGTGATCTAATATAATTCGGTTGTGATCGGAGAGCATACTTTGTATGATTTGAATCCTTTTAAATGTACTGAGATTTGTTTTATGGCCCAGCTTTTGAACCATGTTGGTAAATATACTAAGTGACCTGAGTCTGTGCTGCCAGAGGGAGATTTGAAACATCATCAAAGATGAATCCAGGGGCAAAACTGGGGTGTGAGTGGTGTCTGAGGAGTTCAGGGACGTGGAAGCATGGAGTGTGCAGCTGAGAGTGGGAGGGGGCTGGGCGGTGGGCAGGCCCTGGGAGCTTCATCCTGTAGGGCAGGGTGGTGCCCCGCCCCCTGCCCCAGGGTGGGTGTTTTGGAGATATGTGAGGATGTTCATGGTTGTTACAATGATTGGGAGTCAGGTGGGGAAGACCAGGGATGTGGGATATTGTGCAATGAGTTGGGTAATCCCATAGAGTGAGGACTGGCCCATTGCCCAGCAACTTTCCAAAGTCCCACCAAGCTCAGTCCACACATCAGTGCTGCTGTCTGATAATGCAAGTCACATATCACATTTTAAATTTTCTAGTAGCTACATTAAAAAAAGTAAAAAGAAACTATTAAAATTAATTTTGGCAATATATTTTATTTAACCCAGTATATCCAAAATAATATTTCAACCGATATAAACATTATATATGTTACCATTGAGATATATCACATCCTTTTTTTAAAAATTCTAAATCTAGCCTACAACATTCAGAGTAGACACACTTCAAATGCTCAACAGTCACATGTGGCTAGTGGCTTATGAATTGGACAGTACAGGCTGAGACCCTAAAACTTCATTTTATGTATATAAATATCAAGTACCTTTTGAATTTTAATGTACTTGAATTTTCCAGGAACGTGTTACCATGCAAGTAGAGGTTTGAGGGTTTTGGGTTTTGGGGGGTTTTTTTGGCCATACCTTGATCTCAGCTCCCTGACCAGCGATTGAACTGGGCCCACAGCAGTGAAAGCCTGGAATCCTAACCACTAGGCCACCAAGGAACTCCCGAGGTTTGAGGTTTGACTCTACTTTTTTCTCTGAACGTTACCAAGAGTTGTTCATTTTGGAAAGTGGTATCATCCATCAGCACAGCACACCTGAATCAGCTACATTTGTAGCTGTCGCATTCATGGTGATCCTACCTGTGCATATAGGCACTGAGTATTTCAATATTCTGTCTTGATGTCTTCTAGTTTATCTATGTCTAAGCATCTACTTATTGAAATATATATTTTATTTTATAACATTACTTTTTTTCTATTTAATTAATTTGGCTGCATTGGGTCTTCATTGCTGCGTGCGGGCTTTCTCTAGTTGTGGCGAGTGGGGGCTACTCTTCGTTGTGGTGCGCGGGCTTCTCATTGTGGTGGCTTCTCTTGTTGTGGAGCATGGGCTCTAGACATGCAGGCTTCAGTAGTTGTGGCACATGGGCTCAGTAGTTGTGACATGCAGGCTCTAGAGCGCAGGCTCAGTAGTTGTGGTGCATGGGCTTAGTTGCTCTGCAGCATGTGGGATCTTCCTGGACCAGGGCTCGAACCCGTGTCCCCTGCATTGGCAGGTGGATTCTTAACCACTGTGCCACCAGGGAAGTCCCTATACCACATTACTTTTATTTCTTCTCTGTATTATAGTTGAACATTATATTGATTTTTAAAAATTATGTGCATAGGTGGCTTATACTATGTGTTCATTTCTTATCAGGTTACTGTAGGAGATATTTAAGTATATTCAGCTAATATTAAACTATTGCAAATCATGTAGATATTGGTTGTAAGTAAAAATATAAAAAGTACTAGTTATTAAAAGGAATATCCTTTCCCCTGTGCTGGAGGCAGGGAAAGGCCCTGGAGGCCGTGCAGCAGAGGAAGGGCCCTGATTTAGGTTTTAAGTCCCTCTCTGTCTGGAAGCAGGATAGAAACCAGAGCTGGTCTCGAATGTTGGGACAGAGAAAAGGGACAGATAATTTGCTTTATTCACTTTTTTATGTGAAAGCCACACCAAAAGTTCCCTGACTGTAGAAAACTCAGTGATGCCTTCAGATTGTTTTCCAAGGTAAAGGCCTTCCCAGAAAATATCTCCTACCATGTAAAATAACTTTTTTAAATGCCATTTTTTCTTACTAAGCCAAATATTTACTTTACAATATCAGGACCACCTTTCATCCTCTCATCTTGGAACCAATTTCCTGGTCTTAATCTGATTACATCCACCAGCATCTTATGAGTTTCCTCCTCTGAGAATTTCCCTCTTAAAGCTGGGTGGAGAATTAATAGTTCATCTGAAGATCCAGAGTAGCATACTATGAAATCACTTAGTCTCATTATGCTGCAGAAGAAAATATGTTTTATGCTTTTACATTTTTCTCAACGGCAGTAAAAAGAAAAGAACATGACTCCTTAGTATAGATGTAGTAACTAATAGGAGAAAATGAAAATTTATTTTTAGGATATTACAAATATAAATTCAGAATTTCTCAGACCCTGTAACTCTATTTTCTAGTCTGTCTTACCCTAAAGTGAGAGGCCAGTGAAAACAGGGATCATCCGCTTGACCACAGGGCCCGTCCCCAGCATAATGCCTGCCCCGCGGTGAGTGGCCAATAGATATTTGTTGATTAAGTTGCTCTGTTTGTCCCTGCGTCTTCGTTGCACACTTTGAGGGAATGATAGTGGCCACACCCAGCAGTTTTTAGGGGCCGGGTCTTGTGCCAGCTGTTTGAATCCTTCAAGGTGGAAGTTACTGTCCCTATTTCATAGATGAGGAAAGATCTGATTTATCTACGTGCTCCAGAGGCAGGTCTGGGGACTATATGCCGTCACTAACTAAATATGGTTGAGCTAATTTAGGTTTTAAGCTCATCTGTTCTTCAAAACAATGGCCAATTCAGCTATACTAACCACAGGTGGGTGATCTCATCAGCTCTTCTCCAGGCCCTTATTCAACAAACTTTTGTTGAGCACCCGCCCCATGCAGGGCCCGGGGGACTTACCGAAGCCTCTCATGCTGTGTGATGTGAGCTGGGCCAGGGGTGGGGTTGGAAAACCTTGTGCCCCCAAATTACTGCTCCATATCCGCGGGAGAAGTTTTAGAACTGCCAGAAATCACTGTCTTCAATGAGCGAATCCCCAGCACAGGCTGTGGTCCTCTGGCTTCGAATGAGAATCAACAGCTGCCAGCCTGGGCTCTCTCCTCAGTGCTTAATCAGTCCAACTGTGGCCTGTAGGCTTTTAAAAGCCCTGCCCTAGATACTTCCAACATGCAACCAAGGTTGAGGACCAGGGTACCTACAGATGTTGGCCACTTGGACAAGTGAATCAATCACATGCATATCAGGCCTGGAAGGGCTTTCTTGAGAAGTGGCCTGGTCACCTCCCTCCCCATAGGAAGGGGCGTATTTGGGACTAGCAGTGACTGGGAGTGCCAGCTCCAGCACTCACCACTAGGTGACCTTGGGCAAGTTACACTGACCTCTCAATGCCTCAGTTTCCTCATCTGTAAGATGGGGACATAAGAATACTCCCTTTACAGCCTTGTTGTGAGAATTAGCAGTTAATACACATAAGGCATCTAGAACACTGCCTGGTGCATGGCAAGCACTAGATAAGTGTTAGCTGTTGTTACTAGCTACATGTCAGACATGAGAGACTCTGTCTCTCCTACCTTTAGAGACTCAAGCAAAACAAAGACGGAAACAGCAGCCTTCCTTACTCCTCTCTTCTAGCCTGAGAGGCTTTGTCTGTACACAGATATTACTGCCCAGGGTGGGTGGGACCCATGGTCATGGACTTAGGTGTGCTGGCCAACACCTAGGTGAGGACCATCCTTGAGTCCTGAGGATGCTCTGAGTTACACAATCTCTTCTTCCCCAGTCTCATGCCTTTTTCTAGCTCTCTGTTTCTAGCTAAGCCTTTACTCCATTTTGTTGGCTTGTTTCAGGTTTATCTAAATCCCAGGATGAACTGTATATGTTGACAAAGGTTTAACGTCACACGCAATATGAAAATTATCATAGCATACTTTACCTTTAAAAAATATTTTTGTAGATATTTTTTATTTTTCCCTTAATCTGAACCATAAATATATTTGTATATGTGTACATACATCCAGATATATGCCAACTTACAGTCCCATCAGCAATGCATTAGAACCCATAAATTTTTTATTTTGCCACACCACGTTACTTGCAGGATCTCAGTTCCCCAACCAGGGATTGAACCTAGGCCATGCCAGTGAAAGCCCCGAATCCTAACCACTAGGCCACCAGGGAACTTCCAAAATGGTTTTTAATTAAAAAAAAAAATTTTTTTGAAGTATAGTTGATTTACAATATTGTGTTAGTTTCAAGTGTTCAGCATAGTGAGTGATTCAGTATTTTTTGTTTTCTTGGTTACACCATGCAGCTTGTGGGATCTTAGTTCCCCAACCAGGGATCAAGCCCAGGCCCCCGTAGTGAAAGCACTAAGTCCTAACTGCTGGACTGCCAGGGAATTCCCATGAGTATTTTTGCAGATTATTTTCCATTATAGGTTATTACAATATACTGGGTATAATTCCCTGTGCCCTATGGTATATCCTTGTAGCTTATCTATTTTACATATAGTAGTTTGTTAATCCCATACCCCCAATTTGTCCCTCCCCCTTCTCTCTCCCATTTGGTAAACACAAGGTTATTTTCTGTATCTGTGAGTCTGTCTCCGTTTTGTACATACTTTCATTTGTATTATTTTTTAGATTCCACATATAAGTGATATCATATAGTATTTGTCTGTCTTATTTGACTAAGCATAATATTCTCTAGGCCCATCCATGTTGTTGCAAATGGCAGTATTTCATTCTTTTTTTATGGCTGAGTAATATTCCACTGTATGAGTGTGTGTGTGTGTGTGTGTGTGTGTGTGTGTATTACACTTCTTAACCCAATCATCTGTTGATGGGCATTTGGCTATTGTAAATAGTGCTCCTATGAACACTGGGGTGCATGTATCTTTTTGAATTAATGGTTTCATTTTTTCCAGGTATATATCCAGGAGTGGGATTGCTGGGTCATATGGTCAAAGAGAGCTGGGTCATTGCTCTATTTTTAGGTTTTTAAGGAACCTCCATAGTGGCTGTACCCATTTACATTCCCAGCAACAGTGCACAAGGAGCCCCTTTGCTCCACAGCCTCTCCAGCATTTGTCATTTGTAGACCTTATGATGATGGCCATTCTGATAGGTGTGAGGTGATACCTCATTGCGCTTTTCATTTGCATTTCTCTAATAACTCGCAATGTTAAGCACCATTTATCTGCCTGTTAACCACCTGTACGTCTTCTTTGGGAAAATGTCAATCCAGGTCTTCTGCCCATTCTTTAAATATTAATTAATTAATCTTTGGCTGCATTGGGTCTTCGTTGCTGTGTGCAGGCTTTCTCTAGTTGCGGCTGGGGGGTGGGTACTCTTTGTTGCGGTGCGTGGGCTTCTTATTGTGGTGGCTTCTCGTTGCGGAGCACAGGCTCTAGGTGCATGGGCTTCCATAGTTGTGGCACGCAGGCTCAGGAGTTGTGGCTCATGGGCTCTAGAGCGCAGGCTCAGTAGTTGTGGCACACGGGCTTAGTTGCCCCATGGCATGTGGGATCTTCCCGGACCAGGGCTCGAACCTGTGTCCCCTGCATTGGCAGGCGGATTCTTAACCACTGTGCCACCAGGGAAGTCCTTGCCTTTTTTTTTTTTAACACGTATCTATTCTTTTTCAAATTCTTTTCCCATTTAGGTTATTATAGAGTACTGAGCCATGTGCCCTGTGCTATACAGTAGATCCTTGTTGGTGCTGCCCATTTTTTGATTGGATTGTTTAGTTTTGATATTGGATTGTATGAGCTGTTTGTATATTTTGGATATTAACTCGTCAGTAGCACCATTTGCAAATATTTTCTCCCATTCCATAGGCTGCCTTTTTGTTTTCTTGATGGTTTCCTTTGCTGTGCAAAACTTTTAAGTTTAATTAGGTCCCATTTGTTTATTTTTGCTTTTCTTTTGCCTTGGGAGACTGATCCAAGAAAATATTACTACAATTTATGTCAAAGAGTGTTTTACCTATGTTCTCTTCTAGGAATTTTATGGTTTCATGTCTTACATTTAGACCTTTAAACCATTTTGAATTTATTTCTGTATGTGGTGTGAGGGAATGTTCTAATCTCACTGTTTTACATGTAACCCTGAAGTATTCCCAGCACCCCTTGTTAAAGAGACTGTCTTTTCTCCATCATACATTCTTGCCTCCTTTATCATAGATTAATTGACCATAGGTGAATGGGTTTATTTCTGAACTCTCTATTCTGTTCCATTGATCCACGTGTCTGTTTTTGTGTCAATACCATGCTGTTTTCATTGCTATACCTCTGCAGTATAGTCTGAAGTCTGGGAGAGTTATACCTCCAGATTTGTTCTTTTTCCTCAGGATTGCTTTGGTAATTTGGGGTCTTTTGTGGTTCCATATAAATTTTAGGATTATTTGTTCTAGTTCTGTGGAAAATGTCCTGGGTATTTTGAAAGGGACTGCATGAAATCTGTAGATTGCTTTGGGTAGTATGGCCATTTTAATAATATTAATTCTTCCAATCCAAGAGCCTGGGATATCTTTCCATTTCTTTGAATCATCTTCAGTTTTCTTCATCAGTATTTTATAGTTTTCAGAGTATAGGTATTTCACCTCCTTGGTTAAGTTTATTCCTAGGTATTTTTTTAATGTGATTTTAAATGGGATTTTTGTTTTTTTACTTTTTCTTTCTGGTATTTCAGTATTAGTGTATAGAAATGAAACAGATTTTTGTATATTAATCTTGTATCCTACAAACTTGCTGAATTAATTTATTAGTACTAATAGTTTTGGGGTGGAGACTTTAGGGTTCTCTATGTAAAGTGTCATGTCATCTGCAAGTAGTGATAGTTTTACCTCTTCCCTTCCAATTTGGATACCTTTTATTTCTTTTTCTTGTCTGATTGCTGTGGCTAAGACTTCCAATACTATCTTAAATAGAAGTAGTGAGAGTGGGTATCTTTGTCTTATTCCTGAATTTAGCAGGAAGTCTTACAGCTTTTCACCATTGTGTATTACATTGGCTCAATGGGTTTGTCATAAATGTTCTTTATTATGTTGAGACATGTTCCCTCTATACTCACTTTGATGTGTTTTTATAATAGGTATTGAATTTTGTCAAATGCTTTTTCCACATCTATTGAGATGATCATGTGGCTTTTGTCTTTTGTTAATGTGGTGTGTCACACTGATTGTGTATGTTGAATCATCCTTGTGATCCTGGAATACATCCAACTTGATCATGGTGTATGATCCTTTTTATGTATTGTTGGATTCAGCTTGCTAATATTTTGTTGATTTTTGCATCTATATTCATTAAACATTGACCTGTAATTTTTTTTGGTAGTGTCTTTGTCTGGTTTTGGTATCAAGGTAATGGTGGCTTGTAGAACGAATATGGGAGTATTCCCTCCTCTTCAATTTTTAAAAATAGTTTGAGAAGTATACCGTCTTCTTTATATGTTTGGTAGAATTCCCCCATGAAGCCATCCAGTCCTGGATTTTTGTTTGCCGGGAGTTTTAAAATTACAGATTCCATTTCACTTCTAGTTATCAATCTGTTCAAATCGTCTCTTTCTTCTTGACTCAATCTTGCCAGGCTGTATGTTTCTAGAAATGTGTCCATTTCTTCTAGGTTGTCAAATTAGTTGGCATATAACTGTTCATAGTATTCTCTTAGGATATTTTTGTATCTCTGTGGTATCGGCTGTTAATTTTCTCCCCTTTCTTTTAATTTTTTTATTGAAGTATAATTGATTTAAAATGTTATGCCAATCTGCTGTACAACAAAGTGACTCAGTTATACACATATATTTTTTAAATATTCTTTTCCATTATGGTTTATCACAGGATATTGAATATAGTTCCCTGTGCTATACAGTAGGACCTTGTTATTCATCCTATATATAATAGTTTACATCTGCTGATCCCAAACTCCCAGTCCTTCCTTCCCTGACCCCCTCTCCCCCTTGGCAACCACAAGTCTGTTCTCTATGTCTGTTTCTGTTTTGTAGATAGGTTCATTTGTGCCATGTAAGTGATACCATATGGTATTTGTCTCTTTCTGACTTGCTTCACTTAGTATGATAATCTCTAGTTGCATCCATGTTCCTGCAAATGGCATTATTTTGTTTTTTTACGGCTGAGTAGCATTCCATTGTATATATGTACCACATCTTCTTTATCCATTTATCTGTCAATGGACATTTAGGTTGTTTCCATGTTATGGCTATTGTGAATATTGTTGCTATGAACATAGGGGTGCATGTATCTTTTTGAATTATAGTTTTGTCTGGGTATATATCCAGGAGTGGGATTGCTGGATCATATGGTAGCTCTATTTTTAGTTTTCTGAGGAACCTCCACACTGTTTTCCATAGTGGCTGCACCAACTTAGATCCCCACCAGCAGGGTAGGAGGGTTCCCTTTTCTCCACACCCTCTCCAGCACTTGTTTGTAAACTTTTTAATAATGGCCATTCTGACTGGTGTGAGTTGGTATCTCATTGTAGTTTGATTTTCATTTCTCTAATAATTAGTGATGTTGAGCATCTTTTCATGTACCTACTGGCCATCTGTATGTCTTATTTGGAGAAATGTCTATTAAGGTCTTCTGTCCAGTTTTTGATTAGGTTGTTTGGATTTTTGTTGAGTTGTATAAGCTGTTTGTATATTTTGGAGATTAAGCCCTTGTCTGCAGCATCATTTGCAAATATTTTCTCCCATTCTGTAGTTTGTCTTTTCATTTTTTTTATGGTTTCCTTTGCTGTGCAAAAGCTTGTAAATTTATTTTTGTTTTTATTTCTATTGCCTTGGGACATTGACCTAAGAAAACACTGGCATGATTTATGTCAGAGAATGTTCTGCCTATGCTCTCTTCTAGGAGTTTTATGGTGTCATGTCTTATGTTTAAGTCTTTAAGCCATTTTGAGTTTATTTTTGTGCATGGTATGAGGGTGTGTTCTAATTTCATTGATTTACATGCAGCTGTCCAACTTTCCCAGCACCACGTGCTAAAAAGACTTTTTCCCATTTTATATTCTTGCCTCCTTTGTCGAAGATTAATTGACCATAGGCATGTGGGTTAATTTCTGGGCTCTCTATTCTGTTCCATTCATCCATATGTCTTTTTTTTTTTTTTAACTGATACCACACTGTTTTGGTTACTGTAGCTTTGCAGTATTGTCTGAAGTCTGGGAGAGTTATGCCTCCTGCTTTTTTTTCCTCAGGATTGCTTTGGCAATTCTGGGTCTTTGATGGTTCTATATAAGTTTTTGGATTATTTGTTCTAGTTTTGTGAAAAATATCATGAGTATTTTCATAGGGATAGTATTTAATCTGTAGATTGCTTTGCGTAGTATTGCTTTTTTTTTTTTTTTTTTTTTTTGCGTTACACGGGCTGCTCACTGTTGCAGCCTCCCCCGTTGCGGAGCACAGGCTCCAGACGTGCAGGCCCAGCAGCCAAGGCTCACGGGCCCAGCCGCTCCACGGCATGTGGGATCTTCCCAAACCAGGGCACGAACCCATATCCCCTGCATCGGCAGGTGGACCCTCAACCACTGCGCCACCAGGGAAGCCCAGTATTGCCATTTTAACAAGAAAGCAAGAGAAAAGATGTGGTTTTATTTATAATTTAGGTAAAAATAAAAAGCACATAGTTAATGAACACTATTTTAACTTTTTTAATTTAAAATTTGAAAAAGACAGCATATCTCATTTTATCAAGCAATTTGTTTAAACCTAGAAGTTAAAGAATACGTTGGAAGGTGTTTAAAGATTGTTCAGATTAAGTTTGGCAGGAAGACAGTACTTACCTTTTGTCTAATTAGTTAACCTATAAATTAATTGACTGATGTGTAATAGTTATTAGCAAAGAGTAACACCACAGAGAATTTGATTATCATGGAGCAGAACCATGTTTTAAGTTTTACTTAGTATTCCTTGCTTGTTTCAATCTGATTCATTGGCAATTGGTTCTTTGTTTATTTCCCTGAGTTATAAATACTTTGTATTCTTAGTTTCTATTGGGAGGAAAGAACAGAAATGTGTAACATAGAGCTTGAATAGGAAAAGGATTATAGGTCATGTGACTGGCATTAGTTATTCTTTTTTTAAAAAAACGATTCCCACATTTCTGATTTCATACATTTCTGAATCAAGGAAAGAACTTACATAATTTTATTCCCACAGAAATCATGCTTTTTACCCCTATCACTAGGTATTCCAGAACAGTGGCTGATAAATAATATTGGTTAATAAATGTTTGCATACATGAAGAAAGTAATGAGGTTGACCTTGTTTTCATGAGTTTATTGGCCACATGATTTTTTCTTTCTTTCTTTTAATAAATTTATTCATTTATTTATCTTTGGCTGCATTGGATCTTCGTTGCTGCATGCTGGCTTTCTCTAGTTGCGGTGAGCGGTGGCTACTTTGTTGCGGTGCGTGGGCTACTCATTGCATTGGCTTCTCTTGTTGTGGAGCACGGGCTCTAGCTGTGTGGGCTTCAGTAGTTGTGGCACACGGGCTCAGTAGTTGTGGCTTGTGGGCTCTAGAGCGCAGGCTCAGTAGTTGTGGTACACAGGCTTAGCTGCTTCGCGGCATGTGGGATTTTCCCGGACCAGGGATTGAACCCGTGTCTTCTGCATTGGCAGGCGGATTCTTAACCACTGCATCACGAGGGAAGTCCCTGATTTTCTCTTTCTTTTCTGAATTGTCTATTCATATTTTGACCTATTTTTCTTCTGAAATGTTCTTATTTTTCTTACTGACCTGTGTGAGTGCTCTTATATGTACACTTCATGTCATTATGTGATATTTTTCCTAACTGGTCTTTTTTTCTCTTTTATAGAAAAATGTAATGTATTGAAGGTTTTTACTTTTTCCATCAATATTTTTCTTCATGATTTTTGTCAGTGTCATGTTTTAAAAGTTTCACCATCCAAGTTACATATTATCTATATCTTCTTGCAGTATTATGATGTCATTATTTACTTTCATATCTTTATACCTTTGGTATTTACTTCCTTTTGAGGTGCTTATTGGTAATATAATTTTTTTAAATTAATTAATCTTTGGCTGTGTTGGGTCTTCATTGCTGCACGCAGGATTCCTCTAGCTGTGGTGAGCGGGGGCTACTCTTTGTTGCAGTGCATGGGCTTCTCATTGCGGTGGCTTCTCTTGTTGCAGAGCATGGGCTCTAGGCACATGGGCTTCAGTAGTTGTGGCTCACGGACTTAGTTGCTCTGCAGCATGAGGGATCTTCCTGGACCAGGGCTCGAACCCATGTCCCCTGCATCGGCAGGTGGATTCTTAACCACTGCACCACCAGGGAAGTCCCTGGTAATATAATTTTTAACACAATTTATAATGTTATCAATTCTCCTGCAACTGATTTGAAATGCCAGTTTTACTTAGTATTCCTTACTTGTTTCATATACTGAATTCTTACATATACATGTGTCCAATTATGGATTTTATATTTATTTAATTGACCTGTCTCTTTTGGCACTACTACCACACTTTTAATTTTCATATACTATCTCACATCTGGTTTGTATTACTTTTTTTGTTTTTCAAAATGTTATTGAATATCGTAACATATTTATTCTTCCATATGAACCTTAGAGCTAAAGAAAATATTACATTAAGCTGTGCATGGAACAAAGTTAAATGTTAAAATTTAAAAATTAATCTGAGACCTGATATCTTTACACTTGAGTCTATATATAATAACAAACATGGCATTCTCCTCAACTTTAAAAAGTATTTCTAAATGTTTTATAGATTTCCTTAAATAAGTCTTACAGATGTTTTATTAACAAGTTTTATTAAAATTATTTATTGTATTTTATAGTTTTATTTGTATTGTGAATGGAAACATTGATAAAATTAAATCTATTGTTTAGAAAGCTATTTTTACACATCTATAAATGTAACAGGCTATTTTATTGAAGTGCCTTTATAGTTATAATAGTTTTCTTATTCAGTTGATTTTCTTGGGTTTCAATAGTTTTTTTTATTCAGTTGATTTTCTTGGGTTTCAAAGTTTTCAATCATATTATCTGCTAATAATGATAATTTTATGCCTCCTTTTGCAGTGTTTATACCTAATATAGGGAACAGAAACTCACTCAGATTAGTTTCAGTGGAAAACTTGTTAGGATGCATCTAGACAAGAAGACAAAAGCTGTTTGGGATCCAAGGGAAGTCTAGGGATTTTTATTTTCCTCACCTACTGTCACAGTCCCTGTGATCTCTGCATGCTGTGCAAACGGATCTATATCCTTTTCCCTTAGCATGAACCCATGGAAGGGTCCTGGACTGGATTATCACTATGTCAGATGGAACTACCCTCCTGGGTTATCATACTTGAAGTACCTGATCTAATCAGTTAAATCCAGATTAGAAGGGTTTCTTTTATTTTTGAATTTTATTTTATTTTTTTAGACAGCAGGTTCTTATTATTATCCATTTTATACATATTAGTGTATACATGTCAATCCCAATCTCCCAATTCATCACACTACCACCACCACCACCCCCGCTGCTTTCCCCCCTTGGTGTCCATACGTTTGTTCTCTACATCTGTGTCTCAATTTCTGTCCTGCAAACTGGTTCATCAGTACCATTTTTCTAGGTTCCACATGTATGTGTTAATATACGATATTTGTTTTTCTCTTTCTGACTTACTTCACTGTGACAGTCTCTAGATTCATCCACGTCTCTACAAATGACCCAATTTTGTTCCTTTATATGGGTGAGTAATATTCCATTGTATATATGTACCACATCTTCTTTATCCATTCGTCTGTCGATGGTCATTTAGGTTGCGTCCATGACCTGCTATTGTAAATAGTGCTGCAGTGAACATTGTTTCTTTATAAGCACACATAACCATCACTACGAGGCTTCCTAGTGCATCTAGTAAATCCCTCTCTTCTCTGATCTTACTGCATTGGCCAAACAGCAAATTTGAATACTTAGTAGGAGAGCAGATACCCTCTTGCTCTCAAAATTAACAAGATATCTCTAACACTTTATTATATAGCTTATTTGCTATTAATTTTTGTAAATCCATTTTCTTATATATTTTAAATTCTGTATTATTTCTCTAATAAGAGTTTTTGAAAATCAAGAATAGATGCCATAGGGCTTCCCTGGTGGCGCAGTGGTTGAGAGTCCGCCTGCCGATGCAGGGGACACGGGTTCGTGCCCCGATCCCGGAAGATCCCACATGCCGCGGAGCGGCTGGGCCCACGAGCCATGGCCGCGGGGCCTGTGTGTCCGGAGCCTGTGCTCCGCAACGGGAGAGGCCACAGCAGTGAGAGGCCCGCGTACAGCAAAAAAAAAAAAAAAAAAAAAAAAAAAAGAATAGATGCCATGACCAACTGCTTCTTTGAATATGTGAATACAGATGCAAAAATTCCTGAACGAAATTCTAGCGAAGCAAAACCAGCAACATATAAAAAGAAAGAATTATACAGTTGTTTCTCAGTATCTGTAGGACACTGGTTCCAGGACAATGCCCCCACCCTACCAGCCCCGTGGATACCCAAATCCACAGATGCTCAAATGCCTTATATAAAATGGCAAATTTGACCTGCAGGTGGTTGAATTCATGGGATGTAGAACCTGTGGATTTAGAGGGCCAAGTGTACACATTGCCAGTTTATCCCAGGAATGCAATGTTAATATCTGAAAATCAATTAATGTAATATACCATAGTAACAGAATAAAGGTCAAAACAACCACATGATTATCTCAATAGATACAGAGAAAGCAACTGACAAAATACAACACCCTTTCCTGGTAAAGAAAGACACTCAGCAAACTGGGGATAGCAGGGAACTTCCTCAACCTGATAAGAGCATTTATGGGGCTTCCCTGGTGGCGCAGTGGTTGAGAGTCCGCCTGCCGATGCAGGGGACACGGGTTCGTGCCCCGATCCCGGAAGATCCCACATGCCGCGGAGCGGCTGGGCCCGCGAGCCATGGCCGCGGAGCCTGTGTGTCCGGAGCCTGTGCTTCGCAACGGGAGAGGCCACAGCAGTGAGAGGCCCGCGTACAGCAAAAAAAAAAAAAAAAAAAAAAAAAGAGCATTTATGAAAAACCCACGTCTAACAAACATCATACTTAACGGTGAAGGACTGAAAGGTTTCCGCCACGATCAGGAACAAGACAAGGATGTCTGCCCTTGGCACTTCTACTCAAAACCAGAGGATCTAACCTGGGCACTTGGGTAAGAAAAGAAATGAGAGACATCCAGATTGGAAAGGGAAACATGAAACTATATGTGCAGATAACATGATCTTGTATGTAGAATATCCTGAGGAATCTACCAAAACAAAAAAAACCCCAAACCACCAAAACCTTTTAGAGGTAATAAATATCAGCAAGACTGCTAGATACAAAACAATACGTAAGTCAATTGTATTTCTATACACTAGCAAAGAAGAACCTGAAATTAGGTTAAGAAAACAATTCCATTTACAACAGCATCAAAAAGAATAAGATACTTATAAATTTAACAAAAGAACTATTAGAATTGTACATTGAAAACAATAAAACTGTTGAAAGAAGTTAAACAGGGTGTAAATAAATCAAAAGACTTCTCATGTTCATGAACTGGAAGACATAATATTGTAAAGACGATAATACTCCCAAAATTGATTCTTTGTAATCCCTATCAAAATACAAGCTACCTTTTTTGGCAGAAATTGACAAGCTGGTCCTAAAATTCATATGGAAATGCAAAGGACCTAGAGTAGCCAAAAGAATTTTGAAAATGAAGATAAAAGTTATAGGACTCACACTTGACAATTTCAAAACTTACTATAAAGCTACAGTAATCAAAACAGTGAGGTACTGACATAAGAATAGACTTGAGAGTTCAGAAACCCACACATCTATGGTCAATTTTTTTTTTTTTAAAGGAAAGAGGTGGCTACGTTGGGTCTTTGCTGCTGCATGTGGGCTTTCTCTAGTTGCGGCGAGTGGGGGCTACTCTTTGTTGAGGCACACAGGCTTCTCATTGCAGAGCATGGGCTGTAGGTGCGCGGGCTTCAGTAGTTGTGGCACGTGGGCTCAGTAGTTGTGGTGCACGGGCTTAGCTGCTTTGCAGCATGTGGGATCTTCCTGGACCAGGGATCAAACCTGAGTCCCCTGCACTGACAGGTGGATTCATAACCACTGAGCCACCAGGGAAGTCCCTGTGGTCAATTTGTGACAAGGGTGCCAAGACAATTCAGTGGGGAAAAAAATAGATTTTTTGACAAATGGTGCTGCGACAACTGGATATCTACATATAACAGAATGAAGTTAGATTCCCTACTTCACACCATATAAAAAATTAACTCAGGGGCCTCACTGGTGGCGCAGTGGTTAAGAGTCCGCCTGCCGATGCAGGGGATACGGGTTCGTGCCCCGGTCTGGGAGGATCCCATATGCCGCGGAGCGGCTGGGCCCGTGAGCCATGGCCGCTGGGCCTGCGCGTCCGGAGCCTGTGCTCCGCAACGGGAGAGGCCACAACAGTGAGAGGCCCACATACCGCAAAAAGAAAAAAAAAAAAAAATTAACTCAGAATTGATTATAGACATAAATCTAATAGCTAAAACTTTTTTTAAAAAAAACCATAGGTCTTCCCTGGTGGCGCAGTGGTTGAGAGTCCGCCTGCCAATGCAAGGGACGCACATTCGTGCCCTGGTCCAGGAGAATCCCACATGCCACAGAGCGGCTGGGCCTGTGAGCCATGGCCACTGAGCCTGTGCGTCCGGAGCCTGTGCTCCGCAACGGGAGAGGCCACAACAGTGAGAGGCCTGCGTACTGAAAAAAAAAAAACCCCAAAAAAACCAAACCAAAAAAACGATAGGAGTAAATATTCATGACCTTTGGATTAGGTAGTGATCCCTTAGATAGGACACCAAAAGCTCAAGCAACAGGGACTTCCCTGGCTGTCCAGTGGTTAAGACTCTGTGCTCCCAATGCAGGGGGCATGGGTTCGATCCCTGGTCTGGGAACTAAGATCCTGCATGCTGCATGGTGTGGACAAAAAGAAACAAACAAAGCTCAAGCGACAGAAGAAAAAAATAAACTGGTCTACATCAAAACTTAAAACTTTTTGTACTGCAAATTATACCATCAAGATGGTGAAAAGACAACCCACACAGAATGGGGGAAAATACTTGCAAATCATAAATCTGAAAAGAGACTTATATGCCAAATATACAAAGAACTCTCACAGCTCAATAGTAAAAAGACAAATAATCAAATTAAATAATTGGCAAAAGATCAGCATAGGTATTTCTCCAAAGATGATATATCAATACAAATGGCCAATAAACACATAAAAAGATGCTCAATACCATTAGTTACTAGGAAAATTAGAATCAAAATCACAAGATACCACTTCACACCTGCTAGGATGACTATAATAAAAAAGGTGGACAATTACAGGTGGTGACAAGGATGTGGAGAAGTTGGAACCTTGTGCATTACTGGTGGGAATGTAAAATGGTGCAAATGCTTTAGAAAACATTTTACAGTTCCCCTAAAGGTTAAACACAGAGCCATCATATGATCCTGCAATTCTATTTCTAGATGTATATCTAAGAGAAATAAAAACATATGTCCATACAAAACCTTGTACATGAATGTTCACAGCAGAATTTTTTCTTAATAGCCAAAAAGTTAAAACAGTTCAAATGTCTGTTAACTGATGAATGAATAAACACAATGTGCTATGTCTATACAATGGAATGTTATTTAGCAGTAAACAGTAATAAGGTACTAAGGAGATCAGCCAAGATGGTACAGTAGAAAGACCCTGAGCTCACCTTCTCTCATGGGCACACCAGAATTACAACTATTTACAGAACAGTCATTGACGAAAAAGACCTGAACCTACCAGAAAAGATCTGCAACTAAAGATATTAAGAAGGAACCACGACAAGATGGGTGGGAGGGGCAGAGCTGCAATACAGTCAGGTCCCATACCCTGGGGTGGGTGACCCACAAACGTGAGAATAATTACAATTGCAGAGGTCCTCCTAAGGGAGGGAGGGGTCTGAGCCCCACAGTGGGCTCCGCAGCGCCTATGCTGGGAAAATAAGCCCCCAGAACGTTTGGCTTTGAAGGCCAGTGGGGCTTGCTTTCAGGAGTCCCAGAGGGCTGGGGGAAATGGAGACTCCTCTCTTTTTTTTTTTAGTAATGTCTTTATTTATTTATTTATTTATTTTTTGCGGTACGCGGGCCTCTCACTGTTGTGGCCTCTCCCGTTGCGGAGCACAGGCTCCGGACGTGCAGGCTCAGCAGCCATGGCTCACGGGTCCAGCCGCTCCGCGGCACGTGGGATCCTCCCGGACCAGGGCACGAACCCATATCCCCTGCATCGGCAGGCGGACTCTCAACCACTGCGCCACCAGGGAAGCCCTGAGACTCCTCTCTTAAAGGGCACACACAAAAGCTCACACTCCAGGATCCAGGAAAGCAGTAATTTGAAAGAAGCCTGGGTCAGACCCACCTGCTGATCTCAGAGAGTCTCCCAGAGAGGCAGGAGGCAACTGGAGCTCACCCTGTGGATACCGACACAGGCAGCAGTAGTTTTGGGGAGCTCTTTCTGCCACATGGATACTGCTGCTGGCAAGCATCATTTTGGAATCCTCCCTCTAGTTTCAGGACCCAGCCCCGCCCCCACCCAATAGCCTGAAGGCACCAGTACTGGGAGGCCTCAGGCCAAGCAACTAACTGGGTGGGGACACAGCCCCACCCACCAGCAGACAGGCTGCCCTAACTCCCCCTGACCCCATAGCCACCCCTGGACATAAAGCCCTGCTTACCAGGGGGTGCAGAACCTGGCCCCATAAACCAGTGTGCAGGCACTAGACTTGGGACCCCCAGGACACAGCTCCACCTACCAAGGCACCAGCCCCGTAATCTCTGGCCTGTCAGCCAGCAATCCTGCTCTAGCCTTGGGATGAGCCTTACCCACCAGCAGGCGGACAACAGCCCAGGACAAACACAGCCCCACAGACTGCAGACCCAGCCCTGGGGCTGGCTGGGCCCTGGACCCACCACTGGCTGGCTAACACGAGCTTCAGGACACTCCAGATCCTGCAGCCAGATGTATCAGGGACTGGCCCCACATACCAGCAGTCCGACATCAGCTCTGGAACCCCTGGGCCCTGCAGCCAGACTCTAGGACCAGCTCTGCCTGCCAGTGGACTAGCACTAGCCCCAGAACCTGGCTTCACCCACCAGTGGGCAAACGCCAGCCCTGGGGTCTCCTGGACCCCAACTTTTCCCACCAGTGAGCCAGTACTACCCCAAGGCCCCCCGGGGTTCCGCAGCCAGCTGGTTTATTACACTGCCCTGCCAACCAGTGGTCAGCAGCCTCTGCACAAGACAGGGCCTGCAGCCAACCAGACCGAGGGCCAAGCAAGACTACCAGGTGACCCACAGTCATCAATCTGCCACAACAGGCCCCACACAGCCCACAGAGGGGGCACCCCTAGAGCATATAGCTCAGGGGACCAGAGGGGAGTGCCCTGCTGGGACGCACAAGACGTCACCTACAAAAGGCCACTTCTACAGGTTGGGAAACATAACCAACTCACCAGATACATAAAAATAAAGACAGCAAGCTAGGCAAAATAAGGAGACAGAGGAACATATTCCAAGCAAAGAAGCAAGATAAAATCCCAGAAGAACTAAGTGAAGCGGAAACAGGTAATCTACCCAAGAAAGAGGTCAGGGTAATGATCAGAAAGATGATTAAAGAACGTTGGAGAAGAATGGATACACAAGGTGAGAAGTTAGAAGTTTTTAACAGAGTTGGAAAATATAAAAAACGAACAAACAGAGACGAATACAATAACGTAAATCAATAATATAGTAGAAGGCATCAACAGCAGACTAAATTATAAAGGAACAGATCAGTGAACTGGAACACAAAGTAGTGCAAATCAATGCGCTGAACAGAAAAAAAATAAAAGAGTGAAAAGAAATGAGGACAGTTTAAGAGACCATTGGGACAACATCAGCATACTACTACTTGCATTATAGGGTTCCCAGAAGAAGAGACAGAAAAAGGGACTGAGTACATATTTAGAGACATAATAGCTGAAAACTTCCCTAATCTGGAAAAGGAAATAGTCATCCAATCAAGCAAGTGCAGAGCAGCCCCAAAAAGATTAATCCAAAGAGGAACACACTGTAACATACTGTAATTCAAATGGCAAAAATTAAAGATAAAGAGAGAATGTTAAAAGCAGCAAGGGAAAAGCAACAAGTTACATAGAAGGGAACTCCCATAAGGCTATCAATCAGCAGACTTTTCAAAGGAAACTCTGCAGACCAGAGTGGAGTGGCATGATATATGTAAAATGATAAAAGGGAAAAACCTACAACCAAGAATACTCTACCCGGCAAGGCTTTCATTCAGATTTGATGGAGATATCAAAATTTTACAGACAAGCAAAAGCTAAAAGAGTTCACCACCACCTAACAAAAATGTTAGAGCGACTTCTCTAAGCAAAAAGGAAAAGGTCACAACTAGAAATGTGAACATTACAAAAGGAAAAATCTCACTGGTAAAGGCAAATATGCAGTAAAGGTAGTAAATCATCCATGCACAAAGCTAGTAGGGAAGGTTAAAAGACAAATGTAATAAAATCATCTATATCCACAATAGGCAGTTAAGGGATATACAAAATAATTATATGTAAAATATGATGTCAAAAACAGTAATTGTGAGGGGAGGAGAGTATAAATACAGGGTTAAAATGCATTGCAATTCAGAGATCAGCAACTTAGAACAATCACATACACATATAGATTGCTATATATAAACATCATGGTAACCACAAACCAAAAATAAAAGATATGCACAAGAGAAAAGAGGGGCTTCCCTGGTGGTGCAGTGGTTGAGAGTCCGCCTGCTAACGCAGGGGACACAGGTTCGTGCCCCGGTCTGGGAAGATCCCACATGCCGCGGAGCAGCTAGGCCCGTGAGCCATGGCCGCTGAGCCTGCGCGTCTGGAGCCTGTGCTCCGCAACGGGAGAGGCCGCAACAGTGAGAGGCCCGCGTAACTCAAAAGAAAAAAAAAAAAAAAAGAATCCAAGCATAACACTAGAGATAGTCATCAAATCACAAGAGAAGAAAACAAAAGAAGAAAGGAACAAAAAAGACCTACAAAACAACTCCAAGACAACTTTAAAAAACTGCAATAAGAACATACATATCAATAATTAAATGTAAATGGACTAAATTCTTCAATCAAAAGACATATAGTGGCTGAATGGATACAAAAATAAGTCCCATATATATGCTGCCTACAAGAGATTCATTTCAGATCTAAAGACACACACAGACTGAAAGTAAGGGGATGGAAAAAGGTATTCCATGCAAATGGAAATCAAAAGAAAGTTGGGGCAGCAATACTTTTTTTTAAAAAATACATTTATTTATTTATTTATTTATTTTTGGCTTCTCTTGTTGTGGAGCACAGGCTCTAGGCACACGGGCTCAGTAGTTGTGGCTCGTGGGCTCTAGAACACAGGCTCAGTAGTTGTGGTGCATGGACTTAGTTGCTCCGTGGCGTGTGGGACCTTCCTGGACCAGGGATCAAACCCACGTCCCCTGCATTAGCAGGCGGATTCTTAACCACTGTGCCACCAGGGAAGTCCCAATACTTATATCAGTCAAAACAGACTGATAGAGACAAAGAAGGACATTACATAATGATCAAGGGATCAATCCAAGAAGTAGATATAACAATTGTTAACAATTGTTTATTAACAATTGTTAATAAATACACACAAACACACACACACCCACCCAACATAGGCCACAGCAGTGGTCAGAAAAGAAAAAGAAATAAAAGGAATCCAAATTGTGAAGGAAGAAGTAAAACTGTCACTCTTTGCTGGTAACATGATATTATACCTAGAAAATCCTAAAGATGCCTCCAAAAAACTACTAGAGCTCATCAATGAATTCAGTAAAGTTGCAGGATATACAATTAACATAAAGAAATCTGTTGCATTTCTATACACTAACAACAAACTATCTGAAAGAGAAATTAAAGAAACAATCCCATTTGCAATCATATTAAAAAGAATAAAATACCTAGGAATGAGCCTACCTAAGGAAGTAAAAGACCTGTACTCAGAAAACTGTAAGACATTGATGAAAGAAACTGAAGATGACACAGATAAAAAGATACACCATGCTCATGGATTCGAAGAATTAATATTGTTAAAATGATCATACTACCCAAGGCAATCTACAGATTCAATGTAATCTCTATCAAAATACCAATGGCATGTTTCACTGAACTAGAACAAATAAATTTAAAAATTTTATGGAAACACAAAAGATCCTGAATAGCCAAAACAATCTTGAGAAGGAAGAACAGAAGAATCATGCTTCCTGACTTAAGACTATACTACAAAGCTACAGTATTCAAAAACAGTATGGTACTGACACAAAAACAGACACATAGCTCAATGGAACGGAATAGAAAGCCCAGAAATAAACCTACCCACTTATGGTCAATTAATCTACAACAAAGGAGGCAAGAATATACAATGGAGAAAAGACAATCTCTTCAATAAGTGCTGGGAAAACTGGACAGCTACATGTGAAAGAATAAAATGAGGACATTTTCTAATACTACATACAAAAATAAACTCAAAATGGATTAAAGACCTAAATGTAAGATCTGAAACCATAAAACTCCCAGAAAACATAGGCCTACACTCTTTGACATAAGTCATAGCAATATTTTTTTGTATCTGTCCCCTAAGGCAAAGAAAAAACAGCAAAAATAAACAAATGGGGCCTAATTAAACTTAAAAGCTTTTGCACAGCCAAGGAAACCAATAAAATGAAAATACGATGTACTGAATGGGAGAATATATTTGCAAATGATGTGACTAATAAGGGGATAATATCCAACATACATAAATGGCTCATATAACTCAACATGAAAAAACAAACGACCTGATTAAAAAAATGGACATAAGACCTGAATAGACATTTTTTCCAAATAAGACATACAGACAGCCAACAGGAACATGAAAAGACGCTCAATGTCATTAATCATCAGAGAAATGCAAATCAAAACTACAATGAGATATTACCTCACACCTGTCAAAATGGTTGTTATCAAAAAGACAATAAATAAGCAGTAAAGTATTGGTGAGGGTGTGGAAAAAAAAACAATGAGGTATCACCTCATATCCATCAGAATGGCTATCATCAAGAAGTCTACAAATAACAAAAGTTGTAGGGGATGTGGAGAAAAGGTAACCCTCGTACACTGTTGGTGGGAATGTAAATTGGTGCAGCCACTATGGAAAACAGAATGGAGGTTCCTCAAAAAATTAAAAATAGAACTGCCATACAATCCAGCAATTTCCCTCCTGGGTGTTTATCCAAAGTAAACAAAAAACACGAATTCAAAAAGATATATATGCCCCTATATTCATTGCAGCATTTACAAAAGCCAAGATATGGAAGCAAATAAGTACCCATCTATACATGAATGGATAAAGAAGATGTCGTGTGTGTGTATACACACACACACACACACACACACACACACACACACATATATATATGAACAATGGAATATTATTCGGCCATAAAAAAGAATGAATTGTTACCATCTGCAACAACACGGATGGACTTAGAGGGCATTATGCTTAGTGAAATAAGTTCAGAAACACAAATACTGTATGTTAATCACTTATATGTACAATCTAAAAAGTAAAACTAGTGAATATAACAAAAAAGAAAAAAGACTCACAGATATAGAGAACAAACTAGTAAGTTTCCAGTGAGGAGAGGGAAATGGGGAGTGGCAAAAGAGGGGCAGGGGATTAAGAGGTACAAACTACTATGCATAAAATAAATAAGCTACAATATAAAGCTTGATATATTATATGGCACAGGGAACATAGCCAATATTTTATAATACCTATAAATGGAGTATAACCTTTAAAAATTGTGAATCAATGTGTTGTCTGTATACCTTAAACCTATATAATATTGTAAATCAACTATACCTCAATAAAATCAGCCAACATAATATAAAAATAAAATGACTATTGAAAAAATAATATCTACTTTACAAGCTTCTGATGACAACATGAAATAAGCTATGTAAAGCTTATAGCATAAGACACCTGGCACATAATAAGTACTCAATATAGTTATTATACTTATTGTGGTAGAAGATTTTTCTAACTTCCATGTAGTCTATTCAAATATAAATAAAAGCTGCCATGGAATATATTTATATCCATATTCTAGAATGGATTTAGGTCTGCACACCCAGGAGTGCAGGCAGTTCATTTCCATTTGATAGTCCAAACAAAAACATCTGGCTCTGGTATCTGAAAGAAACTGCATGAAGTTCTTTTTAAGTTAAGAGTGTTCTATTTGTAGACCACAAACCCTTATCTCCAGCTTTTTACTCTATAAAGAAACTGCATGTGTGAACTAACCATTTGGAATCCTCTCGTAAAAGATGGTCCTTACCCACTAATTAAAAATACATCTAAACTATTAGGTATAAAATAAGCTACAAGGATATATTGTACAACACAGGGAATATAGCCAATATTTTATAATAATTATAAATGGAGTATAACCTTTAAAAATTGTGAATCACTACATTATACACCTGTAACTTATATAATATGGTACATCAACTATACTTCAATAAAACTGTTTTAAAATTAACAACCTATTGAGTGACAACTTAAGACTCTACAGTTTTTTTAATTCAAGTACTTTATGTTTTCCTATGTATATATTCAAACACTATATAAATAAAATGCAGTAATATACATATATTACTGTATTTAATTCTCATGATGTTCTTATGAATAAGTATCACTGGTCCCAGTTTACAAATGAGAAAACTGTGGCTTATGGAATTCAGTTATCTTGCTTAGGGTTACACAAGAAATAAGTATCCCAGTGCCCTAGTTCTTAGTACAATGCCCCACATATAAAACTATTTAATAGGGGCTTCCCTGGTGGCGCAGCGGTTGAGAGTCTGCCTGCCGATGCAGGGGACACGGGTTCATGCCCCGGTCTGGGAAGATCCCACATGCCGCAGAGCGGCTGGGCCCGTGAGCCATGGCCACTGGGCCTGCGCGTCCGGAGCCTGTGCTCCGCAACGGGAGAGGCCACAGCAGTGAGAGGCCCGCGTACGAAACAAAACAAAACAGAAACAAAAATCTATTTAATAAATAATTGTGGGATTAATGACTGTTAGAATAAATTAATTTTAAAAATACATCTAAAAATGTAAAAAAAAAACAAAACCAAAAAACTTATGAGCGAGGGGGAGGGAAAGAAAGGCCAAGACAGAAGGAGCACGAGGCGGCTGATAGGAGGAGTCTAAGAGGTGGTGCTGCACTTGACAACCAGCGTGCCGAGATGTCAGACGAGGCAGAAGTAGATGGGGGAGAGAGAGAGGCTCAGAGAGACAGAGAGCCAAAGAGCGCAAGAGACTGGACTCTAGGAGACCCTGGACTGACAGCTCCACGCAGTTCAGAACCAGAACGACTATGGCTGAACCCGGGTTCTTGGCGACATGGCAAAGCACTGATCCTAACCTCTTATTCAGAATGTCCCAACAGGTATCAATGTCAGGGTACCAGAAAGAACCCAAACCAAAGCCCTGCTCTAGACTTTGTGGAAAGACTTACTGTCCTGCTGTGGAAAAAACTGTAAAACCCCACATTGTCATGTGGTAGCGCATTTGTATGTGGTGCACAGACAGGCAGAAAGTGTGCACCTGTCCTTTGGTTGGTTGTGGGAACGAAGTAATTCCTTTCTAGGTTTGTTGAGGATTTGTCAGTAGCTGCCTCAAATGCAGTGAGTGATGGACGGCTCACCCTAAAAAGGAATTCCCCATTTCAGGAATGTCAGTTTAATGATTCCTCACTTTGTAGACTTTTTGCTCCTTGAGGGTAGTTTTTTGGTGAAGCTCAGTGTCATTCACTGGGAAACAGCTTGATTGATTCTTACTTTGTGAATTGCCATGTTAATCCGGGGAAAAACTACAGTTATCTTCAGATGAGTTAGAACTAAGCTGGGATGGATAGACTGAGATTAGACTGACTCACACTTCAAATGTCTCATCATTTCCCTTCTCAACTGCTTCTTTTTAGTTTTCTTGGACCACTTTGGAAAGTAACTATGGGACTGAATAAATCTTAAAATATGCTACCCTCCCCAAAAAATAAAGCAGTTATGAGGTAGTGACAAACGTTGCAAAGCAAATGAACCTTAAATACATTATGCTAAGTGAAAGAAGCCAGTCACAAAAGACCACACAATGTATGATGCCATTCACATGAAATACCCAGAATACACAAACCTATGGAGACAGAAAGAAAATTAGTGGTTGCTTGGCGCTGAAGAGGAAGGGACTGGCTGCTAATGGCTTCAGGCTTTCTTTTTAGAGTGAAAAAAATAATCTAAACTTAGATTTTGGTGATGGTTCCACATCTCTGTGAGTATACTAAAACTACCAAATTGCGCACTTCACATGGGTAAATTTTATGGTCCATGAATTATATTTCAATAAAGATGTTAACAGATAGACATCTTTTGGGTATGACATAATCTATATGACTCTGTACTTTTCTATACGTTTGAAATTTCCAAAATAAAAAGGTTGAAATAAAATAATATATACCTTATGGCGTCCATCAAGATGATCCTCAATGGAGTTGGGACTTGACCTTTGACCTTTTCCCACCTTCATCCTTTCTCCCATTCTGATGCCTGGAATGCAGATGTGACGGCTGGAGCTAGCTGCCACTATCTTAGAACATGAAGACAAGGGTCACACCCTAGAAAAGGCATCACAGTGAGCTGGAAGTAGCCTGGATCTCTAAGAACATCTTGGCTCTGAGCTGCTATGCCAGCTCTGGACTACCTACCTGTGAACATTTATACGAGTCCTGTTTAAGCCACTCTTCACTTTGGGTCTCCCTTACTCACAGCTAAACCTAATCCTAACTGATAATGGCATATTTTTATATTAGGGCTATGCTGGTTTCATAAAATAAATTAGAAGGCTTTTCATCCTTCTCTATATCCTGCACAAGGTTAAATAACAGAGGAACTATCCAATCTTTAAAGCTTTGATAGAAACCTCCTGTAAAACCATCTGGGGCCTGGCACCTTTTCAGTGATACTTCTTTGGCAGTTTTTTCAATTTCTTCCATAGGCTATCATTTTATTCTGGTACCCCATCTTTTCTGGAATCACTCTGCATTTTATCGACATTTGCAAATTTATTAGCAGGAAATGCACATACTGTTATAATTCTTATCAGGTTCCTTTTAATATGAAATTGTTCCTAGTGTTACATATTTTTCTCCCTTCATTTTGTTCTATTAAAGATCAGCTGGTTGAATTAGGCTTTTCAAAGTATAAACTTGTGGACTTTATAAATTTCCAGTGTTTTAAATTTCCTATCAATATCAATTGGTTCCTGCTTTTATCATGATTATTTCCTATTTATTTTGCTTATCTAGGGTTTTAACTTGAATGCCTAACTCATTAGTTTTCATTCTCTCTGGTATAATAAAAACATTTAAGGCTATGAATTTTCCTCTGACTGCAGCACTGGACATAGTGCAAAGCTCTTGCTAAATAGTATACTCATTTTCATTAAATCTAAAAGGGTCCATAAATGAAGTTTTAGTTTCCTCTTTGAAGAATGTGATAAAATTTACAAGTGGTTATACTGAATTTGATTTTCCTTTTAGTATCGATTTCTAATTTTATTGCATTATGGTAGAGTATGTGGCTTGGGCAATTTCTACATGTTAACATTTTACTGAGTTTTCTTCTTTGTGGCAAGAACGTATCATTGATTTTTGCAAATTTTCCATGGATTGAAAAGTATGTGTTTTCTGTAAAATATAAAGGAACATGGTGGTGAACATTTTAGGAAGTAAATACTCAATTCTTAAACTTGTCTGCTCTTTTACTGTACTGGGTTTTGAATTTGAGTTTTCTTAATATATACTGATGTTGAAGCTATTTGAAAACAAAAATGAATATTTAAGATTTTTATTTTTCTGCTCTTTTCTACCACTTTTCCACAGCTAAGTCTGAGCACACCCCTTTCTTGGTGTATCCAGCAGCAGTAGGTCTGGGTTGCTGGCCCAGCCTCCCCAAGGTGGCTGCTCATCTGAAGACAGAAAAGCTCCTCCCACTTCTGTCACACAAGACCCAGAGGTTGTGCTCTTAAAACTCTAATCCTTGATCGAGATGGGAGGCAGTGATCACATCCCCTGTCGTGGGGCCCTTGCTGAACAAACCCCATCTCTCAGAAATCCTTTTCTCTGGAGCTGCTTCTTCATGGACCTTCACGGAGCCTCCTGCCAGTACTGGTCTTTGTCAAGGGAACCAAACAGAGGCCTCTCCTGGAGAAAGGACAGCTGATCCAGATGACAAGCAACCAAACATTCTAGTGTTATCTCAACCCTGGGTCTTCAACAAGCAGATGCTCCCCCAAATCTGGTGAGTCCTGAAGAAGCAGGCACCAATGACGTCCTTGTGCCTTTCCATCAGCCGCAATCCCCTCAACTTTAAATGGGGATGAGTTCCCTCCTCACAGTGTTGCTACACAATTAACTAAGATAACACGTGCATGGCACTCAGCATGGGGTCTGATCCAGAATAACAGTGAATGCTCACAGAGCTCCTGCTCTCCTTAGATGCACAGACATGGCCAGTATCTGTCAACACTCCAGCAACTGAAACCATCTGCGTGGAGGCCCCTAAGTGGGAGCGGCCCAGCCCTCAGAGAGGGCGGCCTCACTTGAGAAAGCAGTTCCTGCAGGGTTCAGGGATGTGTGGGAACCAGCACCAGACAAGAGCAGCGCCGTGCTCACCAGCCTGCGGCAGCTCCTCCCAAAGCACAGGAGGAAAGGGCTGCATCACGGCTGTCATCACAGGATGTATCTTGGTATTGACGCTCCTCCCAGGAAAACCTAACCAAATCTTTTAGATTTCTAGAACCGTGACGGTGAAAACCAGCCTGTTTTCCTTCCACTCTGGTCAGGGAGGTTTTACTGGGTAGGGCTGGGTCAGCTGGGTCCTGCGGTGGCTGGATGAGATCAGTAACAGCTCCGGGGAGGGCTGGTCTACACCCACCCTGGTGTTTGACCAGCTGGGCCCGGGCAAGGTTCTGGACCCTTAAGAATCTTAATGCAGAGGGTGGGCATGAAGATCAAGGAGTATTTCTTCATACTTACATGCATGTGGACCTCAGGCTGTACGAGAGGCATGGGTGGGATTGGACCCTCCGTCACAAGCTCCAGGGCAGGACAGGGCAGGGCTGCTGCAGCCCAGACACCCGGCAATCCCGTGCTCTGAGGATGACCCATTCCTTTCCCTCTCCGGTGACCGCGACACAGGTGGGAGGCTAGCTGTCCTGCTCACACGTTCCTTGTGCTCGGCGTGGTCTAGGTGGGGGGCAGGCCTGTTCCCGTCCAGCCACGGGAAGGGGCCTACGTCCTCCCTGTCACATGACCACACCCCACTGCAAAGGAGTTGGCAGTCAGTCCCCAGTCAGGTGGACACGGCTCCACGGAAATGCAACGCTATTTCTGAACTCGGAAGGGAATCAGAGGGGGCCCGTGGAGAGCACTGGTGATCTGCCACAGCCCAAAGTGCCGCCAGCATGTGGGGGTAATCTTACCCCAAAGGTCTTAAAGGTAATTCAGACTCAGGCTTGGGAATTAGGAGCCTCAAGAAGGCAGAAATGACACCAGGGACCCACCTCCCCCCAGCTACCGGAGCAGGTAGGCTCGGGACATGAGCTCTGGGTGAAGACAGGCACGGTATTTTGGCTTCTTTTTTAAACGTTTTATTTCTGATTGACGTCTCCACCTTTCCTGTGGAGCTCACGATGTGGCCGAGAACCAGAGCAAGGCCCCATTTCTGCTGGAGCTCCAAGAGCCAGAAGGTGCTCCTGCCTAACCGGGCATTTCCCCCAAAAATGTACTGTTTTAGGTTCACGGCCTCTTTCCTTCACCTCCCCTTCCTCCTGCTGTAATGGGAGAACCTGACAACGGACACCCCCAGCTCCAGCCAGGGCAGTAGTGGGACTGCTGCTGCCCAAGATACCCAAACATCCGAGTTTTCCTTAATAACTGATGGTGGAGGTGCCCGTCCAAGAAGCGCAAGGAAATGGCCCTCGCTCGGGCCCCTCGAGGTTGAATAAAATGATAAAGGCGGCGGGGCTGCTGACAGCTCTTCAGGTGATGATTATTCCCTCAGGAGAGGAAGGCCAGGCAGCGTGCACAGTGTGCGGCTTACTTCTGAGGTTAACTGTGGACCCAGAGAAACAACAGCAGGATGTGAAGGAAGAAATGTGTTGTAACAGACCCGCCGTACACCGCAAATCCCAACAGGAGGCGAGGGAGAAAATGGCTTCAGGCCAAACTACCTCCCCCGACCCCGCCAACGCAGGTCCCTCAGGTGGGATGGAGGTGGGTCCCGCCCAGCACAGAAGGGTCTTCACTGCTAGCCTGGGCCCGGGTCCCCTGCCACTCAGAACCCAGCCAACAACGGGCGTGGACACATGTTTTTGTCCCCAACAAAACCTAGCACTTAAACAGACTCTGGGAAGACGGCAGCAGGCAACTTCACACCAGGTCCTGAGACTCAGAAATACTCCAGCACCAGCCGTGGTCACCAGATCCCCTCACTCCTGGGACGGCAAAGCACACTTTCCCCAGGTCCCCAAAAGTTCTGAAGTTATCACGACAAACGTTATAAAAGACAGGAGAGTGGGAACCACGCTGCGCATCTGCAGCGGGCGCCACAGCACCCTCCTTGGCGGGTGTCCACCAATGTCACGAGCAACCAGCACGCCTGTCGCCACCCTGTGGGGTCGGGGAGCTGTCGGGAGCCTGGCCACAGCCGTCAGCCAGACAGGAGGTTTCCTCTGTCCCTGACCTCACTTTCCAGCAAAGTTCAGACTCTGCTACAACTGTGCCCTGAACCTAAGAAGGAGCAGCTTAGTCAGGAGTCACAGGAAGTCTACTCTCTGGGAAACAATCTTGCCAACGCCATGAAGAAATCCTGATGAACTTCAAAGGGAAGCGCTGACTAGAGGGGCCTCGAGGGAATGAGGAAGAAGGGTCGGACTCATCTCTGATTCAGAACCACCAGGAGAGCGAGGTGGGTGCTGCCGGCTTGGGCTCCCGTAGGTCGGCACGGCCGCATCTCCCCCCGTTCCCGCCTACATCCTGCAGAGCTTCAGCGGGAAGTTCTCCGTGATGAGGTGCTCAGGGTGAAGCAGCACAACGATGTTCACCTCGAACTCTGGGAAGAGAAAGGACAGGCTTTATGCCCACCGGCCCGGAGCAGCGGGAACCAGACACCAACCCTGCCGCGGGCGCGGCGAGCTCTTGACAGAGAGGGAGCGCCGGGCGCTGCGTGAGTTTGCACGTACATCATCCCAAGCGTCCAGGAGAATCAGTGTAGACGGCTACACTGGCAGGACTGCCTAAGTAAGTTGGTCTTCTCACCTTGGAACGTGCTGTAAGGCCTCAGCTTCCCCAAACACTCTCCTGGTCCTTCATCTTTACTACAGAGAATCTTCTAGAATCCTGTCAATTCACGTGTACTCTTTGGCTTTATTTTTACATTTCCTACAGTTTTTTTTTTTTTTTTTTTTTTTTTTTCCCGATACGCGGGCCTCTCACTGTGGTGGCCTCTCCCGTTGCGGAGCACAGGCTCCGGACGTGCAGGCTCAGCGGCCATGGCTCACGGGCCCAGCCGCTCCGCGGCATGTGGGATCTTCCCGGACCGGGGCACAAACCTGTGTCCCCTGCATCGGCAGGAGGACTCTCAACCACTGTGCCACCAGGGAAGCCCCTCCTACAGTTCTTAATGGAAGAGTGGACTCCAAACTGGCCCACTGCTGTCTGGGGACGCGTCTCCCAGCCCAGGCAAGAAACAGTGTTCAGAAACAGCAAGCAGTCTAACTGTAGTTCCTTTGGATACTGGTTGGTTTCCCTACAACACCTGTTCAAACATTCCTCTTTTACCTTTCAGCAAACAGGAGTCTTCTCCCCAGCTCTCCAGCCGCTAAGGGTAAGCTTACTGACAGAAAGAGGGGCACGCGTGACGAGGGAGTCCCCAAAGAGAGTCCAGCCCGGGTCCCTCCCCAGCATGAAGAGCGAGGCGGGTAGCACCGCAGCGCAGGGCTCAGCTGGGGAAGGGGCTGGGGGTCAGCTCGTCCAGGACCCCGTCTGTGGCCCAAGGACAACGTCCCCGTGTGTGGCTGTCACCTTCGCCAAGCATCAGCCGGGACAGGAGTTGTGCACCAGCAGCACGCACCCTGTGCCTTTCCTTTCTGTTCCTTGATGATGGTCACACACTGGAACAGCCCCTGGCCCTGCCCGGCACCATCCCTCCCCAGGTCCTCTAACCACCTCGCGGTCCTCCCTGGCGGGGGGGCACCGTGAGCTGGGCTGGAGGATGCCGCGGGCCTGGCCGTGCACACGAAGCCCCCTGCGTCAAGGTGAAGGCGTACACCCAGATGTGCGCCTAACGCAGGACGCGGGGCTCACCCCGCCCGCACCCGAGACCCACAGCCCAACCTCGCCAGCCACGCGACAGCAACCCAGGGGCTGCGAGAGGCTGCGGTGCTCAATGACCATGGGCCACCTCCTCCCTGTGGGGCCCCCCCAGCTGACGGGGCGGCCACTGCGCAAGCCCCCAAACAGACGCAACAGGAGCCACGAGGGCAAAAGCATCAGTGATGTCTTGGCTGATGGACTGAGGGTGTTATTTCTATGGAAGAATCACAGGCACCTCATTAAATCTTATATGGACACTTAGTAAGTCTGACAAATGTAACACATAGAAAATAGAGGTGCCTAATGCATAGCATAGCAGAAAAAGATAATTTTTGGACCCTTTTTGACGTTTATGTAGGAAAACCAAGTTGAGAAATCAACAGACAAGCTCCTCGTCAACTTCAAATCAAAGTACAGCCGACCTTTGAACAACGCCAACCCTGCACAGTTGACAATCTGCGTGGAGTTTACAGGCTGCCCCTTATTCAGCAGTTCCTCCACAGCTGTGGTTCTCCATCTGCAGGTTCAACCAACCACGGCTCACGTAGCACTGCAGTGTATGCTCCCGAAAAAACACCCATTTCAGAACACGGTGTGCAGCGTGGCAGGGACCACCCTGGTGGCCAGAGAGCACTCCCGGTGGGACGCGCGGGGCTGGCATGAGGCTGTGGCCGGGAGGATCCTGGTGGCTGCAGGCACTGACTCTGCACTCGAGGCCCTGGTGCCTCTGGATTGTGCACAGTGGGCATATACTACCTACTCAATAACCATACAGAGTTTTTGAGAAAAAACGTGGTGCCTTGTTAGCTCGGGTCAAGTTTGACCCTATGTCATCTTTCAGCCGACCGTGCTGTGCTTTTCCGTATTCAGTGAACAGCTGGGTCTGTCACCCTCATTTCTATTGACAAGGGTGTCCTGCCCCCATTATGTTCTCGCTACAATATAACGTTTCAGATAAAGCACTCGAGGGCTCCACTGGTATTAGACTGTGCTTCTAGCCTGCTGGGCTGGCAGTGCTCCGGGGCTCACACTCACACAAGGGCACAGAAAGGTCCAAGCAGCACCCTGTGATGCCAGGTGCGACCACCTTTCCCTCTCTTAAAACAAAGAGCGTACACTCAACTTCAGTGATGAAACTCTACTTCAATTTTTTTTTTTTTTTTTTTGGCTGTACCGTACAGCTCGCAGCATCTTAGTTCCCAGACCAGGGACTGAACCTGGGCCACGGCAGTGAAAGCGCCAAGTCCTAACCACTGGACTGGCAGGGAATTCCCTCTACTTTCTTCAATTTTAAATTACATTATTTGTAATTATTTAATGTAAAATCAAAGTCTAATTAAAAAAAAAGATTGTCTCTTGACTAGTAATAATGTATGTTAGAAGATTTAGGGGGAATATGACATTAAGAAAACACATTGGCCTTAGGGACTATGCCCCTATTTCTCAATGAAACAGGTATAAAAACAATCATTTACCAAAAGCTCCTTATTCTATCTATTCACCAGTGAGCCTGTGCATGACACAGAGCCCGGGGACACGTCTGTGGTCTTTTGGTCAGTCTGCAGAAGGTCGTGTCAGCCAGGGCAGAGGCCCGAGGGTCCTTCCTGCTGTGTCTCTGTGGTGGAGAGTAAGCTCTCCACTGAACTTCGTAAGCATGAACATTTTATCAGGATGAATGCACCATCAAAATACTTTATAAGAACACTTAAAACCATGAAAAGGCTCCTAATATAAAGTGAAGGGAAAAGCAGGATAGAAAACTGCATCTGTCACGTGATTCAGATCTTGTGGTCAAAATATCTACCCACGCATTCGTGGAAAACGACCGACACACCCTCAGCTGCTGGAGCTAAAGCCCTCGGGAAGATTACCGTTCACTCCGGGCTGTCTCAGGTCTTGTGTCTCCGTCAAATGCCAGCCCATCAGGGAGCCGACCTGACCTCCTCGTGCGCCCGGCCGGCTGGTCCCTGGCTGAGTTAGTGTCCTTCTCGGAGCTCGTGGTCACCTACCTGGCCCACGCTGTCTCCCTGGCGTGGGTAGCAGGGGTGACACAAGTTCCGTGGAGCCAGGACTGCTCACCGGGGACCCTCAGCGCCACACAGCCGCTCTGCCTGCGTTTTTGTCGAGTGACCGAAGGACTGGGTGCTCTGGGCTGCATCTGACCCCAGCGGACCAGCAGGCCCGTCCCCTCCGGTGGCTGCGCCCCTCCCGGGGGCACCCCAAGGGCAGCACACGTACCCACTTTGAAGTTGGTGGTCTCCAGTGTCGGGCAGGTGAAGAGCCGGGGGAAGACCATGTATATGGGGACAGAGAGGCCCCGACACACGTCCCCGTCGGCGATCTGAATGTTCTGAATCTCTGTGGCATCGCGGGCGTACCCTTCTGCACAGCCTGGAGCAGGAAGAAAGCATCACGTGGTCAGAACACAGCAAACATCCAAACAGGCTGAGCCACAGGCCCTGCGCGAGTCTAGGAGAACCTGCGTCAGCCCACTCACCTGCTCTCCCCGTCTCTGCAGGATTCTGCAGTCCTCCCTCCCTCCACATCCCACACTCCTCAAACATACGTTTCTTGAAATCGAGAGCTCGCCTGGCGAGCTCGTGGCTAAGGGCTGGCGGCAGCAGGGGCGGGGAGGATGGAGGGGAAGAACGGGCGGTGGGGACGGGGTGGGGACCTCACCGCAGGTCTCCACGCGCACCAGCTGCAGCTCGATGCTTTTGATGGCGGCCTCCGAGCTCTCCACCACCAGCTCTCCCGTTAGTGGCTGCGTGATAACACAGTTGGTCGAGTTGAGATGTCCTCTGATGAGAAATTTGGGGAGCAAGGCTCTCTAAAACAAGACAAAAACAGACACGTCAGGAGTGGGAGGCGCCAGGAGAAGGTACTCAAGTCACTTTGGTACAAATAAAAACTAAAAACAGGGTCAGGTAATTTTTATAAAATCCACTGGGGCCCTGGTTTACAAAATGGGAAAAAAGGTACAACAGTACTTACATTTTCTGTCAACTTAAGTTAACAGACTGAATTATTCAACAGCTCTATCTACAGACGTAAGGCACCTGATGTTGCTGGCACAGAATGACCAGCTCGCTCACAGAAGCATCCTGATTGCCTAGATCAGGTCTGGAACACGCCTTCTCACCAAGGACACAACATAAAAAATGTCTAAAGAAGTTGCTGACAGTGTTTAAGGACAACCAGTCACCAAAAGGAAAAAAAGAGGTTTTAAAAAGAAAATCAATTTTTAAATGTTCCCAATTATGCAATTTTGAAAAACCAAGACATTAACTTTATTTCAAGGAAATTTAAAGGGAACAATTGTCTTTGGTGCTTGACTAAAAAACCTATGGACCTTTTCTTTGCAGACAGAGGAAAATGGTCATGGGTGGGTGACGATGCCACGGGAAAAACAGAACTAAAGAGTTAGAGATATCTGTCCTAGCAGTCTTTCCTACGGCTGTGTCCCAGTTACTGCAGATAATTCAGAGTTTAGACCACCACTGTCCAACAGAAACATAACGGGAGCTACAAACGTGAAGCAACTGTGTAATTTAAAATTTTCTAGTAGCCACATTAAAAAAGTAGAAGGAAACAGGTAAAATTAGTCAATATATCCAAAATATTGTCAATTCCACACATCATCAGTATTTTACAGTTATGAATGATGTTTTACATTCTCTTTTTCATACCGAGTCTTTGAAATCCAGTCAGTATCTCACCCTGAAGCTCATCTCGATCCGACCAGCCCCACCTCAAGGGTCAGTGGTCACGCGTGGCTGGTGCCCTGTACTGGAGGTCAAGAGCAAGGGCGCTCTGTACCTGGTAGCCCCCAAAGGCAAAGAACTCTAAAAAGAGTCTTGATTCAAGACAGAATTCTAAAAGAGGCTATTTGTTTAGAAAAAGGAAAAGCAGTAGCAGTTCCCATTAAAATTGTCTTAGGCATCTGCATGTTTCCGATCAAGGTTCAAATTCCTGAGAAGAAAATCTCACTGGCCTACTGGGGTCACTGCTCCAGAAACCAGAGAAGGGAGAGATTGTCAATGGATTTCTGAAAGGCTCCCCACGACACACCCCCGCCTCAGCTGTGCCTCCCCCGAGATGAAGCCAATAATTCCCCCAAATTGGCCTTTGACCTGACCCCAGTCAGGAGGGTCCAGGGAGCAGAATGCAGGGTTAGGGTAGGGAGGAAAAGCCACGTCCACAAAAGACAAGTGACCAGGGGCCCAGCTGAAAAACCAGGGTATGCGGCCCCCCTGACAGGCAGTGGCGGCCCTGGGGCTCAGGGGAGGGGGTCTCTGACCACAGTGCAATAAAACTGGGAGAAGACAGTAAAAAATTATAAACATATACCCTCTCTTTTAAAAACCATCCTTCTGCTAAGTAGTTACTGAATTTAAAAAGAAAGTAAAATTGAAAATACAGACTATTTCGGGTAGAGACAAAAATTTCCTCTTGCTGATGACTTGATACCCAAGTAAAGAACAGGTGGGCAACAGTCTGTCAGTGGGATCCGGTTACTAAGAAAGCATCCCTGGCACTGGCGTGTAAGGAACACGTTACCTCTTTGACATTCTGTAGGGTTTCAGGCGTGACAGTGAAGGCCACGGGACTCGGAGTCAGTTTCCGCTTCTGAGGCTGCAAGAGGAGGAGGAACCCAAATCAGCGGAGAGTCCCCAGGTCAGACTTGCCTTTCCCCACTTAAGGACACACAAGGTAGCGTCGTGAACCAGGAAGACCTTGGCGCTAAGAGGCAGGATGCCTGGATTCTCAACACGGTTCTGCCAAGAAACAAGGGAGGCTGTGTGCTGTCCAAGGTCCTCATCCCCGTGACTCAGTTTCCTCATCTGTAAGATGAGGGGCAGGCTTCTTCATCGCTAAGGTCCCTTTCAGGTCCAGAATTTAAAAACAGAGCAGTGTCGTTGGGAGACATTTATGTGGAACCTCTTTCTGAGAATCAAAGCCACTGAATCGGCACCATGACCCTGTGCAGTGCTGTTACTGGCCCTGGTCCCACTTCACAGATGACAGTGAGGCACAGAGGGCTCAAATGGTGGCTCAAGCATGGGGCAGAGCTGAGATCCAAACCCAGGCAGCCTGGCTCCAAGGCCGGTGCTGTTAGCCACTCAGCTGCACAACTGTCTACCAGGAAGAATCACACCTATCATGTAAGTAGTTCTATGTTCACATAATTCATTATATGTTGCCGTAATGAGTTAACAAGGCTCATCTCCGCATTACACAGGTGCAGAATCCATCAATACAGCCAAGCTTCACCAGGCCTGCCCAGTGTCTTTTACTCGTGGGCTGGCGCCAAAAGGCCACTGACGCCCAGATGGCCGGGGAGCCGTGGAGGAGAAAGGGCACCGACCGATGCGCCAAGTTCACTCACTCACCAAAAGCTTATTCTAGGAAATATTCTTCTTGAATATATTCTTTTTACTAATAGCTTCATGAACATATTCTTTAGGGAATAATATATTCTTCCTCACAGTATACAGAGGAATATTTAACTTCATGTACTACAGGTCACAGCATGGTTTGGCTTCTAGTGAAATCAGTCACGAAGACTCTTGAAGGCCGAGTGCGGGCGAACCCCAGGAGCAGGGAGGAAGCCAGAGCTCTGCGGCCACCCGCAGGCCGGGGGCCAGGGTCTGCGGGCCCAGCTCTGGGCGGGGGCTGGGCTTGGGCTCATTCTTCTTCACAAAGTTAGAGACGCTTTTTATTTAGCACATAAAATGGCAGGTGACTTTTTTAGGGGATAATCTACGTGAGAAAAAGGTTTTTTGCTTCACTTTGAAAACCCTTGATGGAAAAAGGGAAAATATCCATCTAAATCAAGTTAACTTCCAAAAAGGAAAAATATTTTCATTATATTTTACATAACATATTGTATCGCTGAAAGAAATACTTAACACTATGATGATTAAAAATTTATAAACAGGGAAACTACAAATATTGGAAATCCTAAAAAGTCACAAAAATGATGCAAGGGCATCAGTGATTTTGCCGATCTTATGCACAAGTAATCTGCCTTACATTGTCACTTAATCATCACTAAAAGATACCCATGGACATCTCACAGTAGTGTAAAAGGCCCTGCCCCAAAGGATCTGGAGAGGCTGAGACACAAAGGAATCCAGGGCCGTGGGCACGACTACTCACCACCACGTGTCACCTGCAGCACTGGCACGTGTTTTAAGGACACTCTGTCACTGCAAAGTACTGGCAGAAGGTGTCAGGAGAGGCTCCCCACCCCGGCCCGAGCACCCCTGCATGTTCTTGCTGCACAGGCCGAGAATGCAAGGCCCTGGCCTTCTTTCCCTGGGCTGGGCCGTTTCTCCCAGCTGTTCGCCGAAGCTGCCTTGAGGGACGAGGTGATGTCTCCCTCCAGGACAAAGACCAGGCTTGCTCACTGCCTGCTGTAACAAAGGCGGATTCCCCAGCTTGGGGTTCCGCAGCTGAGGCACAAAACCCCTCAGGTGCAGCGCCCCTCTGGGCCCGTGGCATCACCCCACAGGGCTCTGACACCGGCCATGCCAGGAGAAATCCAGTCCTGTCTCTAACCCAGGAGTCCCGAGTCTCCCCCCAGCATCCACGAAACACTACCAGGCTAACGTATTGCTTGTAAGTGGGCTCCAGTCCCAGACCCCACAGAAGATTCCTATTACTGAGCCCAGAGCCCCCGCGTGCAGCTTACAGCAGAGTGAACGATGAATTCACAGGTCTTGGTCAAGTCCTTGGCCAGCAGGGACCGCCGCATGTCACAGCGCAGGGTGTACTGGAGGGAAAGGCAGAGGAGAATACATCCCTTCAGATGGTTTGCTTTCATCTTGGAATTACTTACAGAGAGGCAAGTCAGTCAACATGTTTTAGGGAAACTTTGTCCAATTAATGTGTTATATGTAATTAATATACATAGTAGGGGGAGTTAATGCTCAGAACAAAAACGGTGCTATTAAAACAACACTTGGGCCTCCCTGGTGGCGCAGGTGGTTGAGAGTCCGCCTGCCGATGCAGGGGATGCGGGTTCGTGCCCCGGTCTGGGAGGATCCCATGTGCCGCGGAGCGGCTGGGCCCGTGAGCCATGGCCGCTGAGCCTGCGCGTCCGGAGCCTGCGCGTCCGGAGCCTGTGCTCCGCAACGGGGGAGGCCACAGCAGTGAGAGGCCCGCATACCGCAAAAAAAAAAAAAAAAATAATAATAATAATAATAATAAAACAACACTTGAAGGTTATTGCTCAGCCCGTTCCCACGGCCACTCTGTAGCTGGAGCCCCTGGAACACAGGTGCAGAGTGTCCCCTGGAACACAGGAGAGGCCGGAGCGGCAGAGCAGCGAGCGCAGGCCTGGAGCAGCAGCAGCTCCCAGCCGGTCACCTGCCTTACTGGACGGGCCCAGACGAGGGGCACAGCTGCTCTGGGCTTCAGCCTCCTGCTCGCTAACACGACCTGAGTGAGGACCCAGCGAGGTCACGCGGGATAAGCCAAGGCCTGGCACACAGCAGCTCTGGGTAAAACGGCAGCTGTTTTGTAGTGAGGATGAGAAAACACAGGCAGCAGGACTGCAAGCCCCTGGACGGCATCTAGACTTCACAGGCCACCCTGGGAGATGTGGGTCGGCCCCCAACTCGCTCTCGCTCGCTGGGTCCTCTGCACGGGCAGCACCGCGCTGGGCGCCGGGGCAAGGGCACAGCTGCGCCCCACGTGGGGAAGAGAAGCGATGCTAGTGACAGGGCTCAGAGTCCTGGAGCTCAGGCCTCCAGGGCATCTCAAAATGAGCTCTTCATATCTTAACCTGAGGAGGAAAAAAGAGGGGAAAGTCTTTGCAAAATTGTTATTTTAGAAAATTCAAACGTATGCACACGAAAAGAGGAGCGTATACGGAAGCCCCAGAGTCCGTTAGCCAGCTTCCCCAGCGGCCGGTCCTGTTCTTCCCCTCGGCCCTCCCCCGTCTGCCAGCAAAGACGTATCCTGTGAGCAAGAGAACATGGACAGTAAAGGGACGGAGCATCACGCTTGCTTTGAACGTGGCCCTATTCAACTCCTCTGCTGTCCCTGTGCTGTCCTTCTGAACTAGCCCCTGCCGGTGCGCCTGCTGCAACGGGCCCCGAGCCGAAAGCTCGGCTCCACCCGGGGCCGTCCCTTCACGTCCCTGTCCACGACAGACTGCGCGGTAACAACACTCGACAGCACCATCACTGTCTTAATGTGAATCTTAAGCAAAAAATCACAGAATGTATGTTTGATAAAGTGAGTTGTTGTTTTAATCATCCGAGAAAAACATTAAAATAATTTGTAGAACTGGAACTATATGCACAGTTGAGTCAAGAAGCTACAACTAGGGCTTCCCTGGTGGCGCAGCGGTTGAGAGTCCGCCTGCCGATGCAGGGGACACGGGTTCGTGCCCCGGTCCGGGAAGATCCCACGTGCCGCAGAGCGGCTGGGCCCGTGAGCCATGGCCGCTGAGCCTGCGCGTCCGGAGCCTGTGCTCCGCAACGGGAGAGGCCACAACAGTGAGAGGCCCGCGTACCGCAAAAAAAAAAAAAAAAAAAAAAGAAGCTGCAACTATTATGACCAATCTGTCCACGTTAAACAAGAAGCTGCTATGTACTTAAGGTACTCCTGGGAGATTAAAACACTGAAGAAAAAAAGAATCAACCTTTGTCTGCAAGGGCCTTCATATATATATATATACACAGAGATATAGACATACATATAGATATTCTCTATCGAGATTTCAATCTGGTCTCCCCAACAAGACAAGCTCAGTGAGGGCTGTACCGTATGTGTATATGCTATGTTTGTGTGTATAATGTACAATATATACATGCACGTATGCATGTCCACTGTCTTTCTCCTGTACAGCCCACACGCTGCCTACAATAGGAGCATTTTGTTCGGGCTTTGCCTGGTCTCCCTGATCGTTTTCCCAATGGGAACGTCCCTTCCTAATTTTCAGTCTCAGGGCTTTGGGCGGGGCTGATTTCCCCCCATCCCACGGGGGTGTGGAAGTGACCAGAAAGGCAGGACTGCTGCTGGGCCATGGGAAACAGTCCCTTCTGCTGGGGCTGCCAGGCCAGGAGATTGTAAGCCTGCGGCCGCCGGCCAACAACCAGCTTCGCCCCCGAGAACACCGAGCTGGGGGCTGAACGGTGTCCGCCCTGGCCTAGACGGTCCCCTGGAATTGAGAGTTCCATGATCCAATATCCCTTTTTTGGCTAAGCCAGTTTGAGCTGGATTTCTATAACCTGCAGATGAGAGAGTGTGAGTAACGGGCACCAACTTTTGGTCACTGAAGGTTTTTAAGTGTGAAAGCAATAATTAGAAATATAAGGCAGCTGGTGGTAAGTGGGGGGAAGGGGAGAAAGATGGAGAAAAGAGGAAAAACACTGAGGTTATGTTTTAGGAATTGTGTTAAGTTATTAAAATTTTTTTCTTTTTTTTTGGCCACACAGCACAGCTTGTGGGATCTTAGCTCCCGGACCAGGGATGGAACCCATGGCCCCTGCAGTGGAGGCGTGGAGTCCCGACCACTGGACCGCCAGGGAAGTCCCACGTTAAGTTCTTTCACATGTACTTTCTCAATTAATTCTGATAATACAAATGTAAGAACTGTTGACAAAATATAAGGATAGTCACCATTAATTCATTTATTTAATCATTCAGAAAATACTTACTTGGCATGTTCTATGCACCAGGCACTACGCTAAGTACTTCACACCAAGGGCTCATCAACCCCCCAGGAAGAGGGGTCATGAAGCCTGCTTGGGGTCACAGAGTTGGGATCTGAATTTATACCTGCCTGCCTGCTGCTGAAACCCAGGCTCTGAATATTTACGCAATACTGTAACTCCAGCCCAGATCTGTCTGATCTGTCTGCTGCAAAGCCCTGGATCTTCTCGCTCTATCATGATCCTTCCCAGTTACTAAGGAGTGATCTACAGGTGTGAGCTACAGGAGGTCAGAGGGGGTCAGGAGGGTCAGACTTGAGCAGGGCTCCAAGAGGAGGTGCAAGATTCGATCTTTTTTTTTTTTTTTCTTTATGGATGCGCAGCATGCAGGATCTTAGTCCCCCGACCAGGGATGGAACCCGTGCCCCCTGCAGTGGAAGCACGGAGTCTCAACCACTGGACTGCCGGGGAACTCTCAAGATTTGATTTTTTCGACTGTCAGTAAACACAGGACAGGAATGAGGAAAGAAAACGCGTGTCAACAGATTTAAAGCAGACTCCTAGAAAGGAGTCTGTGAACAGGAGGACTAGCATCTCTATCATTTAATTCTGATACACAGTTGCAGCAGACATGTTGGTACTGCTGTATTTTGTGTTTTATAGTATAAAACCTTGCTAGTATGGCCACAAGAGTAAAACAACCATAATAAAACTTCCCTGTGATTTAAACAACTTTTAAAGGAAAAAGTGGCTGCACAGAGGACGACTAGAAAGACGGACAGCTTCCTGTACGCTCTATCTACTAATAGGATGAGAAATGGATGCAAGGTGGCTGAGAAGAAGAACCAGAGCAAATAGGATCGAGCCCTCTAAGAAGTTACAAGGAAACCAGCCCCTGCAAGTTGGCAATTTAATACTGGCTACATTTTAAATCCTTTATTCTCTCTTATGATTTTTCCTGTTTTTACATTATGTTACTACAACACAATTCAGAGGATAAATGTAAGATGTCTTTGTGCCCGTATAATTTGAGAAAGATGTTACTAGGGTTCAACAACAACACTTTCTATCCCAAGTCACGCACCCGGGACGCTTCACGGGAAGCTCGATAAGCGATGGCACTGAGAAGGTGACGCCCCGTGGGGCACCTCTCTGCGGGGCACCTGCCCCACTGTCCAACAAGGAGGGTAGAAAAAGCCCCATCTAGAGTGACTGAGTGAATGGATGAATGAAAAAGAGATCAAGAAGCTATAATCCGGGCTTCCCTGGTGGCACAGTGGTTGGGAGTCTGCCTGCGAATGCGGGGGATGCAGGTTCGTGCCCTGGTCCGGGAAGATCCCACATGCCGCGGAGCGGCTGGGCCCGTGAGCCATGGCCGCTGGGCCTGCGCGTCCGGAGCCTGTGCTCCGCAACGGGACAGGCCACGACGGTGAGAGGCCCGCGTACCGCAGGAGAAAGAAAAAAAAAAAAAGAAGCTATAATCCTAGCTTCTCTGAAGAAGTATATTTCTCAAAAGAAGCAATGACAATTTGAATAAGAGCTGAGAATTTGATGATATTGGGGAATATTTATTCATTCTGACAGGTGTGAAAATAGTTAACTGGGATTATGTAGAAGAATGTCCCTATTTTTTGGTGATAGATATTGAAGTATTTTGAAATGAATTGTCAAGATTCTGTAACTAACTTTGAAATGATTCAGGAAAAGAAAAATACAGATGAAACAAAGGTGGCAGAATTCTAATAAATGTTGAATCTAGTGGTAAGTGTAAGGTGACAAGCTCTTATAAATTTGAGGTTGAGAAGACATCTCTACGTTTTCAGAAATTTATGAGATATTTGGGGAGGTGCAGAATTCCAAGTTGTAGCATTCTGAGGTTAACCCTCAAAGTGGTAAAACCTGCTGACCAAAATAAAGGGGGGCGGGGTGATTATTTACCTTACTAAAGAATTAACCACATGTTAACTCTTCTTCTGCATTTTAACTAGTTTCCAACTTACACACAGCTACACAGGAACCCAAGTTTTGTATGTATATCTGTCTGGTTTCTTGGCAATATTTGGAAAAGGGTGAGATTTCCAATTTTATTTTAAACAAATTAATCTTTTAACAAGAATGATAAACACAGGAAAAGAAAGTGACAAGTAAGAAGTATGACCACAGAAAATCTGATGTTATTCTATTCAGTTTCTAATGAATATATGCTTCTATTGCTAAATCAGCAGCATCAAAGAACTACTGTGTGGGTAAAGCAGGTTGATGCTGATTCTGGCAAGAGAATAAAATAGTTTTGAAAATACAACGTTTGCGATATTTTCAGTCTTGCTAAAAAGGAAAAAGGCAATACTTTCTTTCATGGTGAAAGTATTCCCAACCTAGAAAGCTGGTCAGAGGATGCGGGTCTCCACAGCAGCGATCTGTATGTCTATACAAGGAGTCTCCTCTGAACCTAGACACTTTACTGTCACTTCTTATGAGCCGCCCAAAGCCCTCAGGATATTTATTGCCTGAAACAGGTGCGCTGACAACAAAGGACTAGAAAAGTTTTTCTTTACAGAAAGGTATTTATTGCGATAGAGTACATCCTACTACATGAGTTTCTTCTTGACCGATCTCTTAGGCCATACATAAAACTCACATAGAGACAAACCTTTGGTTAAACTCTCACAACTGTTTGGAGGATTTCTATTTTAAAAGTGCTACATTTTGGGCTTCCCTGGTGGCGCAGTGGTTGAGAGTCCGCCTGCCGATGCAGGGGACGCGGGTTCGTGCCCCGATTCCGGAGGATCCCACATGCCGCGGAGCGGCTGGGCCCGCGAGCCATGGCCGCGGAGCCTGTGTGTCTGGAGCCTGTGCTCCGCGACGGTAGAGGCCACAGCAGTGAGAGGCCCGCGTACAGCAAAAAAAAAAAAAAAAAAAAAAAAAAAAAAAAGTGCTACATTTTAAGCAGGGGAATGGTCTCTACCAAGACCAAATCATCAGCTAAAAATTAATAAATCAAAAAATTTCCTAACTGCCAGCCCTCTTGCACATACGTAAGACAAAATACTTTTGTCTCATCCAGCAGGGGAACCGCTGCAAGGCTGATAACACAAAAGTACCTTTCTTTCCGCTGAATAAAGGAAAGGCTCTCTTTCTCTCGCTCTGAGTCATGACTCCAAACTGCGCCTGAGACAACAATAGGGACTGTGAAAAGAACCCTGGACCAGCGGAGGTAGACGGGAAGTCATAAATCCACTTCCCCCTCATTTACAAGGTTTGTTCAATAAAGAATACAAGCCTATGTCAGAGCGGGAGCCTTTGGGTATGAAACAAAGAGATATTTATACGTATAAAATAGAAAAGTTAGTGTGGGTGCCAGAGAGAAGTGAGGGCACGTCTACTACCAACAATAAAAGCACCCCCCCTACAGTGTCGGTGTGGCCTGAACAGAGCCCCAAAGAAACAACGGAATTTTGGAAAGAAGCTACAGCTTGGGTCCTCCTAGATCCCCATCAAAGATAATGGTCATACATAAAATATGTTCTGCAGGGCAAAATGAGAAGTCAATACAGAACATACACGGGAGGGGGCTCAGCAATAAATACAGTATTAAATTCTTGGGTCCACCTATGAACTTTCAGTGAAAGAAAGACCAAGCTGTTTTGCAGAAGAAAAGTTGAGAAATCAGCTTCACAGGATAAGGAAATTCTCACCTGAATGTTGACAAACACGCCGTGGTAAGTCTCATACAGAACTCTGTTACCCTTCACGTGCAGAGGAAATTCAAAAGGAATTTCTGTTTTGCCACTGGGAAATTTTCCTGGTTTCACCATTTCGATGGTACTGTTGATAATCTGGATGGGCTGTAAAGAAAACCCAAGTCAGTCCATCAACAAGCACTTCTTGATGCACTTTCTTTCACGTTACCTCGTCTATTAAATAATCTCCTGAGACACCACACCCCAGCCCTCGGCCGCTACCATCCTGGGGCCCTGTCAGCGGTGAGTTGGCCCAAAGTCTCTGGTTCATTTGCAGGACTGGATGCCTAGGTGTTTGGTGCACAGTAGGAAGTGAACTGATATACTTCCCTCCCTTATCCCGAAGTATCTCAGTTGACTGTCCTAACGACCCTTCCGGCGGGCACCTCCACCCTTCAGGCGTGCACGGCACTTGGCAAGGCGCGGGGCCCTCGCACAGCCCAGGGCACCTGTGTAGGCCTCCTCGGCTGGGTCCTTGGAGGGAAACAGTACTCACACTTGGAACCTGCCTAAAAGGCAGGTGTTACACCTTCCTTAGTTAAGGTACTCTAAGCCATTGATGTACAATCACTTTGAGAAAATCCACAGCTTCTGAAGTGAGTCTCTAAGTATTGATGGAAGAAAATAAGAAAACTGTGGAAAAACCCGGAAAGGTCCTGAATCTGAATACTCTTAATGAACCTTTCTTTCCTCTCAACTCTTTCCCCTTCAAAACTTAAAGAGTTAATAATATGTCCTTCAGGAAAAGGAAACTATAAGTATAGAAAAAAGATTTCACTTTCTAGAACACAGAACTTTAAGTGACAGAAAAGAATGGCTCTACCTGCATCTTACCTGAACGCCATATCCAACAGCAGCTGGATTAAAGTAACAGTTAAAATAACAGCTCTGTTTTAGGAAGGTAAGTGCCAGAGTCCCAGGCGCGACTTCTCCAAGCGCTAGGCTCTTTAATGGCTGAAATCAGTCCCCCTAAAGCTCCCCTAATCCTGTCTAATGGGAATAAAAACAAGCAGACTTTCAATAACAGAATATATTCAAAATCAAAACATCTGAATGTTTTTTCAGTTTGATTAGTAAATAGTAAAAGCATAACTACCACCATTCCTTGCAAAATAGCGACAAGTAACAAGCCAGACAGCAAGTATAAACCACCACAGACGTTTGAAAAACGAAAAACGTGCAACCCTAGCATTCTTACCTTAACAGAATTATAGAATGCTTCGAACACACCCACACTCTTGGCACTGAGTTGGAGGTTCACGGTTCCTTCCACTGTCAAGGAGACTCCCTGGTGCTGGACCGAATCCTTCCCAGATACGACCACCACCCCGGAGAGCATTTCCTGGGGGAGGGAAGACAGCCACCCAACACGTTAGCACGGCTCTTTCATCCACCTGGTTTACTAGCAAAGTCAGCCTCCGTAACCATCAATTTGTTCAAAGATGCAGACACTCACTGAGTGCTTATCTCAGACCAGATGCCTGGATAGCAGGATGGGGAAGGGCCAGCCCTGGGGGGTCCCGGGGGAGCGGGGCGAGGAATCTCATCCCATCACCGCCTTCCAGACACACCTTCATTCCCACTGGAGAATCCAAACAAATGTCTGATTTCAAAAGGGCAAAGAGAAGGGCCTGGGGGAATGGCAGATTCACAGACCATTACACAGGAGCGTGTATGAGGATCTCCTCAGAAGGAATATGACACAATAAGACCCTTTTCTTTAGGTTCTTTCTCAATTATGCTAAGATGATTACACACTGTCAAATGCATGAGTAATTGAGCACGGCTGCTGGCCGGGTGTCCTCTGCCCAGAGAGCCTCATGGGGGGCCTGGCGGTCGTGGATATACCACCCGACGGCCACACGGCCCTTCACTAAGCCCCCAGCCCCTCTGTGTCCTGCTTCCCGCTGGTGGACAGTCGAGCCCAGATTTCCCTGGTTCATGAATCATTTAAGAAAGACTTCACAACAGAGCATCCATTCACTTCTCTGGAGATAATCACTGAGTCACAGACTATGGACATTAACTAGATTCCTTCCTGTCACCATGGGCTTGATGGTCTCAAGTTGCCACTGGGGTTTGCGTGGAACAGGAAGTTGAGAAGATTAACTAGCACCAACCAAAGGAAATCCACAATAGACACAAAACAACGTGTTTCTGAAATGACCTCGAGAAATGGTTTGTGACTGTTCTCAAGTGGTAATGTGATGGCAGAACTGATGACAAAAAGACGAAAAAAAGAAAAACAACAAAAACTAAAAATGGCCCCACAGATCAAAGCATTAGAAACATCTGTCCTCCTGGCGTTTAAATCTGCTTACCTTTTATTTTCTCTAGTCATCTGGTGAAAAAACTTTCACCAAGTTCTCACATTATGTGAAATTTTGGGAGCGGGGACTATTCTAACGTCCCTTAAATATGCTAAGTATTTTGGCTTTGTTTCCCATTCCCCATCCCAAAGCGCTGAAGTCTAAATTAAACAAACACTCTCAGCTCCCTTTTAAGCAGAATTCAAGGGGCAGAACTCATTTTGTTCTTAACATAAGAAGCTCGTAAGAGAATTTAAGTGAAAACCCTTCTGAAATACTAATTTTACTTTTAAATTTAATTAAAATTAATTCTATTGATTTTTTGTACAAACTAAATGAAATTTAAAAATCTAATTTTTAAGAATTTAAATCCACTAGTATATTTTAAGAAATATGCTTTACTAGTATGTCCCAGAATTAAAATCAGAGAAAACAATTTCATGAACTTTATCAATTAAACAACACAATAGTACTTGGTTCTGCTTCTATTTAATCGCAACGTATTCAGTTAATCTCATGGGAACAGGATCTGGGTTGACTACTGAATACCATATTACAATCACGACATCAATAGAACTGTTTCCTTCCTTAATCCCTATGGCATAAGAAGGAAAAAGCAGTGAAGTACCCTGGAAATTAGCAGAGTAAATATTTTATGATTCTTTTGTCATTCCTTGATTTCAATTAAGAAATAGAGTAGAGAGAATAAAAAATTAATATAAAATTTGCAGGTAAATTAGGCATTCTAACAATACACAGGTCCATTCAATTCCTACCAACATAAGAAGGATAAAGAATGAGTCCAAGTACAGCCCATGGAGCCAAGAATTTTAAAATATATTTCAACAAAGAGTTAAGACCCATGGTAAGAAGACGACTGACACTTCTTTTTGTTTTTTTAAATTGAGGTATAATCGACATACAACACTGTATTTGTTTTAGGTGTACCAGACAATTCTTAGTTAACCCCGGTGAGAGAGGAGAGAATAACTTGTGTAACTGAAATTAAGGAGAACCCAAGACCTCACCAAGAACTTCCCGCTCAGACTCCCACCTAGAAGGCTCAACAGGGAGAAAAGAAGATCAGGGCCGTGGACAGCGAGGGTACCTCGCTGGTACCGTGACGTGATAAGTGGGGGTCCCTCACTGAGGGCCATGATTTCAAAGAGGAGCCCCTCCTGGACGTAAGGATGACAATGAACCCCGGAAACAATGTACAGTGTGTGCTGATTTTCGGGGTGAGAAGAGCCAGGGCTTTTGTCACATCAGCAAGGAGGCCCCTGCCCTAAGAAAGGTTAAGAAACGAGAGAGACGCAGGCCCCGCACTCGTGCGCGCGTAGCCGACGCGAGGAGACAGATCCCGGCGCTCTGGCCCGCCCGTGTGGCCCTCGGAGGGGACCCGCAGCCGCCACGCTCCCACCAGCATCGGCAGAAGCCGGGCCCTGGGTGGGGGGGGGGGGCGCGTCCCGCGCGGCGCCCGCGGCCGGCCCGCAGCAGGGGGGCTCCGGGCTCTGCCCGGAGGAGCCGAGTCCAGAGGAAGGCCTGGAACCCCGGCACCAGAGCCAAACCAGAAGCGGGGGCGCCCAAAGGCTCCGGGTCTCCCCGACTGACCGGCCGCCGGCTTTCTCCGCAGAAGCCGCCGCCGAGGCTTCCCGAGGGGGCTGAGAGGCTGCGGCTTGTAACTCTGTGTTCTCTAAACGGAAGAGGCCGCTAGCGGACTCCACGACTCTTTTCTTCTTTGTTCTCCGGAATCTAATGCCAAACCCATAATTAGGGCTCTGGGCTGCAGGAGGGCAGCGTCGAGTCAGCAACGCCCCCGCCCGGCCTGCTGGAAATCACCCAGAAGAACAAGACCCAAAACCACAAACGCCCTTCTCGGTGAAGCACGGAGACGACTAAGTGCCGTGAAATAGGTGAAGAGACGAGCAGGGGCCGCGCAGTCAAAAGCCGAAGTGAGGCCCGCGGCTGCAGGAAGCCGCTTCTGGAAGGTGAGGGGCACCTGGGAGGGAGCCTCCCGACGCCCCGCGCGGGAAGCAGGAGCTGTGTGACCCGCCCCGCAGCTGCTTCTCACATACGGGGGGCGGGGGTAAAGGTTAGAGAGACTCACGTCAAACCTCAGCCCGCGCGGTCCCGGAATAAACCATCTCCTGCAAGGAGACATCGAGAGAGCCGGCAGAGGTGCCTGGACACACAAAACACAGACCACGTGGCTCTTCTACGTAAAGGAACTCCACAGGGTAAAGGCCAGTCATTTCCACGGCCCTACAGACGGGGGGCTCCCGCCCCACCTGTGTGACCCCATCTCTAAACCCTCCCCCTCTGCCACTCCTCTCCACCGTCCGGGCCCCTCATCCAGCCTCAGGACGTGCCCCCACCTGGATGCTCTTCTTCCAGAACCCACGTGGCTCGTGACAGAGACTGTCTCCTTGACCAAAGTCTACTCAGCCTCTCTTGAGCTCTTTTTCAGCCAGGCCTCGGCTTTTGATTTCCGTGTTCCTCTCTGCATTGTCCGATTGTCGCAAGAATTCTGCTAAGTCAGTTTAACCATCCTCCATATCCATCACCCTCAACACCTGACCAGGTTCCTCATTCTCCACCTCTCCTGGCCCCGCGGGGTGTCTGATGGACCTGGCCTGCCTTCAGCAAGAACCCTGTGAGCTGGTTTATTCCTTTACCCTCCTGATGTTTCTTCTCAGTAATTTTCCATCCAGTGACCCCCCCCCCACTCTGCTCCCTGGCGATAATTACCACCTGCCCACACTGCACTCAGAGTCGAGCCTCTTTTCCCCACGGCAAGACCCCACTGCAGTGGTCCCTACATCTATGGCCACAGTTCCCCCCTGAATAAAGTCTGCTTTACCATCTTCAACAAGGGCCATGGATAATTTTTTCTCTCACACTCGCTCCCTCCTCTCCATCAAGTTGGTGCTCAAATAACAGCATCCTCATGAGGACTCCCCTGACCACTCCTATTAAAACTGCACTACCCGCTTCCAACACTCACTTATCCCCCCTCCCTAACTTTGCTCTGCAGCACTTGTCGCCTTCTAAAATACTCCATAGGTGCTTATCTATTTTCCTTATCATCTGTACTCCTGGAATGTAAACTCCACAAGGGTAGGGTGACAGCAAGAGCAGGCACTCGATGTTTACTGCACGGATAAACGACCACCCACCAGAAAAAGACAGCACCATCAAGCACATGGAAACTGTGAACATGCATTTCACCGTGAATTTTTAAATGACATGATGCCATTGCTTCTAGGAGGGATGAACACAAGACAGAGCTATGAGAGTTCAGGGATAAGATGGTGAGGCAAAAGAAAGAGATAAAAAAATATAAGAAAAGCTCAGAAAAGAAGTGGAAGGAAAAAATAAAACAAAACCATCACAGAAAAGGAGGTGAAACTGAATGGGGCTCAAAATACATACAGGACAGAAATGGGAAAATTCAAACAAATCGTGTAAAAATTTAAGAAAGAATTAAAAAGAATCACCAGAGAAAAAGATAAATACAAGAGACCATGAGGAACATCCAACATATGCATAATGAAGTTCCCAAATAAGAAAACTGAAATAATGGAACACAACATATTTACTGATGTAATTTTTAAATACTGAAAAAGCAAATGGATTAGGAACGGTTAAGAAAAAGACTCTAGTAAAACTATTCTACTTAAAAAAAGAAAGAATTCTTTAGGAGTCAGGCAAAAGAAAAGTCCCTTACAAGAGGGGGAAAAGCAGACTTCTTTACAGCAAAATACAATCCAAAATGAAAGTACAGCAATGCTCAAGGAAACAAAGTGTGATGATACTAGGGTTTTATATTTACCTAAACAGTTGCTCACATATAAAAGAAGTTTTAAATGTGCAAAAGCAAACAAACAAAACCCCAAGGAGCACTGCATAAAAAGCCTTCTTGAGGAACTGACTAGATAGTGAACTATAACTCTTCAAGAGAAACCCTGCATCAAAAAAACCAACTGTGGGCTTCCCTGGTGGCGCAGTGGTTGGGAGTCCGCCTGCCGATGCAGGGGACGCGGGTTCGTGCCCCGGTCCGGGACGATCCCGCATGCCGCGGAGCGGCTGGGCCCGTGAGCCATGGCCGCTGAGCCTGTGCGTCCGGAGCCTGTGCTCCGCAACGGGAGAGGCCACAACAGTGAGAGGCCCGCGTACCGCAAAAAAAAAAAAAAAAAAAAGAACCAGTTGTGAGGACTGGATCCATTCAACTGAAAGAAGAAGACTAAGACGTACGTGATGATTATGGTGAGAGCGCAGAGTGCAAGTCCTGGCAGCGCAGAAACTACTTCAATAACACCAGTGGGGCAACTAAGGGGCTAGAGAGCGGGAAGCAGCACAATGTACGCGGCTTCCTTGTCCTTGACAGCTCGGGTTGAAAAACGTATCATTGAAACCATGCTCTCCAATACGGTAGCCACTAGCCATAGGTGGCTATTTAAACTTCAATTTATATTAATTAATATTAAGGAAAACTTAAAGTTCAGGTCCTCCGTTGCCCTAGCTACATTTCAACTGCTTGCAAGCCACATTACGGCTAGTGGCTATCACAGCGGACAGGGCAGATAAATAGCACATTCACATCGTCACAGAGAGTTCTACTGCACCGTGCTGATTTAAAGTTAATAAATCAAAAATAAATAAATAAATAAATAATCCATTTATCGTCAAAAAAATAAAGTTAATAAATCAAATAATGTTGTGCAAATAAAGTTAACAAGTTAAACACCAATAAAGGTAATACTTGTAAATAACTAAGATCAGTTGGTAGAAGAGAAGGGAGAAGGAACGAAGAGGGGCCATACTAACTTCATCATTGTCCATAGTAGAGAATTAATAAGTAACATCTAAAACAGAGAAGATCTAGGGTACAATAAAAAGCTGTAAGGATAAGAGTTATAATAAAACTGCAAATTATTAGAAGATCATACAAACAACATAAAGCAAATAAGACTGTAGAGAGGCAGATGTTCTAAAAGCTACTTACAAAACAATACCCCCAAGGACTTCCCTGGTGGCACAATGGTTAAGACTCCGCGCTCCCAATGCGGAGGGCCCAGGTTCGATCCCTGGTCAGGGAACTAGATCCCACACGCATGCTGCAACTAAGAGTTCGCATGCCACAACTAAGGAGCTGGCGAGCTGCAACTAAGGAGCCTGCCTGCCGCAATTAAGACCCAGTGCAGCCAAATAAATAAATAAAATAAATATTTTTAAAAATGTTAAAAAAAAAACCCAATCCCTCAAATGATAACATAGCACCAGTGGCAGAATTAATGCCAAACATATGTCATATATATATATATATTTTTTTTTCTTTTTTTTGCGGTACACGGGCCTTTCACTGTTGTGGCCTCTCCCTTTGCGGAGCACAGGCTCTGGACGCGCAGGCTCAGCGGCCATGGCGCACAGGCCCAGCCGCTCCGCGGGATGTGGGATCTTCCCGGACCGGGGCACGAACCCATGTCCCCTGCATCGGCAGGCGGACTCTCAACCACTGCGCCACCAGGGAAGCCCCATATGTCATATTAATAAACAGGCTAAATTAATACCTATTAAAAAACAGACGTTCCGATTTTATCTCAAAGCAAAACCCAGTTTTATGTTGTACGACAAAGAAGCACCTAAAAACGGCAGGGGTGAGGGTGGATTTGGAAAGGTTGAGGAAGAAAGGATAAGCAAAGGTATATGAAGCAAATGGAAGAAATAAATCGCGGGCTGTAATCTTAATATCAGACAAGGCCGAGTTCTGAGAAAGAAGGATTAAACCAACAAAGAAGGGCACTGTATGCTTTTAAAGGGTACAGCCCACAGGAGAGACATGCGGCATCACTATCTGTGGATCAAATAACACAGCATCAACACTCAGAGCAAAAACCACAGGGGATACAGGAGAAAACTGAGTAAAACACATTCACTGTGGGAAATGTTAATTTACCCCCCTTAGCCAGGATGGAAAAGAGGACAAAAAGAAGAAAAGATATAAGCACCTTAGTTACACATCAGTAAAGTATAACTAATTGAACTCAATACACAACATGCTGACCTCCACACCCTGAATGCAGTAAGTCCAACAGGTCTTTCTTTAGGGAAAAAAATAGCAAAGCAAATTATTAATCTAATCGAGAAATAAAAAATATCAAAGATAGAGCAGTAATTAAAATAAGAATAAAAGAACACATTGTTCAATTGCATATAAGTAAATCTGAAAAGTTGGTAAAGTGCATTACTTTTCTAGGAAAATATAATTTACCCAAACTAACTCCAAAAGAGACAGGAAAGCTAAACAAATAAATCACCACAGAAAAATCAGAGAAAGTTATATATAAGCCCCCCCCAAAGCACCAGGCCCAGAGACTTTCACAGATCATTTCCAAATGTGTAAAGTACAGAAAATTCCAATGTTAAACTACTCCAAAACACAAAAAAGTAAAGAATTTCTTTTAAAAAATAAAGCAAATATATCAGTGACACCACAGTAAGACAATATCTATACACACAACACACCCATACAAAAAGAAAACTAGATTTTTCTCACTTATAAATACCAGTGCAAAAGCCCTATATAAGATATTAGCAATACAACCCAGCAGCAACTTAAAGGAATATTACACCATAAGTATGTGGGATTTAGTCCAGGAATGTATGGATAGCTCAACTGTTGAGGAAAACTATTAATACAACTCACAATTAATAGCTCTCTAGAGAAAAATCGTATAGTCATTTCCATAGATGCTAAAAAGTCACTTGCTAAAATTAATATCCATTCTTGATAAAATTCTTATTAGTAAAATAAGAATAAAAGGATATTTCCTTACCCAGAAGCCAGCATCAAACTTAATGGGAAATGAAATACATTGCATTTAAGTCAGGAATAAAACAAGGATGACCACTATCATCACTATTAACATACTATATGTAGTAGTTAATGCGATGAAACTAGACAAAGAAGTATGAACTGAAATGGAGGCAAAATTATCATTATTTGTAGATGACATGATTACATGCCTGAAAGAACCCAAGAGAATTTACTGAAAACTATCAACATGAAGAGAATTTCAGGAAGGAAGATAGCTGGGGACAAAATTAATATACAGAAATCAATAAGGCAACATGTACACAACAACTATCAACGAGAAGATACATTGGAAGAAAATACTTTCTTTTTAAAACCAACAAAAAGTTAAAACATTATAAATCAATTTAACAGGAAATGTCTAAAACCCTTAGAAGATGAAAACTTAAAACACAGCCGAAGGGCACAAAAGAAACAAATGGAAAGCCACACCATGTTTTTACACCCTTTACATGTCTACTTTCAGTCTATAAAGGTAACATAATCCAAAGAAAACAACATCAGAATTGTTTTTTCTTTTTTAGAGGTGGGCTGGGGTGAGACAGACTAGACAAGCTGATTTTAAAACTCATCTGGAATAATAAATAAATTTTATTTATTTATGAGGAGAAATGAGGGGGACTAGCCCTACGAGATATTATAACGCCTCAAAAACTTACAAAGTGAGGTGCAGGGCATGTACAGGCTGAAAGGTCAATGGAACAAGACGGAAACTCCAGAAATAAACCCAGATATATGGGAATTTAGTAGATGATAAAGGAAGCATCTTAATCCAGAGGGAAAGTTGGAATATTCACTAAAAAATACTGGAAAACCAGCCAGAGATCTGGGGGGAAAAACTGTCCAGAAAACTGGCAAAAAAAATTAAGTTGGATCCATACTGCAAACCTTTGCAGGTAAAAAGTTCTAAATGCATCGAAGACTTAAATGTAAAAATTGAATAACCAAAATTTTAGAACCACAGGGAATGATTTTTATCATATCAACGTGGCAAAGGCCTTTCTAAGAATGACTCAAAACTCAATAATAAATGACTACAAATACAACCAAAAATAGTTTGTTACATAAAAGTGATTACAAGCAACATCACTTATATAAATGATAAACTAGAGAAATCATGCAACTTAATATAACAGGTAAAAGGCTAATTTCTCTAATATTTTAAGCAACTTAATAAAACAGGTAAAAGGCTAATTTCACTAATATTTTAAGAACTCTTAAAAAATAAACAAAACAAAAACCACCTAACAACCTAATAGAAAAATTGAATGATACGAAAACAGGTCACAGAAAAGGAAAAGCAAATTGCTCCTAAGCCCAAGAAAAAATGCCCAATATCAATGATAACATGAGAAATGATCATTAAAAACATCCTAAGTACCATTTTCCACCTATCAGATTAGCAAAGACCAAAATATATGATCATATTATGGTAGGGGAGGGGGCAACAGGCACTCTCATACATTGCTGAGGGTAGCTGAGAATACCACAGTCTTGTACGGGCCATTTGGCAAAACCGAAAACATTTTACAAACACCTGGGCCCAGCAATACCACTTTTAGGAATTTTCCTCAAAGACATTTGCCCGTTGAAATGATTATGTACAGTAGTTACTCACTGCAACATTGTTCGTAATAACAAAAGAATGTAAACAACCTAAATTCCAACGATAAGAAAATGGTGGTTTTCCCTTTAATATCTTGGAGATATTCATATTAGTACATATATGTTCTTTTTTTTTTAAAGGCTGCATGTTGCACCATTGTGAAAAATGGGGAGAAAAAGAACATTTATATATATTTACTTGTATATGCATGAAATAACTTTGGCAGAAATGACAAGAAATCGAGAGCTTTTAGTTGCCCCATAGGAGAGGACCTTGATGGACAAAGGAGGGCAGGCGCATCCATTCTGGAACTCAAGAATTTTAAACCACCTGCACGGATGTTAACTGGTAACATAATAAATCAAGTTTAAAGTAAGATCAATCCCAGGCTGGGTGACCTCGAAGTGTAAAAATGTACAAAGTTCTAAGCCCCTTAAATGCTGATGACCCAAGGGCACAGTGGTCTTCCTCAGGAAAAGATCTAAAGACTGTACGCTAGAAGGTCACATTCTCCGGATCACCTCTTACTTTGGACTTGAACAAAACTGCTAGGGAAGTAGAAGTCTCTGAGTTAATGCCTCAGCCGCTCTCTCTCTAATATTTTCCTTCTGATGGTCCCAAGCAGCATGAGGAGCCTCGACAGCCATCGCTGTCCCCAGGAGTCCTCTGAGTCTCTGAACAAGTCCTTCCTTCTTAACATTTCAGCGATACTCTTAGAAACGCCTAGGATTCTTATACCACATCGGCCTAGAGATCCTGTACCCCAAGCGTGAGTTGCCCTTTCGCTTACAGACAGTGAACCAAATGTGTTAAGCAGTTCACTAACATAAAAAAAATCACAAGGTGAATCACTGCGCTGGGTGGGAAAACACAAGTGGACTTTTGCTTGTTGAAAGACTCTCGTCCTTCTTGGTGGCACTGAGAGACCCGTTTTGGTTGCAAAAGGGAAATCAGACCCATTGAAGAGATTTCAACTTCTTAGGTGTCCCCATCTCCATTTTTCTGTAAAACAACTGTTTTCCATCGTGTTTTAAAACAGAATAAACAATCACCAGATATTTCTCCACATATTAAGTAATGGGCCAATATTGTGTGGTGTTTACTAAGGTTCTAGAAAGGAGAATTTTGAAGAGATGCATCATCTCCAATCTATCGTTAAGACCAAGACAATGCTGTTGAGCAACCCCATTCCTAGATTTTACTCAAATGAAATCGAAGATTTTGTTCACACAAAAACCTGTACGCAAATATTTCTTGTAACTTCACTCATCATCACCCAAGTGTCCTTCAGCGGGACAATGGAGGAACAGTGGTACATCCATGAAAGAGAAGACAACTCAGCAATAAAAAGGAACAAACTACTGACACACACAGCAACTCGAATGAGCCTCAAAGGCATTATGCTAAGCGGTAAGGCCAGATTCAAAAGGCTGCGTGTCGTACAACTGTATTTATGGCACATATGTGACCTTCTGCAAAAGGCCAACTATAGGGATTAAAACCACATCAGTGCTTGCCTGAGGCTGGGGCGGGTGTGGGGGAAGAGGCTGTGTACAGAGGACATGAGGGGATTTGGGGGAGTGCCAGAACTGTTCCTATCTTGATTGTGATGGCGGCTAAGGTCTCAGAGAAACTTGCAGTGAAAAGAGCAATCTATTGTATGTGATATACGTCAATTGAGAAACTCACAAAGATAATCAAGTATAGAAAGAAACACAGTTATCCTACCTTGTTGACAACAGGGTCATATTCTTAAAGTGATTAATATTTAAGTAAAAATCAAGCAGTTCATTAGCAATGAAACTGTAACAAAATACTGAGATACTAATTTGTGTGGCTTATATACACTTACTGCCAAAACAGTAGAAATAATATAATCATTCAGTCAACATATATTTTTGGCATGCGTACCATGCATCAGATACTGTTCCAGGCACCAGGGACAGGGCAGTGAACAAAGAGGTAAAGCCCTTGTTCTCAGTGGGCTTACATTTCAGTACTGCATTCTGATGGTGTACTAATATGGTAAAACAAAGCAGGTTTCTTCTAGGTCAGTAGAGTACAAGTATAGGTCTAAATACTCAGTAAAATGGGCTGACAAAAATCACAGCTATTGTCCGATGGAGCCATCTCTGAAATTTCTAGTTCTGCAATTTTCTTGAGAGTCTGGAAAAGAAACCTGAGCCCGTGAATAAAAGTTTAGATGAAAGGGGCAAAATGAGATTGCCAATACTAGTCAGAAAAGTAAAAATTAATAACAGTAAGTAAATACGAGGTCTTCAGCGCAGGAATATTAAAATCAAATCTTGGCGTGCTGCGTGGTTTCAGGGGTTAGATACTACATATTAGCAAAATTATGAGTTAATACAGATGACTTAGATTTCAGATTTCAATAACATTAAAAGTCACAGAACCTTTAGAGTGTTGATACTCGTTTGGCACTGTTGGCCTAAGTGAATGCAAAGACTCCAGACTATAAACCCAAGAGTTTAGGAGAGCTCTGACCGCAGAGGCGTCTGGGAGATGGCCTGATTACAGGCCAAAGTAATGACCGTGGAATACAGGCAGATGGCCAAAGAAAATGCTCTGAGTAGCCAGCCCAACACTTACATAACGAACCACCACCACCAAATTGAATACCAGTCAGAGGGAACTCAAGTATGAGTGAGACCCACAGTGCATCACCCAAATCCAAGGCACAGGCAAACTCCAGGAACAGAGAGCGAGAGGTGAGCCCTGCAGCAAACTAGGCCAGGCCAAGGGCTGCTGAAAGCAGGAGCTCACAGAAGAGCTCAGGGCAGTCACGTGCTGCCTAGCACAGGCGCAGCCTCCCTGCTTCAGACGGGCCCGGCAGCTCCCAGGGCCACCGCCCGGGGCCACCATTCCAGCCCACAGCAGAGGCTGGGAACGTGCAGCATTGGTTCTGGGAAACGCACACGGAGCAGTGAAGGGGAGACAGAGGATATTACTCCTCATCCGACACTCCCTCCTATTACCTGAATGTTCTCAGCAAGTTAAAAGAAAACTTTTTAAATGTACAAATATAAACTCTTTTGAAATACCCAAAACAAATGGACACGATGATACCTTTTTTTAATTTCAGAAAAGTTTTTTTCCTGATTATTACTGAAGAGGGGAATTTCGGCCCATCGGCCCCTTACTTTTCCACTGATGGGACTTGTGTTCCTTTCCCAAAGGTTATGATTTGCATTTTACAGTAATGGTCTTAAACAACCTCTTCTGATGAAACAAAGGAAGGGCCAGTTTTTGGCTGACGTCATGCCTAGTGTGTGACAGGAAAACTGTAAGCCTAAGTAAGACTGTCATCATGGTGGGACAGGGTAGTGAGGATTAACGGAAGCCAGTCGTCATTGGAAAGCATGCGTGCCAATGTCAGACAACACAAGAACCTGCCAACCGCTGGGAGGACGGCTGGTGGAACCCTTCCAGTTCCTCAGGGGCAAGCTCTGTCTGGGCATCAGAAATCCAAGGTCAGAATGGATTCATTAGGTACAGGCTCCCGTCAAGAGTTAAAGGCTACCTACAATCTCACACTACCCTTCCCAGGATGAGTTTAAACACCAGGGAGAACAGTGCAGGACAGACTCCATCAGCTTCTGCTGGGTCTACTGGCCCAAGAACCCCAGGTGAGCAGGTTTCAAGGAGGAAACTGGCAGAAGCCTAACCAAGGATGGTCAGCCCACAGGTAACCTTGGTACTCGTGGATGGTGGGTCTATGACCTGTATGGAGTTAGAAGGCTACCTTTTTTTGACTTAAATCCTCCAGTAAATAAAAGCAAAATGTTTTAAGCCTGGTTGTACGCACTGTTATATCAGAAAGTTAACAGAGCCTGTAAGTTTTGGCATAAAACAAAATAAAACGGGATGATATGAAAAAACTTCAACCTTGTTGGCTCTGGCTAGTCATTACATCCTACAACTAGTAGATAGTTTCAGTTAGTTCCAGATGTGTGCAGATGCCTCAGCAGCCACTTTGGGATTTGAGGAAGAGTCAGGGAGGGCAGTGTGGGGGGATCACTTCAAATGAAAAAGTTCTGCTTTTATCTGCTTATAAAATGAACTATTTTAATGGATATTATATTTATTAAAATTAATATATCAGAATGCTAATTGATAAGACTTCATTTAATAAAAGAGTCTCATTGCTTAGAATTGCAGCAGGGAGGAGTGCAATCGTTATTCTAAACAGTGTTGTTCATTTTCTTGAGCTGTTTATGAGGAAACATTCACTGTAGTTTGTGAGATGAAGGGTAAGATATAGTTTCCATCACCTTTAGAAAGGCTCCATTTCTCTGAGCCTGAATCTTCTCCTGCCTGCAAGTGAGAGAGTAGACTGTTGCTTCAAAACAGACAATAAAAGACAAAGGAAATCCCTGTAAAAAATTTTTACTGAAATATAGTTAATTTACAATATCGTGTTAGTTTCAGGTGTACAGCAAAGTGATTCACTTACACACATATATATTCTTTTTTTTACATTCTCTTCCATTATAGGTTATTACAAGATATTGAGTATGGTTCCCTGTGCTACACAATAGGTCCTTGTTGGTTATCTATTTTACATATAGTAGTGTGTATATTTTAATCCCAAACTCCTAATTTATCCCTCCACTCCTCCCCTTTGGTAACCATAAGTTTGTTTTCTATGTCTATGAGTCTATTTCTGTTTTGGAAATAAGTTCCTTTGTATCATGTTTAGATTCCACATATAAGCAATATCATATGGTATTTGTCTTTGTCTGGCTTACTTCACTTAGTATGATAATCTCTAGGTCCATCCATGTTGCTGCAAATGGCCTTACTTCACTCTTTTTTATGGCTGAGTAATATTCCATTGTGTGTGTGTATCTCATATCTTCTTTATCCATTCACCTGTTGATGGACGCTTAGGTTGCTTCCATGACCTGGCAATTGTAAATAATGCTACAATGAACATGGCGTGCATGTGTCTTTCTGAATTATGTTTTTCTCTGGATATACACCCAGGATTGGGATTGCAGGATCATACGGTAGCTCTGTTTTCAGTTTTTTAAGGAACCTCTATACTGTTCTCCATAGTGGCTATACCAGTTTACATTCCCACCAACAGTGTAGGATGGTTCCTTTTTCTCCACACTCCCTCCAGCATTTGTAGACTTTTTCATGATGGCCATTCTGACTGGTGTGAGGTGGTACCTCACTGTAGTTTTGATGTGCATTTCTCTAATAACTAGCGAGGTTGAGCATCTTTTCATGTGCCTTTTGGCCACCTGGTCTTCTTTGGAGAAATGTCTTTTTAGATCTCCTGCCCATTTTTTGATTGGGTTGTTTGTTTTTCTGATATTGAGCTGTATGAGCTGCTTGTATACTTTGGAGATTAATCCCTTGTCAGTTGCATCATTTGCAAATATTTTCTCCCGTTCTGTAGGTTGTCTTTTTATTTATGGTTTCTTTTGCTGTACAAAAGCTTTTAAGTTTAATTAGGTCCCATTTATTTTTGTTTTTATTTCCATTACTCTAGGAGATGGATCCAAAAAGATACTGTTGCGATTTATGTCAGTGTTCTGCCTATGTTTTCCTTTAGGAGTTTTATAGTAGCCGGTCTTACATTTAGGTCTTCAATCCATTTTGAGTTTATTTTTGTATATAGTGTTAGAGAATGTTCTAGTTTCATTCTCTTACATGTAGCTTTCCAGTTTTCCCAACATCTCTTAATGAAGAGACTGTGCTTTCTCTATTGTATGTTCTTGCCTTCTTTGTCATAGAGTAATTTTTTTAAATAAATTTATTTATTTTATTTATCTTTGGTTGTGTTGGGTCTTCGTTGCTGCACGCAGGCTTTCTCTAGTTGCGGCGAATGGGGGTTACTCTTTGTTGTGGTGTGTGGGCTTCTCAATGCAGTGGCTTCTCTTGTTGTGAAGCATGCGCTCTAGGCACGCGGGCTTCAGTAGCTGTGGCACGTGGGCTCAGTAGTTGTGGCTTGTGGGCTCCAAAGCACAGGCTCAGTAGTTGTGGCGCATGGGCTTGGCTGCTCTGTAGCATGTGGGATCTTCCTGGTCCAGGGCTCAAACCCATGTCCCCTGCATTGGCAGGTGGATTCTTAACCACTGCGCCACCAGGGAAGCCCTGTTGTAGATTCATTGACCATAGGTGCGTGGGTTTATTTCTGGGCTTCCTATCCTGTTCCATTGATCTATATTTCTGTTTTTATGCCAGTACCATACTGTTTTGATTACTGTAGCTTTGTAGCATAGTCAAAGGCAGGGAGCCCGATTCCTCTAGCTCTTGTTTTTCTTTCTCAAGATTGCTTTGGCTATTCAGGGTCTTTTGCGTTTCCATACAAACTTTAAAAATTTTTGTTCTATTTCTGTGAAAAATGCCATTGGTAGTTTGACAGAAATTGCACTGAATCTGTAGATTGCTTTAGGTAGTATGGTCATTTTGACAATATTGATTCTTCCAATCCAAGAACATGGTATATCTTCCCACCTGTTCCTTTCATCTTCAATTTCTTTCTTCAGCATCTTATAGTTATTGGAGTACAAGTCTTTTGCTTCCTTAGGTAGTTTTTTTCCTAGGTATTTTATTGTTTTTGATGGAATGGTAAATGGGATTGTTTCCTTAATTTCTCTTTCTGAACTTTCATTGTTAATGTATAGAAATACAGCAGATTTCTGTGTGTTAATTTTGCATCCTGCAACTTTACTGAATTCATTGATGAGCTCAAGTAGTTTTCTGGTAGTGTCTTTATGATTTTCTGTGTATAGTATCATGTCATCTGCAAACAGTGACAGTTTTACTTCTTTTCCTATTTGGATTCCTTTTATTTCTTTTCCTTCTGATTGCTGTGGCTAGGACTTCCAAAACTATCTTGAATAAAAGTGGAGAAAGTGGACATCCTTGTCTTGTTCCTGATCTTAGAGGACACATTTTCAGCTTTTCACCAGTAAGTATGATGTTAGCTGTGCTTTATCATATACGGCCTTTATTACGTTGAGGTAGGTTCCTTCTATGCCTGTTTTCTGGGGAGTTTTTGAATTTTATCAAAAGCTTTTTCTCCATCTATTGATATGATCATATGGTTTTTATTCTTCAGTTTGTTAATGTGGTGTATCACAGTGATTGGTTTGTGAATACTGAAAAATCCTTGCATCCCTGGGATAAATCCCAATTGATCATGGTGTCTGATCCTTTTAATGTATTGTTGGATTCGGTTTGCTAGTATTTTGTTGAGGATTTTGCATCTATGTTCATCAGTGATACTGGCCTGTAATTTTTGTTTTTGTGTGGTATCGTTATCTGGTTTTGGTATCAGGGTGATGGTGGACTCACAGAATAAGTTTGGAAGTGTTTCTTCCTCTGCAATCTTTTGGAATTGTTTCAGAAGGATAAGTGTTAACTCTTCTCTACATGTTTGCTAGAATTCTCCTGTGAAGCCATCTGGTCCTGGACTTTTGGTTTTGGGAGTTTTTAAATCACAGATTCAATTTCAGTACTTGTAATTGGTCTGTTCATATTTTCTATTTCTTCCTGGTTCAGTCTTGGGAAACTGTACCTTTCTAAGTAATGAATAAAGCAATCTTTTAAAGAGCTGTTCACCATATAAATGTGCTCAGAAAGTCCTGTGTGCAAGTAGAGGACAATACTTGAAATTGATAGGCATTCTTCACTTCACAAAAGTATTTTAAAAAAATTATACCTTTACTTGTTTCTGCCTATATGGAAAAGTATCTGAAAAGAGCCAGGACCCCAAGGCCAGAGAGCAACAGTGTACAGCTAGCTGGGTCTACCGCCCCACGCAGGGATTCAGACAGGCCTGAAGCAAGTCACTGCATGAACTGACCTCTCCCTAAATCCTCCATCCAAACAGGCCAAAGTTTATTTCTGAGCTTTGGAACGCTGTGCTTTTCTTGTTGGCATAATACCATCCATCGCTGATTTGCTAATAATGCTCTTCTGCAACAGTCTGGGCTTCGTGTGCTCACTGGGAGGGGAAGCAGGTCAGCCCACCTGGCCGATGGCTAACGGGTAAGTCTGTTCTCCCAACAGAAGTTGAAGCCTAGGACCCTACCTGGGGGAGGGGGTGGTGTCACAGATTTGTCTGGTAAATGAAGTGCATTTACAGATAACAACTGCCGATTAAAATCTTTGAATGAAATGAAGACATATTCAGAGCTAGGGGGTTAAAAATTCCCAAAGTGGAGCTGAGATGAAAAAGGAAAGCAAATAGAAAACTGGCTTCAACTTACAACTTTTCTGGAACCTGCCTGTGCTAAGAGGGCAGATGACAAGCCAAGAGGCCTGGAGAGCACACGGGGGCAGAGGTGCAGGGAGAGTGGTGGGAGTGAGAGGGGGCCAAGGATGGGCGTCAGGGAGGATATCAGAGAGTCTGGTTGGCTGAGCCCGGAGGATGGTGGGGAGGGAGAGGGCGCAGGTTTTAGAGTCGCAGGACCAGGGAGGGGGAGGTAAGCAGGACAGTAGCAATTAAGCTCCTGGCAGGTTGAGCGCGGGGACCCTCTCTAAGGAGGGTCACCTAGACTGGACACCTGTAGACGAGAGCAGCTGGGCTCTGCCAACTCAGGCTGGGGCAGCAGTGGGGAGGGGGTCAGAGAGGGGGAATGATGGGAGAAGACGGGTGCTGCTGACTCTCCAGCCTGCGAGCAGCACAGCTAGGAGTTCAGCACTGGGGGCCAATCACTGCAGGAGTGGCTGGTGTCAAAGACTGCAGGTTTCGGGCCATGGAGAGAGCACTGCTGGCTGCACAGGCTGAGCCCAGGATCACACAAGGCCAGGAGGTCTGGACTGTGGTCTCGGCACCAAGAGGAAGGCGGAGGAAAACCCAACCACCCTGCAAGAGTCAGAGCAGCCGGCGGGGGGAGGGGAGTGTCAAGGGTGTCCCTGACGTGCTGAGACTTGTCCCGAGTCTAGACATGGACACGCCCACAGGGGCCAGGCAGGCGTCACTAATGCTCAGGCCAGGACAGAATCTGTGGCAACAAACACCAAACGGAGAACTAACCAACACTCTGACTGCATCCCAGGGTTCAAACGGCATCGGACAACTCTGAAAATACTTCTCAGGCACTATATAAGGGTTGGGCTATGACTGAGGGGACAAGCCTTTTCAGGAGTATTAGATAATTAGTGAGAAAAAACACCCACTTAAGGTTCCGATGACTGCGTTCCTTAATGGGTTCATACCTCCCACAAAGTTATTTTGAGATCCCTCCTTGCTCAAAGATCTACCCTAAGAATTTGCACCAGCATTCAACTATAACTGACCGTTCACGTATCAAGAATCCAGCAGAACAAAGCAGAACAGTTAGGCTTCTTTTTTTCATACCATTCTAGCTTTGCAATTTTTCTTCATAATAATGAACTGGCATATAAAGGATTTTTCCACTTTAAACTTTTCTTTTTTTAAACAAGAAATTACATGAAAGCCAAGCAAGACAAAACGCAAACCTAGAAATTCTTGTGGTAACAGTAATCAGCCCACCATACATAAATCCTTTATCACTGTAACCTGGCTACTCTGGACAGTAGATCTCCCGTTTATATTTTTCACAACCATAATATATAACAGTGTCATTTTCATGAGTACATGTGCCAGGATTTCAGAAGGTAAAACATTCTGAATTTATAAAAACAAATGAACTATATTTACATTGCAAAAAGATTTACTGTAGGTCTCTTTTAGCCAATAAGCTCTAGTACATTGAAAATATAATGCAACTTAGAATGCATTTGAGTCAAACTTTTGGTTCAAGAACACATCTACTGCACCAAGCAAAGAAGTACATAACAAAGCCCAAGCCACACCCAGCTTGCAGTGCCCAAAATGCTGTAATCTCTATATGCTCTGCCGGGTCCCTGGCCTCCATTCTCCAAGTTCACCATGGGGAGACATCCAGCAATCTGTACGGCATCTGATAAGCCCATACTGTTTGTAAGGTGCACCACTTGTAAGGTGCATGAACAACATGATTAACATCAAGGCAGACAGAGCAATTCTAAGTGCAAACTGAGATCGTGGAAAAGCATAAGGATACCACCACCTACCATTTGACCCCTACTTCAGGTCAAACCTATAGTAAATGTCTTAAAACTTTCTCTCATTTAATTCTCACAACAAAGCCTCTGACCAGGTATCAGCCCCGTCCTCCGGATGAGAATTAAGACCTGGAGAAGGCACACAGAGTTCCAGGCTTGGGAATAAAAAGACGTGATTTCAAACATTCACTGTTACATCAATGCCCTTGACGTGTCGCTGAATTCTCTGAGCCTCAGTCTTCTCACGCATAAAATGGGAGAGAAATGCCATCTCTTCAGTATTTGTGAGCATTAAAGCAGTCTCTGTGTTGGAAAGGGCTGTACTGGTACCATGTTATCATAAAACAGTTTCAGTTAAGTGTTCTCTTCCTCAAAATTTCCAGGAATTTTCCCTGGAAATACAGAAGTAGGGAATTTTTTTCACATTCCTGATTGCTCTGTATCATATATGGGGCTTTGAAAACACAAATTAACTTTCTGGGTTCAATGAGTCATCTCAGGGAGAAGCTGGCATTGCTCAAGCTCTGAGGAAGGTCTCCTGTCTCTGAGCTGTGCAAATTGTGACAAAGACTCTGGGGAATCAAATTCTGGACAATTTTCTATTTCTGAGTTAGAAGATAACCATAACCATATATACAGGAATTCTGAAGTCCCTGTTCCCACATTTATTTGAACCATTCTCTTATGAATGACCTTCCTAGGGACTTCCCTGGTGGCACAGTGGTTAAGAATCTGCCTGCCAATGCAGGGGACATGGGTTCGAGCCCTGGCCCAGGAAGATCCCACATGCCATGGAGCAACTAAGCCCGTGGGCCACAACTGCTGAGCCTGTGCTCTAGAGCCCATGAGCCACAACTACTGAGCCCGTGTGCCACAACTACTGAGTCCGTGTGCCACAACTACCGAAGCCTGCGCGCCTAAAGCCCATGCCCCACAGCAAGAGAAGCCACCGCAATGAGACGCCCGTGCACTGCAACGAAGAGTAGCCACCACTCACCGCAACTAGGGAAAGGCCACGTGCAGCAATGAAGACCCAACACAGCCAAAAATAAATAAATAAATTTATTTTTAAAAAAAGAATGACCTCCCTAAAGCAAATACAAGTAATGGGGGGGGGGGTCATGTGTAGCTGTGGGGATACATCAAAATAAGAATCTTAACAGCATCTGTCTAAAATTTATGTATAGAATATTATTTATAATTACAAAGCAAAATCTGTACTATACCTATAAGACAACAGTTTTCCTTTTCTGATCAATGCATTCATAAAACTATTAGTCTTATGAATTTTGCTTAAAGTCTATGTTTTAAGGCTTCAACTATCATTTAATAAAGTTTCTGAGCACTTACCAAGTGGCAGGTACTGAAAGGCCTAGGAATACAAATATAAACAAATTATTTTAGTTAGGCCGACTCAGAGAACAAATTAATTACAACAGAAGTTAATCAGTGCGATGACTGCGGTATATATAAAGTATGCTGGCAACCCATTATAGGTTACTACTAAATTATAGAAAACAATCCCGTGTTAGTCTTTCTTTTCTCTGACCACTGGAATTTCCTGGCATTCTTTTTCATCACAACCTCACTTTCTGGTTAAAGTTACTCTTCTCATAAGGACTTCTCTAAAATTTAAATATTAAATTTGGGAATTACTATAAGCCTCTAGTGAGAGTTTTTATAACAGAAATTAGAACACACACTTCTAAGCAACTCACATGTCAAAGAAAAAGATCATAATGGAAATTAGAAGAAATTTAAGTTGACAATCAAATCTTGAGGGACAGGGCAGTGGAGCTTTTTTTTGGGGTCTTCCCACATCCCCACAGAACATCAGACTGCTAAACCATGAAGCCGCAACACCATCTTTTGGAACAGCACCTTCTGCCAGCATCTAGGCAGTGATTCGACTTCTTCCAATCTCTCCCTCTCTCCTGGTCCCCTGCTCCTTTCCTGTAGGACCTGGGTGGGGTTTCAAGGGCGTCTGCTTTACAATAATTCACCAACCTATTAAAAACAAAAACTTATGGGATGCAACTAAAGTTGTACTTAGAGAAAAGTGTCTGCATTTTAAAAAGATGGTTACAATTTGGTAAGCTAAACAGCCAATTTATGAAATTAAAAAACGAAAACAGGGACTTCCCTGGTGGTCCAGTGGTTAGGACTCTGCGTTTCCACTGCAAGGGGCATGCATTTGATCCCTAGTCAGGGAACTAAGACCCTGCATGCTGCCAGGCTTGGTCAAAACAAAAAAACACAACAAACAAAAAACACAGGAGAAGAGCAGAATAAACCCAAGGCAAAGAAAATAAATATTCTGGGAAGAGAATATAGCAAAGTCACTTAAAAAAAAAAAAATCACTGTCAAGTGGGGGAGGGGCATGAAGGAACGGAAGGGAACGCAGCCAGTGCTTTCCCTGTCCACTTAGGCACCAGGGAGCCTCTTGGGCTCCCCGGCCTAAGCCTCTGCCCTGGAAGCCTCCCTCCTGTCGGGGAGAACCTGAGCCCTGCCCCTGCACCCCTACACGCGGAGACCCCCTCTGAGACCCCCTCCAATGCTCGGGGCCTAAACCCCCCCCACACACCCCCACCAGGGCCCCACCTTCAAACTCTGGAAGCCCACATCCCAGAGGCCTTGCTTCCCACAGATTGCCTCTCCCCTTCCCTAAGCAGGCCCTAAGCAGAGTCCCCACCCCACGCTGGAACGTCATGCCCCCCCCCACCCCGGCCTAGGCCCCGTCCCAACTTGAACCCTGCCCCTGCCTAAGCTCCACACCACCCTACCTCCCGGTGCCTAAACTTTGCCCCCATAGCCAAGGCTTTTTTTTTTCCCTTTCTTTTCTTTTGTCCTCTTTTAGATCAGGGTTCTGTTTTACCTTGTTTATTCACTGTTGTTGATTCTTTTATATTTTTATTCTTTCTAATAAATCTTTTATTTTTCTAATTTTATTTTATTCTTTATACTTTGTTAGTGATCTATCTCCTTTTGGCTTGCTGCCCCCCCCCCTTTTTTTTCTTTTTTCTGCTGTGGTTTTATTTTACCTTGTTGCAGTTGATTCAACTATAGTTTTATTTTTCCTAATATACTTTTTATCTTTCTAATTTTATTTTGTTCTTTATTCTTTGATATCATACTGCTCCTTTCATCCTTTCTCTCTTCCTTTTTTTTTTTTTTTTAACCACTCCACGAAGCTTGCAAGATCTTGGTTCCCAGGCCGGAGGTCAGGCCTGAGCTCTGAGTCCAGTGGTGGGAGCTCTGAGTCCAAATCACTGGACAAACAGAGAACCTTAGACCCCAGAGAATATCAGTTGGAAAAATGCCTCCTGGAAGTCCTCATCTCAGCACCAAGACCCAGCTCTATCTAACTGCCCACAAACTCCAGTGCTGGACGTCTCAGGCCAAACAACAAGTAAGACAAGAATACAGCACCACCCATCAAAAAAAAAAAAAAAATGACAAAAGTACATTAAAGACGAAGGAGCAAGGTAAAAACCTTCAAGACCAAATAAATGAAGACAAAATAGGCAACCTACCTGAAAAAGAACTCAGAGTAATGATAGTAAAGATGATCCAAAATCTTGGAAACAGAATGGAGAAAATACAAAAAACATTTAACAAGGATCTAGAAGAAAGAAAGCACAAACAAACAGTGATGAACAATTGAAATTAAAAATACTCTAGAAGGAATCAATAACAGAATAACTGAGGTAGAAGAATGGATAAGTGACCTGGAAGATAAAATGGTGGAAATAACTGCCAGGAAGCAGAATAAAGAAAAAAGAATGAAAAGAATTGACGACAGTCTCAGAAACCTCTGGGACAAAATTAAACAAACCAACATTTGAATTATAGGGGTCCCAGAAAAAGAAGAAAAAAAAAAGGGTCTGAGAAAATATTTGAAGAGATTATAGTCAAAAACTTCCCTAACATGGAAAAGGAAATAGTCAAGTCCAAGGCAAAGAGAGTACCATACAGGATAAACCCAAAGAGAAACACACCAAAACACAAATTAATCAAACTATCAAAAATTAAATACAAAGAAAAATATTAAAAGCAGCCAGGGAAAAGCAACAAATAACATACAAGGGAATCCCCATAAGGTTAACAGCTGATTTTTCAGCAGAAACTCTGCAAGCAAGACGGGAGTGGCAGGACATATTTAAAGTGATCAAAGGGAAAAATCTACAACCAAGATTACTCTACCCAGCAAGGATCTCAACCTTTACAGATAAGCAAAAGTTAAGAGAATTTAGCACCACCAAACCAGCTTTACAACAAATGCTAAAGGAACTTCTCTAGGCAAGAAACACAAGAGAAGGAAAAGGCCTACAAAAACAAACCTAGAACAATTAAGAAAATGGTAATAGGAACATACATATCGATAATTACCTTAAATGTAAATGGATTAAATGCTCCAACGAAAAAGACATAGACTGGCTGAATGGATACAAAAACAAGACCTGTACATATGCTGTCTACAAGAGACCCACTTCAGACCTAGTGACACGTACAGACTGAATGTGAGGGGATGGAAAAAGATATTCCATGCAAATGGAAATCAAAAGAAAGCTGGACTAGCAACTGTCATATCAGACAAAATAGACTTTAAAATAAAGACTATTACAAGAGACAAAGAAGGACGCTACATTATGATCAAGGGATCAATCCAAGAAGAAGATATAACAATTGTAAATACTTATGCACCCAACATAGGAGCACCTCAATACATAAGGCAAATGCTAACAACCATGAAAGGGTAAATCGACAGTAACACAATCATAGTAGGAGACTTTAACACCCCCCTTTCAACAATGGACAGATCATCCAAAATCAAAATAATTAAGGAAACACAAGCTTTAAATGATACATTAAACAAGATGGACTTAATTGATATTTATAGTACAGTCCATCCAAAAACAACAGAATATACTTTCTTCTCAGGTGCTCATGGAACATTCTCAGGATAGATCATATCTTGGGCCACAAATCAAGCCTTGGTAAATTTATGATATGATAAATTTATCATATAATTTATGATATGATATTGAAATCATATCAAGTATCTTTTCTGAACCACAATGCTATGAGACAAGATATCAATTACAGGAAAAAGTCTATAAAAAATACGAACACATGGAGGCTAAACAATATGCTACTAAATAACCAAGAGATCACTGAAGAAATCAAAGAGGAAATCAAAAAACACCTAGAAACAAATGACAATGAACACACTACAACCCAAAACCTGTGGGACGCAGCAAAAGCAGTTCTAAGAGGGAAGCTTATAGCAATACAATCTTACCTCAAGAAATGAGGAAAATCTCAAATAAACAACCTAACCTTACACCGAAAGCAATTAGAGAAAGAAGAATAAAAAATCCCCAAAGTTAGCAGAAGGAAAGAAACCATAAAGATCAGATCAGAAATAAATGAAAAAGAAATGAAAGAAACAATAACAAAGATCAATAAAACTGCAGCTGGTTCTTTGAGAAGATAAACAAAATTGATAAACCATTAGCCAGACTCACCAAGAAAAAAGGGAGAAGACTCAAATCAACAGACTTAGAAATGAAAAAGGAGAAGTAACAACTGACACTGCAGAAATACAAAGGATCATGAGAGATTACTACAAGCAACTATATACCAATAAAATGGACAACCTGGAAGAAATGGACAAATTCTTAGAAAAGCAGAACCTTCCAAGACTGAACCAGGAAGAAATAGAAAATATAAACAGACCAATCACAAGTGATGAAATTGAAACTGTGATGAAAAATCTTCCAACAAACAAAAGCCCAGGACCAGATGGCTTCACAGGCGAATTCTATCAAACATTTAGAGAAGAGCTAACACCTATCCTTCTCAAACTCTTCCAAAATGTAGCAGAGGGAGGAACACTCCCAAACTCATTCTATGAGGGACCATCACCCTGATACCAAAACCAGACAAAGATGTCACAAAAAAAGAAAACTACAGGCCAATATCTCTGATGAACATAGATGCAAAAATCCTTAACAAAATACTAGCAAACAGAATCCAACAGCACATTAAAAGGATCATACACCATAATCAAGTGGGGTTTATCCTAGGAATGCAAGGATTCTTCAATATATGCAAATCAATGTGATACACCATATTAACAAGTTGAAGCATAAAAACCACAGGATAATCTCAATAGATGCAGAAAGACTTTTGACAAAATTCAACACCCATTTATGATAAAAGCTCTCCAGAAAGTAGGCATAGAGGGAACCTATCTCAACATAATAAAGGCCATATATGACAAACCCACAGCTAACATCATTCTCAATGGTGAAAAACTGAAACCACTCCCTCTAAGATCAGGAACAAGACAAGGTTGCCCACTCTCCCCACTATTATTCAACACAGGTTTGGAAGTTTTAGCCACAGCAATCAGAGAAGAAAAAGAAATAAAAGGAATCCAAATCAGAAAAGAAGAAGTAAAACTGTCACTGTTTGCAGATGACATGATACTATACATAGAAAATCCTAAAGATGCTGCTACCAGAAAACTACTAGAGCTAATCAATGAATCTGGTAGAGTAGCAGGATACAAAATTAATGCACAGAAATCTCCTGCATTCCTATATACTGATGAAAAATCTGAAAAAGAAATTAAGGAAACACTCCCATTTACCACTGCAACAAAAAAGAATAAAATACCTAGGAATAAACCTACCTAAGGAGACAGAAGACCTGTATGCAGAAAACTATTGATGAACTAAGACACTGATGAAAGAAATTAAAGATGATACAAACAGAGAGATATACTATGTTCTTGGATTGGAAGAATCAACACTGTGAAAATGACTACACTACCTAAAGCAATCTATAGATTCAATGCAATCCCTATCAAACTACCAATGGCATTTTTCACAGAACTAGAAGAAAAAATTTCACAATTTGTATGAAAACACAAAAGACCCCGAATAGCCAAAACAATCTTGAGAAAGAAAAACGGAGCTGGAGGAATCAGGCTCCTGTACTTCAGACTACACTACAAAGCTACAGTAATCAAGACAGTATGGTACTGGCACAAAACCAGAAATATAGATCAATGGAACAGGATAGAAAGCCCAGAGATAAACCCACGCACACATGGTCACCTTATCTTTGATAAAGGAGGCAAGAGTATACAATGGAGAAAAGACAGCCTCTTCAATAAGCGGTGCTGGGAAAACTGGACAGCTACATGTAAAAGAATGAAATTAGAACACTTCCTAACACCATAGACAAAAATAAACTGAAAATGGATTAAAGACCTAAAGGTAAAGCCAGACACTCTAAAACTGTTAGAGAAAAACATAGGCAGAACACTCTATGACATAAATCACAGCAAGATCCTTTTTGACCCACCTCCTAGAGAAATGCAAATAAAAACAAAAATAAACAAATGGGACCTAATGAACTTTAAAAGCTTTTGCATAGCAAAGGAAACCATAAAAAAGATGAAAAAACAACCCTCAGAGTAGGAGAAAATATTTGCAAATGAAGCAACTGACAAAAGATTAAGCTCCAAAATATACAAGCAGCTCCAGCAGCTTAATATCTAAAAAACAAACAACCTAATCTAAAAATGGGCAGAAGAGGTAAACAGACATTTCTCCAAAGAAGATATACAGATTGCCAACAAACACATGAAAGGATGCTCAACATCACTAACCATTAGAGAAATGCAAATCAAAACTACAACGAGGTATCATCACCTCACTACAGTCAGAATGGCCATCATCGAAAAATCTACAAACAATAAATGCTGGAGAGGGTGTGGAGAAAAGGGAACCCTCTCGCACTGTTGGTGGGAATGTAAATTGATACAGCCACTACGGAGAACAGTATGGAGGCTTCTTAAAAAACTAAAAATAGGGGCTTCCCTGGTGGCGCAGTGGTTGAGAGTCCGCCTGCCGATGCAGGCGACATGGGTTCATGCCCTGGTCTGGGAAGATCCCACATGCCGCAGAGCGGCTGGGACGTGAGCCATGGCCGCTGAGTCTGCGCGTCCGGAGCCTGTGCTCCACAACGGGAGAGGCCACAGCAGTGAGAGGCCCGCGTATGGAAAAAAAAAAAAAAAAAAAAAACTAAAAATAGAACTACCATACAACCCAGCAATCCCACTACCGGGCATATACCCTGAGAAAACCATAATTCAAAAAGAGTCATGTAGGACTTCCCTGGTGGCACAATGGTTAAGAATCTGCCTGCTAATGTAGGGGCGATGGGTTCGAGCCCAGGTACAGGAAGATCCCACATGCCGTGGAGCAACTAAGCCCGTGCGCCACAACTACTAAGCCTGCTCTCTAGAGCCCGAGTGCCACAACGACTGAGCCCACGTGCCACAACTACTGAAGCCTGCACGCCTAGAGCCCATGCTCCGTAAAAAGAGAAGCCACCACAATGAGAAGCCTGCGCACCACAACGAAGAGTAGCCTCCACTCGCTTTAACTAGAGAAAGCTCGCGTGCAGCAACGACAACCCAATGCAGCTGAAAATAAATAAATAAATAAACTTATATAATTAAAAAAGAGTCATACCACAATGTTCATTGTAGCTCTATTCACAATAGCCAGGACATGGAAGCAACCTAAGTGTCCATCGACAGATGAATGGACAAAGAAGGTGTGGCACATACATACAATGGAATACTCCTCAGCCATAAAAAGAAATGAAATTGAGTTATTTGTAGTGAGGTAGATGGACCTACAGACTGTCATACAGAGTAAAGTAAGTCAGAAAGAGAAAAACAAACACCGTATGCTAACACATATATACGGAATCTAAAAGAAAATGGTTCTGATGAACATAGGGGCAGGACAGGAATAAAGACGCAGACATAGAGAATGGACTTGAGGACACGGGGAGGGGGATGGGTAAGCTGGGACGAAGTGAGAAAGTAGGACTGACATATATACACTATGAAATGTAAAACAGATAGCTAGTGGGAAGCAGCCGCATGGCACACGGAGATCAGCTTGGTGCTTTGTGACCACCTAGAGGGGGGTGGGATAGGGAGGGTGGGAAGGAGACGCAAGAGGAAGGGGATATGGGGATATATGCATACGTATGGCTGATTCACTTTGTTACACAGCAGAAACTAACACAAGACTGTAAAGCAATTATACTCCAATAAAGATGTAAAAAAAAAAAACCATTAAAACAAATCACTGTCAAACGAGATGAGCATGAGCAGCAGTGAAAGGTGGGGAGATGGAGTGAAAGACGCGGTTCACTGGACTCACTGGCCCACAAATGTCTGCCAGCTCCTGCCCACTGTGCTCACACTGTCTGTTCCTTCTGATGGAAACACACACACACAGTGCCAGGTGGGGAGGGAGAGCCCGGCCCGCAGACAGCTTTCAGAAGTAGGCTGGAGCATCACTGCCTCAGTGAAGCTCCAGAAGGGCCCTCCCCCCACCCCCAAACGACTACACCTTCCTCTGAGCTCCCTCACACACCAGAGATGCACCCGTTCCAGCACAAGTACGTTAGCACCTTTTGTTTTCTCTTTACCTACTTCTCTCCAGACCTGTAAGGAGATTCACAGACACTGGTTGAATAAATCTGTTGTTTTTGTTTCGTTTTGTTTTGTTTTTTTACCGGTACGCAGGCCTCGCACTGTTGTGGCCTCTCCCGTTGCGGAGCACAGGCTCCGGACGCTCAGACTCAGCGGCCATGGCTCACGGGCCTAGACGCTCCGCGGCATGTGGGATCTTCCCGGACCGGGGCATGAACCCGCGTCCCCTGTGTCGGCAGGCAGACTCTCAACCACTGCGCCGCCAGGGAAGACCAATAAATAAATAAATAAATCTGTTTTGATTCAGTAACAGTCTGAAAAGAATGAGTTGATGAAGATGTGGTGATACGGAAAGGTATCCAAGATAAGGATATACCATTCAGCAAAAAGAACAAGTTTTGTGTGTGCCTGCGTGCGTGTCTGCGTACATGTGCAACTATTACTCATAGGAAATGTCTGGAATAGTACATAAACGGTCAGCGGATACGTCCAGGGACAGAAAAAGTGGTCTGAAAGAGGAAGAACTTGACTTTTCACTTTCCAGCCTTCTGTCAAATGTTTTGTTTATATTTTTAAAAATTATTCAACTGTGATTTTTAAAAAAAATACCACCACTTTGAATGAGCGGCTTTTTCTAGGAAAAACCCAAATGACAATTTTAAACCCAAGAATAACTTAGGTTCTCTGGTGTCCACAGAATCAAAACCATTTTCAAATGCTTCCACAACAACTAAGATACTGAAAATCACAGGAACAGACTTGGCTGCACGTGCTCCGAGGAGTCGTCGCAGCAGCTTTTTAACTGAAATATTACAATGCTATTCACAGCACTCCTAGGAAACTAATAACTACTATTCCTACGTAAAAAGCTCCTCCATTTTGCACAAAAATGGGCGCTCTTAGGGAGGAGGTGTAATAAGAGTGTTGGCTGGACACACTCTGCAATCTGATGACCTGCACTGGAATCCAGGCTGTCATTAGCTGGGTGATCTGGGGCAAATTCCTTAACTTGTCTAGGCCTCAGTTTCCTCATTAGTAAAATGGGAGCGATGCTGCCAGGCTCACAAAACCCTACACCAGTGTTTCCCGAGTCCCTCAGGTGGAACGTAAGACTGTCGTTAAATGGACAAACATGTTTCACTTGAATGACAAGCACTTAAAACCCGAGAACACAGGTGGCAGCCACCTCGAGCAAACCAGGACAATTACAGGTGCTGTGCTCTGGCAGGCGCATGGATGAGTCCGATTTATAGCAACCGAATCTTTACCAATACTGTTGAGCTGTACTGAGAAAACTGAAAATTTGTATTTATTAGTCCCACCTGCCGCCAGCTAAGAGTCGAGAGGGTGAGACAGACAGGACCCCCCTTGTACAACCATGGTGCAAACTGGGCTTGAGACACGCGCTGTCTGTGGGCACTGAGACCTCGGAGGGTCCTTCTCCCTGGGGCTCTGAGAGCAGCCCTGACAGGGCTGGTTGCCATCCTTAACCACAGATGACGGAGTCCATCCAACACGAGTCACAGCACGCGTTTCCAGGTGTATATTTTTGTCCAGTGATTAGATTTATTCATTTAACAACTTTTTTTGGCTTTAAAAAATATACAGTGGACCCTTGGACAACATGCTTGTTTAAACTGTGTGGGTCCACGTGGATTTTTTTCAATAAATATATTGGAAAAAGTTTTTGAGATTTGTGACGATTTGAAAAAAACTCACAAGAAAAACCATATAGCCTAGAAACATGGAAAAAATTAAGAAAAAGTTAGTTATGTCACGAATGTGACATCGGTGTATAGGCTAGGCTACCACAAAGCAGTCATACTGTTGCTTATTCATTATCAGGGCATGAATTGTTACATCCGTAAATAAATGTGAATTTATTTTTCACATTATCTCTTGATTTTTGATGTCTAGTATTAGTAATACATATAGCAGCTACAGTGTTTTGTATCATATAAGACAATATTGATGTAGGTACTGACAGACGAGTCATCTTGTAAAGAGACAAACTATGGTATTGAAAAATACAGTACAATGCTCTATAAATGTATTTTTTCTTCCTTAAAATTTTCTAAATAACATTTCCTTTTCTCTAGCTTACTTCATTGTAAGCATACAGTATATGATACATATAACACACAAAATATGTGTTAACAGTGTGTGTTATTGGTAAGGCTTCCGGTCAGCAGTAGTCTATTGGTAGTCAAGTTTGGGGGGAGTCAAAAGTGAAACATAGATTTTCGACTGCACGTGGGGTTGGCACCTCAAACCCTTGCATTGTTCAAGGGTCAACTGTACACAGCAACCCTCTATTTAGGAGAAGTTACACAGGGTTTTCTTTCACAATAGCCATATAAGGTCTCCTTTTAAAATGCATTTAGTGTAAAATACATTAAGTGTAAAAGTGAAGACTGGGAAATACTGTCATAAACCAACAGGTGCAGATTCTGTTCCTTATCCTGGCATGAAGGGATGTGCATCGGATGAGCAGAGCTAATACCCCCTTCCAGCCTGCCACCCACAAGGAGTGGTCCTGGCTGCATTAAGACTTCCAGCTGGGTCAAGTGGATGATTCCATCTCTTCAACTTTTTCAAATGTACTTTTCATTACTGATACCATATTTTAAACCACAGAAAACGTTTCAGCATCTCAGCTGCTATAACATCTCTGAATGGAATCTGCTAACTTCTGAATGAAAATAATAAGTATTAAAGTTAAGTGTACATATCGCCTGTCACTGCCTCCCCCAATTCTTATTTTGATATTTTCCAAGCTACAAAAAAGTTATGAGAATACAAAGTAGAGGAAAAATTGGAACTCTCACACACTGCTAGTGGAGTGTGAAGTTGTGCAGGTGCTTTGGAAAACAGGTTGGTACGTCTTCAAAAAACTAAACATAAATTTACCATATCACCCAGCAAATCCACTCCTAGGTATATATCCAAGAGAAACGCAAACATATGTTCACACAGAAACTTGTACTAGAATGTTCATAGTAGCATTATTCATGATAGTCAAAAAGTGAAAACAACCCAAATGTCCATCAACAGATGAATGGATACATAAAATGTGACATATCCATACAACAGATTACTATTCAGCCATTAAAACAAATGAGGAACTGATACATGCTCCAACATGCATGATCGTTGAACACATTATGCTAAGTGAAAGAAGCCACTCACAAAAGGCCACACACTGTATGATCCCATATACATGAAATGTCCTAATTAGGCAAATCCACTGAGACAGAAAGTAGATCTGTGACTGCCAGGGGCTAAGAAGAAGAGGAATTAGGAATGACTACTCTACTCATGGGTACAGGGTTTCTTTTGGGGGTGATAAAAATGTTCTAAAATTAGATGGTGGTGATGGTTGCACAACCCTGAATATATTACAACCACTGAATTGTACACTCGAAAAGGGTGAATTTTATGGTATTAGATCTCAATAAAGAATACAAAGTAGACCCATATAACTTTCAACTAGAGTCACCAGTTGTTAATATTTTGGCACATTTGCTTTCTTTCTCCTCACAAGTGCGCACACACACAATATGGCTGGACCATTTAAAATTTAGTTATTTTGACACTTCACTCCTAAGCACTTCAGCACGTGGAGTATTCTCCCACATAACCAAAATACGAATATCATACTGGGGAAAATTAACACCAAAACGAAACTTGTATTTAACATATAGCCCATATTCAAATTTATCAAAAATTAGGCACTCTATTTGGTTTTCAAATCCCTTTCATCTCTTGAATCTAAAAAAATTCTTTTTAATGATACTAACATATTTGAAGAATCCAGGCCAATTACTGTACAGACTGTTTCTCAATATGAATATGCCTGTTTCCTTATGAACTGAGGGAAGTTAAGCATTTTTGGCAGGAAGGCTACATAGGTGAGCTGTATCCTTCTCAGTTTTCCATGCCAGAACCCTCTATTGTTATGCCAGAACATGTCAGTCTCATTAGTGGTGACAGTGATGGAAAGGTGGTATTCATTGTTGGTCGTGGTTAGGATGGTGACTAGCAGATTCCTCCACTATAAAGGTAACTCTTCCTCTCTGTAATTAATAATCTGGAGATGACCAATTGAATCTGTAATATTAGGTTTCCGCAAATATCTTGCACCGAAAGGCTTTAGCGTCCCTTTTGAGACCTCCCTGCATTCACGTGACCAACCACTACTCTCAATTTTATTCCACAGACTGTGAGAGCTGGCTGTGATTTCAACCCTGGCTGCACATCAGAATCACTGGTGCCTCTGGGTGTGAGACCCCAGTTAGCGTATTTTTAAATTCCCCTGAGTGATGGATTCTGATGTACAGCAAGGGTTGAGATTCCGCGACTTAGAGGTAGAGGAACCTTGCATCCTCATTTGGTAAATAAGGAAAATGACGCCCTAAGAGGTTAAGTAGCCAGTGGCCCAAAACTTGTTAATGGCATAGTTAAGATTTTTTCTGACTTGCATTTTAATATGCTATTCGTTTTGTATGTTATTAAAACAACAAAACCAGAGAAATGAATAACTTTTGCATGGTGTTAAAGCTGAGCACGGCCTAAAGTGCGTATTTCTGCTTCCAAGGTTAATTCTGCCTTTCTGTCCTTAGACCTTTGCACTCAACTTAGAAGTGAGGAACGGGGCGTTTGGTCATCAAGCTCCTCCCCCCTCAGTGCTCACGGCGACAGCTCAAGCCCGGGGGCCCAAGGCCGAGCTGGATGTTCAAGGGGCCCGACGGTTAGCGCTGCAGCCCTGGGGCCAGCCACTCGGCCCTGCATGCCTCCCCAACCCCGGCGGCGACTCCGGCGGGGGCCGCTCTTAAAGCAGCCAGCCGCGCAAGCGAGACGCACCTGGCAGGGATGCACCTGGCTGGTCCGCATCTGACCGGGACTTACCTGGAGGTGCGCCTTGCCCCGCCCAGGAAAACCCAGAAGTATGCGGGACCTGGGAGACAACAGAACCTGCAGGCACACCCACTCCTACTTACCCCGGCGTGATAAACCTTGTTCGCTCTTTTAACCTTAATGTCCAGGGCGGTCCCCATCTCGAATACTCCGTTTCGGGAACCACTTCCTGCCGCGCGTGACCCAAGGGAAAGGAGGGCACCCCACCCCTCCGTCCGGGGTCCCGCCCTTTTCTTCTCTCCACCAGCAGTTGCGACACGTGACCCCGCGCCTGACGCCTGTTAGACTCCCCCGCCTTCCTCCTTCCGGTGCAGGGGCGGGCCTTAGCGCTTGCCGAAGACTGTCAGTCTTCGCCCCGCCGGCCAGGAGGGGCGGGACAGGATTAACCCCACCTCTTCCGTAAAGATAGTCGTTAACACCGGAAATACCCTTCGTCTCGCCCGTTTACTAGAGGAAGGGGGAAACTCGGCTCTCCCGGCGTGCCCCGCGGCAGGGGGCGGTGCCAGGGATGCGTTGCGGGCGCAGCCAGTACGTACAGGCTGAGGCTCCCGTCAGGCTGAGCGGTGCAAAGAGGAGTTGCGCTGTTGAGTTGGCTTTAAGGCGGTGATAACTGGGCGCTGCCTTTCCTTCCAATCCCTTCCTCTCGTCATCTCTCGTCCTCCCTCGCTTTCTTTCGGGGGCTCTGAAGACGGAGGCCTTGTGTCCGCTCTCGGCTAGGCAGTTCTCCCTGCCCGTTCCGAGGCCTCGCGCTCTCTGCCTGCAAAACGTGGATTGGCGGGCGGCTTGGCCGCCCCGCCCCCGGGCCGGGGGCCAAGGTCTCGGGGAGCGCGGGTGACCTCGCCCAGCCTCGCAGGGCCGCGGGGGCTTGTGGGTACTCCCCCGGCGCGCGCCCTGGAACGGGGTGTTGAATATTCATATTGGTTCCGCAGAATGTGGGGAGGCGCGGCTGGCAGGCCATGGGTCCCGGCAGTGCATGGACATGAAAACCTCAAAGCAGAAACGGTCCTGCCTAATCTTTTTATTCCCAGCAAGAGCTGACTACACACAAGGAGTACATTGCTTTGTGGGAGGATTTCCTCCAGACAGGGCAGCAGTACGGTGCTAGGCAACAATACTACGTTGATTGAAATAAAATCCCTTGTCAATGTTTTAAACAAGAACTTTTCTAATAAGCAGAGAGGTAAATTTTCATTGTTTTGGTAGCTGACAATACAGTGCTTTTTGTTTGTTTAAAATTCTTTGATTCTGCTATTTGTTTTTTTAAGTGCGTTACTTTTAGGATTACATGAGAATTTTTCCGTAAAACGGTATCTGAATTAGTATCACGAGTGCCTCTCTCTTGGGAATGTAAGGTGCTTTACAGGACAACAGTGATGGTGCTATAGCTACAATTGCTTTTGAAGGTTGATACATCGGTGTTTCCCAATATTCAGTTTTCAGCTCCTCTGTGCCCTCGGGGCTTCGTCTCGGTCTTGGATACCTTTCTGACAACTCAGACGCAGCAGTTCTGAAACAGTTCATTAGGGACTTAATAATCACTGTCTAGTCTATTTGCAATTGAGGACGTGGATCCCTTTCCACCAGACTCACCCATCATTTCCAAATGGTAAAATGTCAATCTCAGTAGACAAAGCAGGGAAACAGGAAGAGAAACACCTTAAAAGGATCCACATTCCAGACTTGTTTGCTTCAGCAAACTTGCTTTATACTTATTTTGTAACAACATTTCTTGTTCGTTGAGGACAAGTGTGCTGTATTTCACTCATCTATGTAGGTTGTACACAGTCTTTCTGGAATGCTGGTGCACTGCAAAGAGTTTTAGTTCAGGCAGTTATCAGTGTAAACAGTTTGTTGGACCCTCTCCGTGTGATGGCTTCCAAACAGAAGAACAGTCCATTTTTTCTCCGATCGCTGCTCTTTTGAATATTTTCTATCCCTTAACCACACCTTAGGTGATACTGTTCTGGTCAATTAAGTTACTAAAAATCAGACCCTGTCAGAGTGTTGATCTCGTGGCTTGAGTGGGATCCTAGATTCTTAGGGTGCTAAGGTACAAGTCATGGTTCTGGCTCTCAGACACTTCCTCAACATCCTCTTGAAGGCCTGGCTTCCGTGTTGAGGCAAGTTTCTCTTAACTGGCCACTGCTAGAGTTCTATCTTAGTTGATCCCTGCTTCTCTGGATAACTGGCTCTTGTTTGAAACCCCTTTCATGGGGGTACATATGGGAAGACCTGATGGGCCTTGTCCTCTCCGTATGTTTTCATGGAAGATCTACCTTCAGCTCGATCTTTTCCATCACTCCACTGACAGCACCCAGCAGTATACCAAGTCTTGTGGGTGAGGGTCCAGCAAGAAAGCTGGAGACGATTTATCTTCCACAGAGTCCACCTGACTTGAGAAACATGCACCCTTGCCACACAAAAGGGCCAGACTGGAGGCTGCCCGTGGCCTCTGTTCTCCACTCTGCCACCTCTCTTCCATCTTCTTGCTCCCTCCTGAAACACAGACAGAAGTAAATCAGCAAGAACGCTGACTAGACAGGTTTGCAGGTAGGAAATGGGACACCAGCCTCTCCTTGCAGTAGGCCCTTCTGATAGCGGAGAGATTATCGTACAGCCTCCCCACTTCATCACTTCCCACCAGAAACACTCCCCAAGGCCAACTATCTCCTTTCATTCCTTCGCCTGCCTTCTGATAATAGACCGAGAAGGAGAGGATTGAGAAAGTATTCCGTGGAAGCAGGGCTAGATCTGCAGCTTTTATTAATCCATGGGGAAAGTGTCTATCTCCAATTGTGGCATCTTTTGTTAGAAGATGGGGTACTATGTTGTTTTCAGCCTTGAGCTTAGTGCTCGTTCTGGGACAAGAGGAGAGGCCCCACTAAACATCTTTTAGTGGATGCTGTGATTCTCTGTTCAGACCTTCTTTCAGGACTGAAGGACATGTACCCTGATCTACTCAGAGTATTGCTCTCAACAGTTCTCAGTTACGTCACTCTTCAAAACTTGCCCTCAGGGCTTCCCTGGTGGCACAGTGGTTGAGAGTCCGCCTGCCGACGCAGGGGACACGGGTTCGTGCCCCGGTCCGGGAAGATCCCACATGCTGCGGAACGGCTGGGCCCGTGAGCCATGGCCCGCTGAGCCTGCACGTCCGGAGCCTGTGCTCCGCAACGGGAGAGGCCACAACAGTGAGAGGCCCGTGTACCACACACACACAAAAAAAACTATGGCAGAATTTTATAGTGTATTAGTTTAGTAGTGCAGCTGTAACAAAATACAGTACTACAAATTGGGTGGCTTAAAACAACAGAAATTGTGCTTTCAAGTTAGGTTCTGGAGGCTGGAAGTCTTAAAACAAGGTGTTGGCAGGATCAGCTCCTTCCTAGGGCCATGAGGGAAGGACCAGCTCCAGGCCTCTCTCCTTGGCTTGCAGACCGCTGTCTTCTCCCTGTGTCCCTTCACATTGTCTTCTTTTTCTGTGTCTTCACTTTCACAGGGCGTTCTCCCTTGTATGTGTATATGCCTCCAAATTCTTCCTTTTTGTAGAGACACCAGTCATATTGTATTAGGGCCTACACTAATGACCTCACTGTAACTCCATTAACTCTGTAAAGACCCTATTTCCAAATTCTGTCACATTCTGAGGTGCTGGGGGTTAGACCTTCAACATATGAATTTGGTGGGGACACAATTCAACCTGTAACAGATAGTAACAAAATATATACAACAAAAATATTCAGGCATATAAAGATAAATAGGTACAGTAAGTAAAAGATTTTAACACAACACAGTGTATCAGAGATCAAGCAGATAAAAAACAAAGACATAGAGGACTTTAACAAAATAACTAAGAAGAGCAATTAGCAAATAAGAAAATAAGATGGAATTACAGGGAATTCACTTTTTTGAGTGTCCATGATGCATTTATAAGCATTGATTGTACACTAGGCCACAAAGACCCTCTCAAATTCAATTAACTAGGTATAGTACAGAAACTTTAACCACCAAAACTTTGACCACTTGGAGATTAAGACATTCTTTCCCAAATACATTAGGTCAAGGAGTAAATAAAAATACAATAACCAGCTAAAAATAACAAGGTAAGAATGCTTCCTATCAAAACTTATGGGATACAGCCAAAGGAAGAAAAATTATTCGAAAAAGAGTTTGAAAACAGCAACGAAGACCCAATGCAGCACCCCCCCCAAAAAAAATTGTTTGAAAATTTGGCCAGAGTAAAATGATATGAAATCAGGGATTTGTTATAAAATAACTCCAGGACGAGGGGGAGCAGCAGGAAGAAGGGAGGAGTTGTGACTGGGCAGGATGATTGTTGAAACAGATGTTGATAATTACTGAAGCTGGCTGATGGGAACATGGAGCTTTATTATACCATCTCTCTGCTTTGTACGTATCTTTGAATTCCATAGTAGAAGACAAGATAAATATATGCAGTAGGATAATATTGTTTAACTATTAGCTGAAGTATTTTTTATGCCCTGTAATTCCTAGTAGGTGCCCCCCAACATTCCTTACATCAAATTTATACCCTGAATCAAAAAATGTGTGATAAAGAGCACTTTTCCAAAGATATGAAATGTGTCTGGTCTAGAGGAAGGGGTATGAACAGAGAATGGAGCAAAACAGATCCTGGGGTGAGGTCTGGCTATCTGTCCTCTGAAGTCAACAGCCCACCTGGAGATGGGGATGGACAGGGCTGCAGAAAATGATGGGAAACTCAAGAGAGGCTGAGTGAGCATGACAGAGCAGAGGATGAGCAGATCCAGCAAGAGTGCGTTGTTGGGGCTTCCCTGGTGGCGCAGTGGTTGGGAGTCCGCCTGCCGATGCAGGGGACACGGGTTCGTGCCCCGGTCCGGGAAGATCCCACATGCTGCGGAACGGCTGGGCCCGTGAGCCATGGCCGCTGAGCCTGCGCGTCCGGAGCCTGTGCTCCACAACGGGAGAGGCCACAACAGTGAGAGGCCCGCGTACAGCAAAAAATAAAAAAATAAATAAGAGTGCGTTGTGAGTTGGGTGGAGAGAGCTCAAGCTTCTCTAGAAGCCCTCTAGCATGGTGTTGCCTTTGCTGAAATGGACTGCAAATTACTGCAGCTGGGTCACTGGCCAAGAGACATGGCATTTTCTTTTCTTTTTTGTTTTTTAAATTTTTATTGGAATATAATTGATTTACAATGTTGTGTTAGTTTCAGGTGTATAGCAAAGTGAATCAGCTATACGTATACATATATCCACTCTTTTTTAGATTCTTTTCCCATATAGGTCATTAAACAGTAATGAAAAGAGTTTCCTGTGCTATACAGCAGGTCCTTATTAGTTATCTATTTTATATACAGTAGTGTGTACATGTCAAGTCCAGTCTCCCATTTGTACCATTTCTTTAGATTCCACATGTAAGTGATATCGTATGATATTTGTCTTTCTCTGACTTACTTCACTCACTATGACAGTCTCTAGGTCCAACCATGTTGCTGAAAATGGCATTATTTTATTCATTTTTATGGCTGAGTAAGATTCCATTGTATACATGTACCACATCTTCTGTATCCATTCCTCTGTTGTTGGATATTTAGGTTGCTTCCATGTCCTGGCTATTGTAAATAGTGCTGCAATGAACATTGGGGTGCATCTATCTTTTTAAATTATGGTCTTCTCTGGATATATAACCAGGAGTGGGATTGCTGGATCATATGGTAGTTCTACTTTTAGTTTTCTAAAGAACCTCTATACTGTTCTCCATAGTGGCTGTATCAATTTACATTCCCACCAACAGTGCAAGAGGGTTCCCTTTTCTCCACATCCTCTCCAGCATTTATTGTTTGTAGATTTTTTGATGATGGCCATTCTGACCAGTGTGTGGTGATACCTAATTGTAGTTTTGATTTGCATTTCTCTAATAATTAGTGATGTTGAGCATCTTTTCATGTGCTTTTTGGCCATCTGTATATCTTCTTTGGAGAAATGTCTATTTAGATATTCCACCCATTTCTTGATTGGATTGTTTGTTGTTTTTGATACTGAGCTACATGAGCTCTCTGTATATTTTGGAGATTAATCCCTTGTCAGTTGCTTCATTTGTAAATATTTTCTCCCATTCTGAGGGTTGTCTTTTCATTTTGTTTATGGTTTCCTTTGCTGTGCAAAAACTTTTAAGGTTAATCAGGTCCCATTTGTTTATTTTTGTTTTTATTTTCATTACTCTAGGAGGTGGATCAAAAAAGATCTTGCTGTGATTTATGTCAGACAGTGTTCTCCCTGTTTCCCTCTAAGAGTTTTATAGTATCCAGCCTTACATTTAGGTCCATTTTGAGTTTATTTTTGTATATGGCATTAGGGAGTGTTCTAATTTCATTCTTTTACATGTAGCTGTCCAGTTTTCCCAGCACCACTTATTGAAGAGACTGTCTTTTCTCCATTGTATATTCTTGCCTCCTTTGTCATAGATTAGGTGACCATAGGTGCAGGGGTTTATCTCTGACTTTCTATCCTGTTCCATTGATCTATATTTCTGTTTTTGTGGTACATGGCATTTTTAAACCACACAACTCTCCCATCCCAGCCAAGGAGGAGAATGGGGATATGAAAGGAGAGGGTAAGACGCTATCAGCTGAGTTCCAACTGAACAGTAAGATTGATTTTTTCCCCCACCCTCAGCAGAAATGATTGCTGGAGAGCTAAACTGGGTTAATTTATAGAGAAATGAAGATTGTTACTTTTTTGGCCATTTATATGCTGTGTCTGTAAATTTTAAAACAGCTACATATACAAAAATCAATACACATTTCTATTTTACAGCAATAACCAGTTAGAAAATAAAATGAAAATGGGGATTGTATCCTAAATAGCAATAAAAGTCTAAAATACTTGTGAGTAATTTGAGTGTAACATATGCTTGAGTTACATGAATAAAGCTATAAGGCTGAATTAAGATATATGAATTATGAAAAATGGAGAGATGGATAGTATTTCTGAATAGAATATCTAAATACTTTAAAATGCCCATCCTTATATTTTTTAGTATTCATTAATTCCCCTCAATATAATTTTTAATGAGGAAATTTAATGAAATTATGTTAAAATTCTTCTGAAAACATAATGAATGCTAAAAAATGATGTATCTTTTTAAAAAGTTAATTGCAGGGAAAAGAGTCCTACTTAGCACAAAGTAGAGCTATAAGAGTTAAAACCACATCATTCTGGCATAAGACCAGTTGGACAGGATAGCTCAGAACAGACACCAATATATTAGTATATAAGATTTTAATATATGATAAACAAGTTATCACAAATCTGTAGAAAACAGAGGATTATTCAGCAAATGATATTAGACTAAATGACTTGATAGTTAGAAGAAAAATTCACTTAGATTTTGCTATCTCACCATAAGCTCTCCTATCCCCTCCTCCCACCAAAAATTAGTTGGATTAAGAGTTCAGGAAATGACAAAACAGGGAATTCTCTGGCAGTCCAGTGGTTAGGACTCAGCCCTTTCACTGCTGGGCCCAGGTTCAATCCCTGGTCAGGGAACTAAGATCCTGCAAGCTGTGCAGTACAGCCCAAAAAAATAATAATAATAAAAGGAAATGATAAAACAAGTTAGGCATAGACTTTTTTTATACAGTTTTTTTTAATGTTTATTTTATTTTATTTTTGGCTGCGTTGGGTCTTCGTTGCTGCGCGCGGGCTTCTCATTGTGGTGGCTTCTCTTGTGGAGCACGGGATCTAGGTGCGCGGGCTTCAGTAGTTGTGGTGAGCAGGCTCAGTAGTTGTGGCTCACGGGCTCTAGGGCACAGGCTCAGTAGTTGTGGTGCACGGGCTTAGTTGCTCCACGGCATGTGGGATCTTCCCAGACGAGGGCTTGAACCCGTGTCCCCTGCATCAGCAGGTGGATTCTCAACCTCTACACCACAAGGGAAGTCCCAGGGACTTTTTTTTAATGTGAAAAACCTGTATGAGAAAAGCTATTAATGTCTTGCAAAAGACTTAAAAGCAGATTTGAACGGAAGGAAGAGCATATCATGTTCATGGATAGGAAGGTTCAATGTCATCAAAGTGTTAATTCTCCCCTACTTAATTTATAACTTTAGCCGTGCCAATAACAATACCATCTTCTCTTTATTCCTGGAGCCAGGCTAATTGATTATAAAGTTTATTTGTAGTAATAAATAAGCAAGAATAGCCAGAAAAAGTCCCAATAAGGAATGAGCAAGTGGGATGGAGAGGCCTAGGCTATATTTTACAGATATTCGCACATGTGACTCACTTTAACCAATAGCATGAGGTGGGAATTCCAGGCCTGAGCCTTGAAAGGCCTGGCAACCTCTGCTTTTGCACTTTGGGAGCTCTGAGAACCATATAAGGAGTCCCAAGGCCCTGGTGAAGAGACCACGTTGAGGGGCTACAAGGAGCCCCCAGGCTCTAAGACCAGTCTTCCTGCCATTCCCTCAAGGGCTCCGCAGGTGGATGAAGCCATCTTCAATGTTCCACCCCCACTGCCATCTGCCTACAGTCACATGAATGACACAAAGTAAGACCAGCAGAAGAACTACTCAGCTGAGCCTGTCAGCCCACAGAACTGTGACAAATAATAAAATGCTGGGCTTCCCTGGTGGCGCAGTGGTTGAGAGTCCGCCTGCCGATGCAGGGGACATGGGTTGATGCCCCGGTCCGGGAAGATCCCACATGCCACAGAGAGGCTGGGCCTGTGAGCCATGGCTGCTGAGCCTGCACGTCCGGAGCCTGGAGAGGCCACAACAGTGAGAGGCCCGCGTACCGCAAAAAAAAAAAAAAAAAAAAAAAAGATTTTGGCTGTCAAATCTATAAGAAGAACTTTAAAACACAGGATATGAATAACACTTGCAAAAGAGAAAATTAAGTAGCAAGCAGACATATGCAAAAATGTTTAACTTAAAAGAAAAAAAAAACCCAAAGAAATGCTAGTAAGAATCTTCCATTTCAGAGATTAATTTAGCAAAAAATACTCAATATTGGCAGATAAGAGGTGAAACAAACATCTTCATTCATTTATAATAGGAATGTGAATGGTATGACAAAGGTAGAAAAAGATTTGGCAATATATACCAAAGTTTCTTAAATGTTAATATTCTTTGACCCGGTAATTTGACTGTTGTAAATCTATCTAAACAATCCTAAATTTGAAAAAAAAAAACCCTAAACATCACAGTATTCACAGCAAATTATTAGTAATGAAAAATTGGAAAAAACCTAATTGACAAAACCGTCATGGTTTGGTAAACTATACCTTCAAATCAGTGAGAAATTATCAGCCACTAAAAACATGGTTATGCTTAAAGAAAAAAAAGAAGACCTAAAGTGGTGGAGAAATATTCTATGTTTATTGAGTACAAGACTCAATATTATTAAGATGTCCATTCTTCCACTCAGTACAATCCCATTTAGCAACCTCAGTAACCTTTTTGGTAAAAAGGGACAAACTAATTTAAAAATTTACACGATAATGCAAAGAACTCAAAATAGCCAACATAGTTTTGAAAAAGAAGAACAAAGTTGGAGGATTTATATTGTCTAACAAACAACCTTATTAATAAATGGTTAAGAGGGCTTCCCTGGTGGCGCAGTGGTTGAGAGTCCGCCTGCCGATGCTAGGGGACATGGGTTCGTGCCCCGGTCCGGGAAGATCCCACATGCTGCGGAGCGGCTGGGCTTGTGAGCTATGGCCGCTGAGCCTGCGCGTCCGGAGCCTGTACTCCACAACGGGAGAGGCCACAACAGTGAGAGGCCCACGTACCGCAAAAAAAAAAAAAAAAAAAATGGTTAAGAGACTTCAGTAGGCACTTCACAAGAGAAAAAAATATGAATAGCCAATAAACACACTTAAAGATGATCAGCATCATTAACTATTATGGAAATGCAAATTAAAATTATGCTGAGATATATTACACACCACTAGCATGGCTAAAATGAAAGAGTTTGACTATACCAAGTATCGGTGAGGTTGTGGAGGAACTGGGACCCTCACTTGCTGATGGGAATGCAAAATGAAACAATCATTTTGTAAAACAGTTTGGCAGTTTCTTATAAAGTTAAACATACCCTTATGATATGGCTTAGCACAATCACTCCTAGGTGTTTACCCAGAAAATAAAAACATATGTCTACACAAAGACTTGTAGTTGCATGTTCATTTTGTTTGCATCTTGTAGCATTACTGATAATAGACAAAAACTGGAAACAACCCGAATATTCATCAAGTGGTGAATGGACAAACAAATAGCAGTATACCCACACAATGGATCACTACTTATCAATACAAAAAACAAGCTATTGGGACTTCCCTGGTGGCGCAGTCATTAGGAGTCCACCTGCCAATGCAAGGGACATTGGTTCGATCCCTGGCCTGGGAGGGTCCCACAGGCTGCGGAGCAACCAAGCCTGTGCACAACAACTACTGAGCCTGCGCTCTAGAGCCTGCGAGCCACAACTACTGAGCCCACATGCCAAAACTACTGAAGCCCGTGTGCTCTAGGGCCTATGCTCCACAACAAGAGAAGCCACCACAATAAGCAGCCTGTGCACTGCAACGAAAAGCAGCCCCCACTTGCTGCAACTAGAGAAAGCCCGTGCAGCAACGAAGACCCAACGCAGCCAAAAATTTAAAAAACAAAAAACAAAAAAACAGAAAAACACTACACAGTATTACAAGAAAAAGACAAAATAACAACAACAACTAAAAAACAAGCTACTGATACATACAACAGCATGGATGAATCTAAAGACATGCTGAGCAGAAGAAGCCAGCCGTAAGACTACATAATATAAGTTCCAAGCAGGCAAAACTAATCAATAGTGACATAAAATGGACCAGTGGATACCTGTGAGGAGGTTGGGGGACAGACTACAGACAGTCAGGAGGGTACTTCTTAAGATGAAGGAAATAATCTATATCTTGAGTGCGAGTTAGTTACACAGGTTATCCATTTGTTAAAACTCATCAAACTGTGTATATATATGGTGGGTGTGGCTTATTTTATATAAATTATATTTGCATAAGTTGACTTCAAAAGTCATACAGTTATGCAGATCATATTCTAACATAGAAAATGGTTGTGCTAAAATAAAAATTAAAAAAGGATTCAGAGTTTTAGCTATAATATGATTACAGCTGTGAAAAACAGGCAAACAAAAAAATACATGCAACATAAGTCTCTAAGTTAAACAAACAAACAAAAAAAGCACAGAAATCCTAGCAGAAAAAGAAATGCCCCCAAAATATTAACAGTGTCTGTACTGGGGTGATTAGGACTATGAGTACCTTTTGTTCTTTTTTAGTTCTTTTCATAAACATGCATTATTTTAAAAATATTTACCATCAAATTTAAAGTATTTACTATTAAATTAAAAAAATAGTTACCATTAAATTTGGGAAGCGGAAAAAGGAATTGATAAGGGCAGAGTCAGCATTCTTTCTACTGCAAGAGCCAGAAACCGACTTAAATGATCCTAAGCCAAACACAGGTATGTTGGCTTTTGTAATTGACATGCAAGATGGAGTTAAGTTATACACAAGATTAATTTACTCATTTCTGGATATTCTTCCTTAGAGAAGATCCTTACCATTTATGGGGGAGACATCTAAAATATCTCTCAAATAGGCAAATTGATGAATACTACACCATAAACACTTTTGGTATTAAAAAAGCTGTAAGGGAAGGAGAACTTGTTAAGACCATATATTTTATCTCCTACATTAATTTCATTCCCACAGCCTTCCAATAATTCAAATTGTGTAAAGTTAACATTTGGTGCCAAGCTTCTCCTTTCCTGGTTTGTTATTTTCTTTCCATTTACCTACCTGAAGTAGAGTGTCTGTTTACCATGTCAATTACCAAGGAGATATTGCTGATGCGCCAACTGTAAACTTCATACAGTGTATCAACAATAGACCATCATGCCCTGAGAGTTAGTGTACTGGAGTTATCCAAAATTCTACAGTGTGGACCCACTAAGAAGAATATAGAACAAGATGATGTCTTGTAAAAGATTTTCATGAGGAAAATCACTGAAGTTAACTTGATTTCCTGCCATTGCTCATGAATGCCTAAGGACCTGTCAGGGATGGAGCTTATCAAGGTTTAAATATGGCAGTGGCCAGGTCCCCACTCCAGCTCCTGTATCCACTACAGGAGTGTGGTGTGCTGGTCTCCTCCACAGACTACTGGGTTTTCCTGGAATTCCAGGCCGGCCAGGTGGCAAGGAGATATCAGGTGCTACCACAGCCCTGTAGGTAAGTTCCACCTTTTGGTTCACCCTCTCTGACCCTAACTGAGCAGGCCAATGGCTGCCCACCAAGGGGCTCATCCTCCAGATGAGGTATCCTTTGTTCTGTCTCAGTTATGGTGCCATCGGTTTATGATTTTTTACAGTTTTTTTTTACCTGTAATTGATTTCTAATCTCATAGCATTGTGATCAGAAAAGATGCTCAATATGATTTCAATTTTCTTAAGTTTACCTAGGCTTCATTTGTGACCCAAGATGTGATCTATCCTGGAGAATGTTCCAGGTGCACTTGAGACGAAAGTGTATTCTGTTGCTTTCGGATAGAATGTCCTATAAATATCAATTAAGTCTACTATCTGGTCTAATGTGTCATTTAAGGCTTGTGTTTCCTTATTAATTTTCTGTCTGGATGATCTGTCCACTGGTGTAAGTGGGGTGTTAAAGTCCCCCACTATTATTGTCTTACTGTCGATTTCCCCTTTTATGGCTGTTAGCATTTGCCTTGTATACTGAGGTGCTCCTATGTTGGGTGCATATATATTTACAATTGTTATATCTTGCCCCATTGGTTTATTTTCTCCATCATCATGGAGCTCTTCTTGGTTTTCCTGGGTAGTTTCCATACTAATCCTAAACTGAGAACAAAATATTTTGTTAGATACTCTGTGCTAAATACACACCAAAACTGAAAATAGGTAAGGATCTGGAATAAAAGAAATGCTAGATAACTCTGCAGAGCTCCACTTTTAAAATTCCAATTTTAAAATTATAAATCCACATGATCCTAGCACTAGTGCAAAGGGCCAAGGATATGACTTTCAGGAAGACTGGTAGTCTGCTGTCCTAGAGCTATCTACTAAACTGAACAAGCATGTTTGCCAGGCACCCTGAAGGCACTTATGATTCAAAATTCATAATCATATGAGAGAGACTGATGGGTAGGTAGATATGTGATAAAGCAAATCTAGCCAAGTGTTAATTCTAGCATCTAGGTGGTAAATACCTGTTCACTGTACAATTTTTTCAGTTCCTCTCTATGTTTGAAAGTTTTAAAATAAAAGTTGGGATGAAAATGGAAGTAGAGATACTTATATAATTTACAGGGAACATACATTACTCTTCCTTTTGGTGAGTTGTCTCACATCTATTTACTGGGTGCCAGTTATGAATTATGCTAAATCCTGAAGACAGATATAGTCTTCCCTTCATGTAGTTTACAGCCTAGAAAGGAAGAGAGATGGTTGAACAAATAATTCCAGTAGAATGTGAAGAATTATTGTAGGGCTCACTCCAATGACCTCGTTTTACCTAATTAGCTCTGTAAAGACCCTATTTCCAAATAAAGGCACATTCTGAGTACTGAGGGTTAGGACATGTCTTTTTCGGACGGACACAATGCAACCTATAACATGAGGTGATCAGCTTTGCATTTTAGAAAGATCCTTCTGACCGCAATGTATGCAGAATACACTGGGGAGGAACATCACACAAAGCATCTCAGGAGATGTTTGTAGTAATCTCAGCAAGAGACATTAGTAACTGGACAACGATCATGGTAATAATGTAGGATGGAAAGAAGTGGGTCAAGAGAGACATTTTAGGAGCTGGTCCCAATGCAAGCTCACACATGAGCTGGGAGAGTGAGAAGGGCTCTCCCTGTGCATGAGGGGGTCAGGGTCCCATGTCTCACCCACACCCGCATTCCCAGCAGGTATGACCATGTGGCCTTTGTGAAACTTGTAGCCATCACAGGGAAGAGAGCCCACTTCCTGGTTCTCCAGGCCCTGGAGCTTCCCTTCCACTCTGAGAAGCCACGCCCCCATTCAGCAAGAGCTCAAATTATCCATTCACTGATAATCATTAAATCATTCAGGAAGTTGCTGAAGGGAAAACTCCTGTTTATTTCTGGAACCATCAAACTTCCATTTCATGTTCTTCCCTAGAAGGTATTTATATGACTGTCTCTGATTATTTTTTTAAGGGAACATTGATATCTGGGTGCTACACAAAGGATTCCTGTTACATTACTCCAGATATCTGCATGAGACTAGAAGCAACAAGGCAAAAACTGTCTGCCTTCTGGAACTGAGCACACCTGCATGTGAAATAAATTCACTCTCTGAAAATGTCCATGTATTCTTAGAGGTTTAGTCAGGAACTCCGGAGGGAATGCTAGATGCCCCCAGTACATGTCCTCCCCTTCCTCTGGAGTAGTAAAAACTCCATTTTTTTTCTCAGCTGTGTATGTGGTTGCCCGGAAGAATTTGTACAAGGGTGTCTCCAACACCCTTGTAACTAGGTGTGGCCACGTGGCTACGTTCTGGCCAAAGGGATGTTAGTGGAAGCCACGTGTGCTACTCCTGGGAAGTATCTTTAAAGAGAAGGTGCAAATCCTTCTTTTCCCCCTTCCTCCCACTGCTGGTTAGAATTTGGGATGTGTTGGTTACAGTTTGAGGAGTCCTCTTGGACCTTGAGGTGGAGACTTCTTGCTGAGAATGGAAGAGGGACAGTTTAGAAAGAGTCTGAGCTCTTCATGACCATGGACCCTCCATCCTGGCCCTGACTGCCTACATTTATGTGTGAGAGAAGGAAACTTCTTTCTTGCTGTAGTAGACAGAATAATACCCCATCTCCATCCCCCCCGCAAAAAGATGTCTACATCCAAATCCCTGGAAACTGTGAATGCGTTACCTTACAAAGAGACTTTGCAGCTGTGATTAACTCAAGGATCTTGAAAGAGGGAAATTATCCTGGATTATCCAGGTGGGCTCAAGTTAATTAAAGGGGTCCTTAGAAGAGGAATGTCAGAGACAGGAAAAGGGGATGCAGTGATGGAAGCAGCAAAGGTTGGAGTGATGCACCTTGAAAATGGAAAGAAAAGCCATAAGCCAAAGAATGCAGGTTCTAGAATGCCTCTAGAAACTGGAAAAGGCAAGGAAACACGAGTCTTCCCTGGAGCCTCCAGAAGGAACTTAGCTCTGATGAACCTTGATTTTAGTTGCAAAAGACTCATCTCAGATTTCTGAGCTCTAAAACTGTAACAGAATAAACGTGTGTTATTTTAAGCCACTAAGTATGTGGTAATTTGTTATAGCAGCCACAGGAAACTAATACACTTGCTTAAGTGCCTGTTATTTTGTGCTTTCTAACACTGGCAGCTGACTCCGGTCATAACTAATGCAGAGTTGGGTATCCAGAAGTGGGAAGATGCACGCAGCAGAACCTAAGCTGCAGCACTGAGGTAGCAATTGGACGGTGAGGGCTCAGATATTGCAGGGAGGAAAAATGACAACCATTAGTAGGAAAAATGACATTTGGTGGCATGTTCCCAGTATTACTTTAGAAAGCATACTACCTGCTGACCAAGGCTGTGCACTGGGAAAAATGATTGAAAAAAATCAGAATTTGGAGCACATTGGGCTGCTTCCTTCCACTTTCTGCAAAGTGCAAGAGAGAGGTGAACTTGGGGGGAAAGTCAGCCAGTCTGTAAACAAGGAATACTATTGTGCCAAGGAAGCCCTCTCTGCCTGGAGTCTACGATTTGATTTGACTGATAAACTGATAATCTGGGGTCTGCTTCCATACCCCAAGCAAAGGCAGCCCGGAAAGATGGTTTTACTGAGGTTTCCAAGTTTTACAAATGGCTTCATATTTCAATTTTTCTGCCCGAGGGTTAGAGCCAGTCCAGAGGTAAACCTTAGTGTAAGGGTGTTTTACTTTCCCAACCGAGCCCATCATTTCATGTGTCCTCAAGGTATTAAGCTGAAGAGAAGCATAGTGCACAGTAGCTAAAAGACCAAAGTCTTCAGACAAAAACTGTCCAGGCAAGTTTTTGGGCTCTGGTTAGTTGAACATGGAATAGAGTTGCCAAATAAAACACAGGACGTCCAGGTACATTTGAATTTCAGATAAACCATGAATAATTTTTTAAGGAAAATATGTCTCAAATATTTTAATCCTAGAGTATTTTTCATTGTTTATCTGAAATTTAGGTTTAACTGGGAATCCTGTGTTTTCTGTTTTTTAAATTTGCTCAGTCTGGCAACCCTAAAATGGAACAGACCAGAAACAAACGTATCAGAAGCCTACTAAATTTGTGAGGGTATTCATTATATTGTTAAGGAAACCAGAAACTGTCTTGCAAACGCAGGTGACTCAGCAATCCGTAAAGCAACTCCTAGGACCCCATATCTGTTCAGCTCCTGAGAAGCGTATTCCCTCTAATGCTTACTTCTGATGTGGTTTTTGAAGATAAGGGACAGGGAAGTCCTCCTGCCGGGCAGGGCCTGAAGGATAACAAGAAGAGACTTTGGTCCAGAGCAGAGGGTATTCAGATGGGCTGACCAAGGAATCTACTCTGCTGGCAGAGAAGGGGTTCTCACCACTCCTGTTCCCACAGGATTTGATCACTGCTATGGGCCAAGGACTTCCAGGTGTTTCCCATGAACCCCTTTTCCAAATGGAAGGTTGTTTTTTTTTTTTTTTTTTTTTTTTTCTTTTTGCGGTATGCGGGCCTCTCACTGTTGTGGCCTCTCCCGTTGCGGAGCACAGGCTCCGGATGCGCAGGCCCAGCGGCCATGGCTCACGGGCCCAGCCGCTCCGTGGCATATGGGATCCTCCCAGACCGGGGCACGAACCCGTATCCCCTGCATCGGCAGGCGGACTCTTAACCACTGCGCCACCAGGGAGGCCCTGGAAGGTTTTATTGTAACTAGCTTTTCCTACTGCACGACTGTTATGTTGCTCATTTTGAAGCAGATAACTTTTCTTTTAGTTTGTGGGTTTCCAGACCACAAAGAGTCCCTTTGGATCAATGGAGAGCTCTGTAGACCGCCCACAGTGCAGGTTTCTGAGCTGGAGGGACTTTGGAATCACTGCTCTTGGGAAAGGTATACATCTGTATACGTGTGGGAAGAAAGAAGTGTATAGATATATGGGCACAAGGGCAAGTTTGCTTTTGTGGCAGCTTTCCTTCCTCTTCCAACATCTTCCCCTTCTTCTGGAGCAGAATATCTTTTTTTGCAGCATGCTGGATGTCACAACTAAGTTACAAGTTTATTCAGATACTGGTACCCTCACTTTCAGGGCAGATGAGTAAGTCCTGGAGCACATACAGCCTCTGGCCACAAACAGCCTGTCCTTTTGCTCCACTGGGCCATCATCAGGAAACGGTTGGAATGCTATGAAATTAGAGACAGCATAGTCCGCATAAAACCACTCTCACGGGCTTCCCTGGTGGCGCAGTGGTTAAGAATCCGCCTGCCAATGTGGGGGACATAGGTTCAAGCTCTGGTCCGGGAAGATCCCACATGCCGCGGAACAGCTAAGCCCATGCACCATAACTACTGATCAGGCCTGCGCTCTAGAGCCAGTGAGCCACAGCTACTGAGCCCGTGTGCCACAACTACTGAAGCCCATGAGCCTAGAGCCTGTGCTCCACAACAACAGAAGCCACCGCAATGAGAAGCCCGTGCACCGCAACGAGGAGTGGCCCCCGCTCGCCGCAACTAGAGAAAGCCCGCACGCACAGCAAGAGACCCAACGCAGCCAAAAATAAATAAATAAATAAGTAAAAACAAAAAACAAACCAAAAAAAACACTCTCACTTCTGAGACCAATTACAAGTTTGGGGGAGTCTCAAAAGCACCCTCAGATTCAATAATTCATTGGAAAGTCTCACAGAACTCGCTGAAAACTGTTCTACCCATGGCTACATTTTTTACAGCAAAAGGATATAGTTTAAAATCAGCCAAGGGAAGCAGTGCACACGGCTGGGTCCAGGAAAGCACCCAACATGGAGTTTCCACTGTCCTCTCCCTGTGTAGTCATGGATAGTGTTACTCTCCGGGCATCAATGTATGACAACACATATGGAACACTACCACCCAGGAAAGCCCACCCAAATTTTGAGTCCAGGGTTTTTATTGGGGCTCCATCATGTAGTAATGCTGACTTATCAGATGGCTGATCTCAGTCTCAAGCCCCTCTCGAAGTTAAACTAATACCCAAAGCTCCCTCTCTAAATCACGCTAAGTTACATAGACTTTCTGCCATGGCCAGCCCCCAACCTAAACAAAGACACATCTATTGAGCATGGCGACCTATCAGAAGTGGAAGGCAAAGGTCAGACCTCTCTGTGGGCAAGGTTAAATTCTTTACTACACAGATACACTCTTCTACAATAATAGAACCCCAATTCTTCTTCTTTCTTTTCTTTTTCAGCCGCGCCATGCGGCACGTGAGTTCTTAGTACCTGCAGTGGAAGTGCGAAGCCTTCAACACTGGACTGCCAGGGAAGTCCCAGAACCCCAATTGTTAACTGAGCACAAGGCACCCAGAATCCAGAATCCCAATCTCGACCAGAATCCCAACCTCCTGTGTGTCTAGTTGTGACGATGTGACTAAATTCTAGGCAAGGGGATCTAAGTGGAGGTGGTATTTGTCACTTCTGAAAAGTGTCCTTAAATGGAGACCATTTCTCCACCCCTCTCTTTCTTCTTGCTGCCTAGATGGGGCTTCAGGAGCTGTCTTAGCCCATAAGGTAAAGCCTCAGGTTGAGGATGGTGAGCAACAAGGTGGAAGGAACCTGGGTTCCTGTTGACTGAGGCACCCTTCATACGGCTGTTGAGAGAAAACATTATATCATGTTTAAGCCAGTGTTACTTTAGATTTTCTGTCATTTGCAACAGGATCTAATTTCAACATTTACTTGAAACTTACTTTCATATCGCTTACATCCAGGTTTGCAAAACTCTTTGCTCATCACTCACTGGATTCCATTTTTCTTTTTTTTTTAAAATGTATTTATTTATTTATTTATGGCTGTGTTGGGTCTTCGTTTCTGTGCATGGGCTTTCTCTAGTTGTGGCAAGCAGAGGCCACTCTTCATCACGGTGTGCAGGTCTCTCACTATCGCGGCCTCTGTTGTCACGGAGCACAGGCTACAGACGCGCAGGCTCAGTAATTGTGGCTCATGGGCCCAGTTGCTCCACGGCATGTGGGATCTTCCCAGACCGGGGCTCAAACCCGTGTCCCCTGCATTGGCAGGCAGATTCTCAACCACTGCGCCACCAGGGAATCCCTGGATTCCATCTTTTTTATTTATTTATTTATTTTTTTCTTTTTGCGGTATGTGGGCCTCTCACTGTTGTGGCCTCTCCCGTTGCGGAGCACAGGCTCCGGACGCGCAGGCCCAGCGGCCATGGCTCACGGGCCCAGCCGCTCCGCGGCATATGGGATCCTCCCAGACCGGGGCACGAACCCGTATCCCCTGCATCGGCAGGCGGACTCTCAACCACTGCGCCACCAGGGAGGCCCCTGGATTCCATCTTTAATCCAATTCACCCACAGGCTGTCAGATGCTCCCCAGTCATTTCCTCTCTGTGGTAACTCTTACGTCTCTAGGACGCTGGCCTTTATCCCAAGTCTTTATCACATCCAGGCATTTCACTTTCCATTTTCAGCTGAGGCATGAGGACAGGAAAGGGATATTTTCTGATTATATACTCATATTTTCCATGGCTAATTGATTGGTGACTAACACCTAAACTTTATATTTAAACTTACAGGTCAATTTTCTTGATACACCTTTTAAAAATTGAAGAACAGATATTTGCTTAATCAGAATGAGGATTTATAAACCTTTCTAAAACCTAATATTTGAATTTTATCCACATTTTATCAAATGTAGCAGTGTTCCCTATGCCCAGTTGCTTTGCACCATGTACACAGAAGGATATATGAATATGCAAGGATACAGCAGGATAAACACTAAGTTTTTAATTTTTATGATTTGGTGTTTTGTCATCCATTGTTCTTCATAAAGACTTCGTCCCAGCTTTTGCAGGCATCTAAGAAGTTAATCATTGAAACATAAAGGATGGGAGTTCCCTAGTGGCCTAGTGGTTAGGATTCCAGGCTTTCACTGCTGTGGCCCGGGTTCAGTCTCTCGTCGGGGAACTGAGATCCCACAAGCTGTGCGGTGCAGCCAAAAAACCCACAGAACCAACCAAATAAAAGAAAATAAAGGATGAACAAATACTACTTCTTAGATTATGAAGACAGGGATTTTATCCTTCCCTTATTTAAGAACAGCAGGACACTGGGACATTGTGCAATCTCTGTCACCTTCTTCACGGTCTACCAGTCTTGAAACTGGAGGCGGGCAGAGGGGGGAAGAAATGACACAAACCCAAAGTCTCACTTCTAATTTGCCTACATTAATGACCTGACTTTCTCATTTTCACGGTAGAAAGCGATATGTGTATATCTGAAATATAAAAGTTAATTTTCTCATTACTGCCCAGTCAAAATCAATATTTAAAACTTCAATATGTATCAATGATGTGATTCTTACTTTGCTCCATTACAAACTCAAGGAGAGAAAAGATGTATAACACCTGAAGAATGGAAAAGTCATAAAGCCTTAGGAAGGTTACCTAATAACCTTAGGAAGGTTGTCTAATAATAATTACTAGACAAGGACTTGACAGGGATTTGTGCCCTCAGTGAAAAAGGCCTCATGGAATCTTCTGGCTGAAAGGAACCTAAGGACTTAATGACATGAGTTTCCTCCAGATGAAATAACCAAGGCCCCAGCGAGATCAAAGTAGATGCCAAAGGTCACCTTGCTAATTTGCAGCAAAGCTGGAATCAGCATCCAAGTTGTTCTCAACATCCTATGTGTCCTCTGTGATGGTTACAGAAGTTTCATATCATCAAGGTTAAGATGAAAGACCTTCTCCTAAGCTGCAGATGTGTTTAGATGTATCCTCAGCAAACAACTGGATCCACTTAACCTGTGCTCTTCGGATTGGAAGGAAACTTGTATTCTGGTGAAGTAAAAGATTTCTGTCTCCAGAATAATACAAAAGCTATTTTCCTGCCAAACCAAATCAAACCAAACCAACGAAAGAACGTGTTGATGTCCAAAGTGCATCAGCAACACAAGCCAGCTAAGGAATAACACTAAAGTCATATCTCCTCTTGTGAGTTGTTCATTCCTTGTGGATGAGAATGACTCAACTTTGTATCTCCTACCCCACTGAGCACATGGTTGGTGCTGAAATTTCTTTTTAATGAATGAAGTATATAAATCATTGCTTTGTTGCCCTAGCATTGTACCCCTTTCAAAAGAAGCACTTAGTAAATAGGTGTCTAATTTCCTGTGCTGTCAGAAATATTGTTTAATCATACTGTTAAAAATAAAGACCTCCAGGGCCGACTGAACTAAATTCTCCAAACCACTAGATGCTCTTTCCTCTTTGGGCCGCTCAGCTGTGCAGCCGGAAATGGATCGTGGTGAGGGAGCTGCAGCTATTCCTCAAATACCCCGGAATGTTGGCTATGTCACAAAGTGTTTGGAGAATGCCTTGGAAGCTGAGAGAATATTTCCAAAGCGATATACACACAAAGATATTTGAACCAGAGAATATGCACTCGAAAATAGATGCATGGAGCGCATCCATAGAATACCAAGTGGGTTTTTTTGGGTTTTTTTTTTGCGGTACACAGGCCTCTCACTGTTGTGGCCTCTCCCGTTGCGGAGCACAGGCTCCGGACGCGCAGGCTCAGCGGCCATGGCTCACGGGCCCAGCCGCTCTGCGGCATGTGGTATCTTCCCGGACCGGGGCACGAACCCGTGTCCCCTGCATCTGTAGGCGGACTCTCAACCACTGCGCCACGAGGGAATCCCAGAATACCAAGTTTTTACCAGGTTTAGGAGCTACAGCCCATTACTGTGAGCCCAAGAATTAAGGTAACTGTAAAACATGTGTTTGCACTCAGGCATGTAGTTTTACCTTGATCTTCTTACAGTAAAATACGTATAAAATTGTGATCAAACTCATAGGCATATTATAAGTGATAAGACCTGATAAAGGACACTAGCATGTTTCAGGAAAAAAACCTGTAGAAACAATTATATCTTTTTAAAAAGACATACAATGATTTTTCACTGAAAACTAGGTATCTTTAGTTGAAATCTGGGAACACAGCTAAGTGCTGGGCCCACACCAGGAAAAATATCCTCTCATATTCTCTGCCAATTCACACAATCAAAAGGATGTGCACGTTTCCTCAACTGACAACACAGAGACAGGTAGGAATTATCTAGGTTTGGAGTTTCTAGTCCTGAGAAGATTCCCACCATATCAATGTGAAAACATGCTGTTTCAGAGAGTTGAGAGGAAATCAAGACACTGAAAGGATCGACCCAGTGGAATACTACTCAGCAATAAAAAGGAACAGACTACTGATCCACACAACAGCCTGGATGGATCTCAGAAACTTTTCACTAAGTGAACGTTGTCAGGCACAAAGACTGCATAGTGAAAGATTCCACTTATGTGAAATTTCTAGCAAACACAAAATTATAAAGACAGTGTAGAATGGCAGTTGCCCAAGGCTACGGGTGGGCGCAGGGAGCAGACAGGCAAAGGTAGCTTTTCAGATGCATGGAAGTGTTAGAAAAACTGGATTGCAGTGATGGTTCATAAATGTATAAATTCACTAAAACTCACCAACCATACCCTTATAAGAGTGATGTTTGGGCTTCCCTGGTGGCGCAGTGGTTGAGGGTCCGCCTGCTGATGCAGGGGGCACGGGTTCGTGCCCCGGTCCGGGAAGATCCCACATGCCGCAGAGCGGCTGGACCCGTGAGCCATGTCCGCTGAGCCTGTGTGTCTGGAGCCTGTGCTCTGCAACGGGAAAGGCCACAACAGTGAGAGGCTTGCGTACCGAAAAAACAAAAAAACACAAAACAAACAAACAAAAAAAGAGTGCTGTTTAAAATTATACTTCAATAAAGCTGTTTTTGTAAAAAGGAGAAATTAAGAGATGATTCTTTCAGGGCCAGCCTGTTGCACAAACAGGTTGCCTCACCTGTAATATTCATGGCAGCCATTGTACTTTCCAAATGTGAGAGGATCTCTCCAAAAGCGGTGCTTTGACATACACAGCTAGATATTGTTATATCAAATCAGGTTTCCAAATTTAGAATGTACAATTTCTAAGCATAATTTTTCGTATATTAGTATACTCACAGTACCAATGCCATGTTCAAGAATGTTAGTACATTGAATTGAGGGAAACAAACAAAAAGCTTCCCTGATTTGGGGGAACGGTGGTATGACTGGGAGCCCAGCTTCACGGGCTTTTCTTGAACCAGGCAGCTGTTTAGGGCAGCTCCCAGGGCAGGAGGAAAGGTATTTAGGGTGTAGACTTAAATGCCTTCACTAACAACTGTGGTATGCTGGCTACACTCATCCCGACCACCACAGAAATGTGGGGCAATTATATCAGGAAAATTCATCCTGTTCAAAGGGCAAAGGATGAATGGAACATTCTGGGGTCAACTTGACTGGTGTTTCTGTCCACAGCAAGTAGTACTCATACTTGGGTGTGCATCAAAAGTCTCCTGACTTGTTAAAAAGTCAGGTTTCCGGGCTGGGGCCTAAGGCTGCCAAACTGGGTGTCTGGGAAGGCAGGCCAGAGTCTGAATCTTGAATGAGCCCCCAGGTGATTTTTATGCTGATGGTCCTCAAAACACAGGTTAAGGAACACTGAAGAAAGAGAAGAAAAGAAAAAGAAAAGAAGAGAAGAGAAAAGAAAGGAGAAGAGAAGGGAAGAGAAAAGGAAGGCAGGAAGGAAGGGAGGGAGGGGAATAGGAGTGCCCCATGAAGGAGGTGAAGATGAAGATGAAGAAGATAAAGGCCTTGCTGCCTAGGTACCTCCGCTGAGTTTAGTCTTAAGTCCTTCTAAACCACCAGCTGTGTTTCATCTCCACATCTTACACGGTGCCCTCTTTACCTGTCTCTTAGCCCTGCTTTCAGGTCAAGGAGTCTCACCTGTGTTGGACTGGAGACAAATAGTAGTTAAAGCATTTTCTCTTTCATGTCCCCCACTGACCCCTACGGGACAAGACTGAACTAGAGGCAGATTAAGCCTTTGCTCACTGACCGGTAGGGTGGTCTTCACCTTGGGATCCCTGGCGAGGAAGCTGCAGGGGATTCTTTGTTCTGAAATGTTGCTGAGGGGGAAGGAAGCAAGAGTCGGCTGGATTTGATGACCCAGCCCGGAACAGAACCCTTTCCCTGGTGGGGACACCTGTTGCCACGTGGGGAGAGAGGAATGCCCTCCTGCCTGCACAGAGTGGTCCACGTGGATTCCTTAGCTCTAGAGATGCTTCTGCTTTCCATTCTCCTTGGCAACAACCCAGCCCGTGGATAGTGGCCCTTGGCTATCTCTGGGAGATTCTGCCCACCCACCAGACCACATGGGTACGCCATGTTTACAAACATGATAGCCATGTTTGTAACGTGTGACCCACTGGCTCAGTCACTGGTGATTGGACCCAGAATGGACACTTTACCCAAACTGGCCCAATCGGAGCCCCTTTTCCTGGAAACTTGCAATTATAACTAAGATATTCCCATCTCAGTGTGGGCTGGTCTCTCATACAGAGAAGGAGGGAAACTCAAGAACTTTAGCATTGCTTTTTTTCTACTCATGAGGAAGGAGCAGCCTAGAAATCTAGGAGGGAGAAAGGAGAGTTGTGTGATGAAGAGGACACCCCTGGGGTGACTGCATTTATTTGCCAGTTCAGTCCCTTCTGGGGCCCAGCTGACCTCCTGAGCTTCATTCAGTCCCCGGAGATGCTCCAGTACTATTGGAATAAAGGGTCCTTCTATGGTTCTTTAATCCAGCTCTGCCCTGCATTCAGAGTCCTCACGAATCCAGGTGCCATCATATTTCCCTTTGGCCATCCCTGTCTTTGTTTTAACTCACATCCCTTCCTTCTGCAGACAGGAAGGCAGGCCACATTGTCTTCCTGATGGTGCAAAGTGAGAGCTTTCCTCAAAAACTGATTTGGTTTGAATTACTGACTATAATATAATATGCTGACTGTATTTGAAATTATGAAATAATAATTAATTTTTAGGTGCAAAAATGGAACTATGAATATGTTTCATTTAAAAAAGCATCCTTGTCTTTAGAGTTACATATTGAAATATTGATGCTTGAAATGATATGATGTCAGGATTTGCTTCTAAACAATCCCACAGGGCAGGAAGTGGGTGAGGGCATAGATGAAACAAAGTTGACCTTGAGCTGATAATTGTTGAATCTGGGTGACTGGGGTTCATTGTACAAATCTGTCTATTTTTCTATATGTTTAAAAGTTTCCATAAAAAGAAATTCTAAAAACACCAATGGGAAGTTTTTCAGGGGATTACCTCTGAAATAACACAAAACTATCAACATTCAAAAGTAGGAAGAAGCTTTTTAAATTAGAGATCTAAACGTGTCACTCCAAAGGCAGTCACCCCTAATGGGAGTGGGTCTCAAGCACCATTCAGCTAGTGTGTGAATAAAAACACACCAGGTGTGTGTGTCCACCCTTCCCTTGAATGGAAATAGCAACTTTGAGTTTGTGTTCAATTCATCTCTGATGATGCAATCCAAGATAAAATATCCAAAGATCTATAGTTTTTTTATATTAAAAAAACTACACACTTCACTATATACTTAGTGGTTTCTATTTTATTAAAAAGTATTTGGTAGATTTAAAAGAAACATTATCTCAAAGTAGAATATTTTCCAAATAGGTTGAAAGCATGTGTGCAAGAAAATAAAGCATCTTGGATGCTCTCCAATAGCTCCAAAAGGCATCTTGTATCTATGCATACCTTCTTATTTAGAGCAGTGAGTAGGAGGTGGAGGTGGAGGATGCTTGTTGAGTATTCCAGAGCATCTGATTTCATTCTCTACATATTCACTATGGTTAAGAGTGGTCTTTTCCGGGGGTGTGGATTTGCGGAGAAGTATTTAAAGTTTAAGTTGTGATTGTCCATTTCACCTCCAACCCTACCCATTTTCAAGGTGGCCAAAGTCAGTTCTCTGTAGGAAAACCCAAGGGAACCATCTGTTCCTTGTATGACCCATTGCTGTCCTGATTATATGGATGCTCTCATGCTGTAGACACATTTTGGGGTGTCTGCCTGAGGCCAGGAGCCCCAACTGCCATGTCCATTTCTTTTCATTGCTCCTTTCCTCCATCAGCTTTATTTGCTCTTTCTATCCATTCAGGTTTACGTTGATTGGACTTTGCAACACTCCACTCCTGACTGGTTTTTCTACTGTAGGCTTTTGTTCTTGTAACACACATGTACTCAAAGCTATTCATCCTACTGCCTTAGTTATGGCTCCTTTGGTTCCAAGCACTGAAGACCCACTCTACTTCATGGAAATAGAAGTTCATTGCAAGGACAGTTTGATCAAAACATACTGGGATCAAAAAAAGGAAAGAAGGGCCTCCCTGGTGGCGCAAGTGGTTGAGAGTCCGCCTGCCGATGCAGGGGATACGGGTTCGTGCCCCGGTCTGGGAGGATCCCATATGCCGCGGAGCGGCTGGGCCCGTGAGCCATGGCCGCTGAGCCTGCGCGTCCGGAGCCTGCGCGTCCGGAGCCTGTGCTCCGCGACGGGGGAGGTCACAACAGTGAGAGGCCCGCATACCGCAAAAAAAAAAAAAAAAAAACAAAAAAAAAAAAAAAAAAAAAAAAAAAAAAAAAAAAAAAAAAAGGAAAGAAAACAAACAAAACACCCAACGAAACCCATTTCTACACTCAAGAGCTTGATGACTGCCTTCATTGCATCTCCAGGTGTTCATGAATTGAATGAGACTAAAGGTTTAGAATCACAAAGATAGCACCTAAAAATCTCCTTGTTAATATGAAATATTTATACCACAAAAATAAAGCTAATAATATAGCTGAGTCAATGAACCAATTAATAGTTGACATCAGTTTTCCATGGAGCCATATTCTTTCACAGTGAGGGTGCTATTAATAAGAAATAAAAACATAGATGAGGCCTCACATCAATACATCCCCAACCCAGGCTAAATTTTAATTACGTTCCAAACTTCAGACCTTAAAATAATATTTAATTTAAAATATTTTAAAGAAAAATGCAAAGGTCTTTCACACTACAATTTCTTCTATGGATTGTACTTCTATAGATGTGACTCACTATAAAATAAAGTATCATACCATATCATATAATTGTTTAAGACTAACACGGTAAAATTGCTTACGGTCAGACATAAGAAGAATTTTGTTCAACCTATTTAGTATGTTTGGACTATAACTTCGTATATTATATAAAGGACTTTTGAATATTTTTGTCCAGTACCCTCAGAAAGAAATACATTTGGATTGTTTTCACCTTTCAGCTATTATGCATAATGCTGCTATCAATATTTGTGTGTAAGTCTTTATGTGGACATATTGTTTTCATTTCTCTTGGCTGCCTGCCTAGCAATACAGTAAACCTTGAATTAAAAGTTATCCAAAACAATATTTAACTTTTTCCCTAAATATTCTGATATTTTCTATTATGTTCTCTCTCTGTCTTGTTTCGTTTTGGCTGCACCGCATGGCATGCGGAACTTCCCCAACCGGGCTAGACCACCAAGGAAGTCCCCTCTCTTTTTAATTTTTATTTGTATTTATTTTTATTTTTTTGCTGTACGCGGGCCTCTCACTGTTGTGGCCTCTCCCGTTGTGGAGCACAGGCTCCGGACGCACAGGCTCAGCGGCCATGGCTCACAGGCCTAGCCGCTCTGCGGCATGTGGGATCTTTCCAGACCGGGGCACGAACCCGTGTCCCCTGCATTGGCAGGTGGACTCTCAACCACTACGCCACGAGGGAAGCCCCTCTCTCTTTTTTTTTAAAAGGTGTTGTTATGAGCCACAAAGCTGATTTCACAAACCACTTATGCAAAGTGACCTGAAGTTTGGAAAACATCGCTTTATTAACAAATAATGACATAGAGTATTTAGTGATAACAAACATCCATGTAGTCACTGCATGGATTTGAAAAATCCTAACGTTTTGCTGTATCTACTTTAGATTATTTTTTAAATTAAAATATTGTAGCTGGAATCAAAGACCTCTTTGTACCCCTCTCAGGTCCAGTGCATCTTCTGCCTTCCCAGGAGCAACAACTATTCTGAATTTGGTGACTATTGTCCCCATGGCAGGTTTTCATGTAACTACTACAAATGTATGGATCCATAGCAATATATAACATTGATTTCCATGTTCATGAATTTAAAACAAATGTTATATTATGCTGCAACTTATTTTCTTTCCTATTATTGTTTTTAGGTTTTATCCATGCTGATGTAGTGTTCTAGTTCATTTAACTGCTATTATATTCTACTGTATGAATATTCTTGTGCCCTTTTGTCCCTCCCACCCTCCCAAAACTTTTTGAGACATTGATTAAAAGAATGTAATTATCGGGCTTCCCTGGTGGCGCAGTGGTTGAGAGTCCGCCTGCTGATTCAGGGGACACGGGTTCGTGCCCCGGTCCAGGAAGATCCCACATGCCGCAGAGCGGCTGGGCCCGTGAGCCATGGCTGCTGAGCCTGAGTGTCCGGAGCACACCCGCAATGGGAGAGGCCACAACAGTGAGAGGCCCGTGTACCGCAAAAAAAAAAAAAAAAAAAAAAAAAGAATATAATTATCACAGGCTTCCCTGGTGGCACAGTGGTTGAGAATCTGACTGCTAATTCAGGGGACACGGGTTCGAGCCCTGGTCTGGGAAGGTCTGCCGCGGAGCAACTAGGCCCGTGAGCCACAACTACTGAGCCTGTGCGTCTGGAGCCTGTGCTCCGCAACAAGAGAAGCCATGACAGTGAGAGGCCCACGCACCGCTATGAAGAGTGGCCCCTGCTTGCCATAACTAGAGAAAGCCCGCGCACAGAAACGAAGACCCAACGCAGCCAAAAATTTAAAAAATAAATAAATTAAAAGAAGGCTCAACATTAAAAAAAAAAAAGAATGTAATTATCAAAGTAGAATCTGATTTACATAAACAGGTCAGAGAAACCACCTGCTTTTCCAAACCCCTGTCTCATATATGTGAGGATCACCGTCAGGCACACAGAATTACCAGGACTATATTTTCTTTTTTTAAAAATGTATTGACTTATAACTCACATACCATAAAATGCACCCCTTTAAAGTAAAAATAAAACAAAACAAAATAACATAAAATTTAGTGTATGTTCATGAAGTTGTGTAAATGTTGCAACTATCGAATTCCAGAACATTTTTGTCATCCCCAAAGGGAAACTCTGCATCCAGTAGCTGTCAGCCCCAATCTGTTCTCCTTCCAGCCCCTGGCAACCACAAGTTGCTTTCTGTTTCTGTGGATTTGCCTATTCTGAACATTTCATATAAATGGAATCATACAAATATGGCCTTTTTGACTGACCAGCTTTTCTCACTTACCATAATTTTTTCAAGGTTCATCCATGCTGTAGCTTGTATTAGTACTCATCCCTTTTTATGGCCAATTAATATTCCACTGTATGGATATACCACATTTTGTTTATCTACTCATCAGTTGATGACATTTGGATTGTTTTCAACTTTTAGCTATTATGCATAATGTTGCTATCAATATTTGTGTATAAGTCTTTATGTGGACATATTGTTTTCATTTCTCTTGGCTGCCTGCCTAGGAATGGAATTGCTAGGTCATATGGCAACTCTATGTTTAACTTTTTGAAGAAATGCCAGACTGTTTTACAAAGCAACTGCTGCATTTTACACTCCCAAGAGCAAAGTATGAGGGTTACAATTTCTCCAGACTCTTGCCAACACTTGTCATTACCTGCCTTTTTTTTAATAACTATTCCAATGATGTGAAGTGGTATTTCATTGTGGTTATGGTTTTGATTTGTATTTACCTAGTGATTAATGATGTCATGCATCTTTTCATATGTTTACTGGCCATTTGTATATCTTCTTTGGAGAATGTCTTTTCAAGTCCTTTTCTCATTTAAAAAAATGCATTATTTAATTTTTTATTATTGAGTTGTAAGATTTCTTTACATGTTCTATATACAAGTCCCTTATTGGATATATGATTTGCAGGTATTTTCTTCCCATCCTGTGGGCTGTCTTTTGACTTTCTTGATAATGTTCTTGGAAGCACAAAAGTTTTTAATTTTGATGAAGTCCAATTTCTCTATTTTTTCTTTTGCTGCTGGTGCTTTTGGTATGGTATCTAAGAATCCATTGTCAAATCTAAGATCATAAATATTTACTCCTATGGTTACTTCTAAATGTTTTATAATTTAGCTCTTACATTCAGGTCTTTGATCCATTTTGAGTTAATTTTTGTCTGTGGTGTGAGGTAGGTCTCTAACTTCATTCTTTTGCACGTGACTACCTAGAGTCCCAGCACTATTTGTTGAAAAGACTATTCTTTTCTCATGAAATTGTCTTGGCACTTTTCTCAAAAATCAATTGACTTTAAATGTATGCTCTATTTCCAAACCCACTATAGCCTACAGTTGTATCTTGGTATCTGCGGGAGATTGGTTCCAGGACTCCCCTGCAGATACCAAAATCCAAGGATGTTCACATCCCTTTAGTGGGCCCTCCATATCCTCAGTTTCCAAATTTGAGGATTCAACCAATCAGAGATCCTGCACTAAGCTTATGATCCTCGGGTTGGTTGAATTCGTGAATGTGGAACCCACGTATATGAAGGGTGGTCTGCATTTCAATGAGACTTGGACCTCCGCTGGCTAATAAACCAGCTTATTAGGGGGAAGAGAAGACAATCAAAACCAGAGGCAACACACACTGCCCTGTGAACCACTAGGAGAAAAGTGCTATCAGTACGACCATTTCACAGGTAAGAGGCTCAGGGCGAATAAACAGTAGCTGTCGATGGAGCGGCGCTTTGCACCCAGTGCTGCCTTCTTGCAAAGCTGGGGTTTGTGACTCCTCTCCCAGGCTGCCTTCCCTCTCGAGGTCTATTAAGGAGGACAATAATAGAGAAAGCAGCTCATTTGGGTTGAACACTTTGTGCGCGCCATTCCTCACTTTGGGAGGCCCGTTGATTGGTAGGAAATGTTTCCGTACCCACTGCGCGAAGGAGGAAAACAGGCTCACAGCGCTGAGTTCTCCGTCCCCAGCCCCTCGCCAGCCTCCACGCTCCATCTCTTTCCCCTCGCATGCCCACACTCACCTTCTTGAGCGTTTGCTGCTGCACGATGTGGGCCTTCTTGGGTGCGACAACGCGACCACCCTTCCTTACGCTCAGTTCCCCCACCGCCAAGGTCCTGCTGTTTGCCTGCCTCTGTGCTTGGAATTTGCGCCGCCCCTGCGCCGAGTCCAGGCAGACATCGGAAGAGGCGGGGCCGTTGATTTTTATTTGTCTTTTAAAGTCATACTTGGCAAAGCAAAAAAAAATTTTTTATTGAACTATAGTTGATTTACAATGTTGTGTAAATTTCTGCTGTACAGGGCTTCCATGGTGGCGCAGTGGTTGAGAGTCTGCCTGCTGATGCGGGGGACACGGGTTCGTGCCCCGGTCCGCGAAGATCCCACATGCCGCAGAGCGGCTGGGCCCGTGAGCCATGGCCGCTGAGCCTGTGCGTCCAGAGCCTGTGCTCCGCAGCGGGAGAGGCCACAACAGTGAGAGGCCCGCGTACCGCCAAAAAAAAAAAAAAAAAAAATTCTGCTGTACAGCAAAGTGATTCAGTTATACATATATACATTCTTTTTTAATATTCTTTTCCTTTATGGTTTATCATAGGATACTGAATATAGCTCTCTGTGCTATACAGTAGGACCTTGTTGTTTATCCCTTCCACATACAATAGCTTCCATCTGCTAATCCCAACCTCCCACTCCACCCTTCCCTCAAGCCCCTCCCCCTTGGCAATCGCAAGTCTGTTCTCTATGTCCGTGAGTCTGTTTCTGCTTCCTAGATAGGTTCATTTGTGTCATAGTTTAGATTGCATATATAAGTGATAGGCAAAGTAAAAACTCAATAGCCATATACCAATCCACACAATTTGGTCAGTGTATTTTACTGGTCTCTAAAGCAGAAAAGTTTGGAAAATGCTAGTCTAATATCTCATGGTTATATGGGATTTCTTATCGTGATGTTAGATGTTACTTATCTGTTGCTTATATTTACTTTCAAAACTTAATGAACAGTCAGAAAAAAAGTGTGGATATGTATCATGTACACATATAGATGAAAAATCTGAAACTACCACCAAATAGAATTCAGGACCACAATGACTACTTTGCCTCAGGAATGTAGTAAGGTAAACTGCCACTTCCTCCACCCTTTGTGCTACGAGTGTTGTATATTTTTACTTCTATATATATATATATATATATATATATTTTAATGTCTGGACATTTCTCATCCGAAGTCCAGACTAGTTTGTTTCTTTTTTTTTTTAATTTTTTTTAAAATTTTTATTTTTTGGCTGCGTTGGGTCTTCGTTGCTGTGAGAGGGCTTTCTCTAGTTGCCGTGAGCGGGGGCTACTCTTCACTGCGTTCACGGGCTTCTCACGGTGGTGGCTTCTCTTGTTGCAGAGCGTGGGCTCTAGGGCACGAAGCCTTCAGTAGTTGGCGGTGCATGGGCTTAAGTTGCTCCACGGTATGTGTGATCTTCCCGGACCAGGGCTCGAACCCGTGTCCCCTGCACGGGCAGGCGGATTCTTAACCACTGTGCCACCAGGGAAGTTCCTACATATATTTTTAATTCCACACTACATTGTTATCATTATTGTGCTAGAGCATACATTCTTGTCATGTGGGGTAATTAGATAAAAATGCCTAAAAATGTTGCTTAAGAGGGTTATAATGAAAACCTTGAGAATCACTGCTCTCGGCAGCCAATTATATTTTAATGAAAATTTAATTATAGACGAAAATCATATTTAACTCATAAACGCATATTTACCATTTCCAGTGCTTTTTATTCTTTTGTGTGGACCCAAGTTTCCATCTGGTATCATTTACCTTCAGCCTGAAGAACTTTCTTTCTTCGATATTTTAGTGCAGGTCTGCTGGTGACAAATTTGGTCAGCTTTTATTTATCCGAAAAAGTTTTATTTCACCCTCATGGGGGTGTGTGTGCATTTTTGCTGGATGTAAAATTCTAAGTTGACAGTTTCTTTTTATATTTAAAGATGTCTTCCAATTGCCTCTGGCTTTTCTAGTTTCTGACAAGAAGTCTACTGTAGTATTATCTTCTGACTTTTTCTTTTTTCCTCTGGCTACATTTAAGATATTCCCTCTATGAGCCAAGATATGGAAGTAATCTAAGTATCCATCAACAGATACATGAATAAAGAAGATATGTACAAACACACACACACACACACAAACACACACAATGGAATACTACTCAGCCATAAAAACGTATGAAATAATGCCATTTTCAGCAACATGGATGGACCTAGAGATGATCATTATTAATTGAAGTAAATCAGACAGAAAAAAAACAAATATCATATGATATCACTTAGAAGTGGAATGTAAAAAAAATGATACAAATGAACTTATTTACAGAACAGACACACAGACACAGAAAACAAACTTATGGTTATCAAAGAGGAAAGGTGGGGTGAAGGGATAAATTAGGAAGTTGGGAGTAACATATACACACTACTATATATAAAATAGATAAACAACAAGGACCTACTGTATAGCACAGGGAACTATACTTAATATTTTGTAAAACCTATATAGGAAAAGAATCTGCAAAAGAATATATATATTCAGATATATGTATATCTGAATCACTTTGCTGTACACCTGAAACTAACAAAACATTGTAAATCAACTATACTTCAATTTTAAAAAAAGATATTCCCTCTATCATTTATTTTTAGTGATTAGATTTTGATACATTTGAATTGGTTTGTGTGTGTGTGGGTGTGTGCGTGTGTGTGTGCGTGTGTGTGTAAGTGAATTTTGTTTGGAGGTCATTGAACTTTTGGGGTCTATGTGTTTATAGTTTTCAAATTTGGAAAAATTTTCAGCCATTATCTTTTCAAATGTATTTTCTGCTTCCTACACATTCCTTGTTTTTTGGGTCTCCAATTAAATGTGTGTTAAATCAGTCTATATTTCCTGTAGATTATAAAACCTCTTTATTTTCCCCACCTTTCTCTCTATGTATTTTATTTTAGAGGGATTCTATTTCTATGCCTTCAAGTTCTCTGATATTTTCTTATGCAGTGTTTAATTTTGTGTTAGTCCAAGCCAGTGAAAAGTTAATTTCATATATTCCATTTCCATCTCTAGAAGTTTCATTTGTTTCTTTTTTATTTCTCACTTCATTATACACATTTATTCATTAAATTCTTTTTTTTTTTTTTTTTTGCGGTACGCGGACCTCTCACTGTTGTGGCCTCTCCCGTTGTGGAGCACAGGCTCCGGACGTGCAGGCTCAGCGGCCATGGCTCACAGGCCCAGCCACTCTGTGGCATGAGGGATCTTCCCCGACTGGGGCACGAACCTGTGTCCCCTGCATCGTCAGGCAGACTCTCAACCACTGCGCCACCAGGGAAGCCCTAAATTCTTAAATATAGTTATATTACTTGTTTTAATGTCCTTGTCTACTAGTTCCTTCATATCCGTCATTACTGAGTGCCTCCCACTGCCTGATTTTTCTCCTGGTTATAGTCACACCTCCCTTGCATATCTAGCATTTTTCAGTTGAATGGTGGACATTGTGTGTGTTACAAAGCAAGAGTGTCTGGATTGAGTTTTCATCTTTTAAAGACTGTTTCAGCTGGCAGTTAGTTTACTTGAGGCTATCAGTTCGATACGTTCAAGGCCTGTCTTTAAATTTTGCTTGACCCACTAAGAGTAGCCTCATTCCAGGACTCCTTCAGACCCTACACTGACCGTTACTCCTCTTGGGTCTCCACTGAATGTTGCCCATATTTCTACTCTGGCTGGACAGATGGAAATGTCTTCCTGCTCTGTGTGTGCTCTGGGTGTTACTTAGATTACAATTCTCTGGTCACTCTTTGTGGAGCTTCATGGGGATTCACTCTCCCCACGCGCAGTCAAGTACTCAGCAAAGACTCGGTGGCGCCTCCACACAGGTTGCAGGAGTTCTTTCTCTGCACAGTGCCTTCCTTTCCAGAACTCTTTCCTGGCTTCAGCCTTCCTGAACTATAATCTGTTTCCTTCAACTCAGCAAGGCTATCCTAACTTGCCTTCCCCCCTTCTCTGCACCACAGCTCAGAACAAGTTTGTCTTCTTTCTCCAAGGGCTCACAATTCTGCACTGTCTGTTCTGCGATATCTGACGGCATTTGGTTTATATATGTTTTAAAGTTTTCTAGTCATTTATGGGGGAATGGGAAAGCTAAACTGGCACCATTTACTCCATCATGGCAGAAAGCAGAAGTCTTATAGATTTTGATATACCACTTTAAAAAATCGTAATTTATACAGCACAGGGGATAAATCCAATATTTTATAATAATTTTTATTTTATTTTTATTTTTTGGCCACGCCACCCAGCTTGTGGGATCTTAGTTCCCTGATCAGGGATTGAACCTGGGGCCCTCAGCAGTGAACGTGCCAAGTCCTAACCACTAGACCCCCAGGGAATTCCCTACAATAACTTTAAATAGAGTATAATCTGTAAAATTTTGAATCACTATGTTGTAAACTGGAAAATAATATTTTATAAATCAACTATACTTCAATTAAAAAAATAATAATAATAATAAAATAAGAAGCATGATCTAAATAATCATTCAGGGACTTCCCTTGTGGTGCAGTGGTTAAGAATCCACCTGCCAATGCAGAGGACGTGGGTTCGAGCCCTGGTCTGGGAAGATCCCACATGCCACAGAGCAACTAAGCCCATGTGCCACAACTACTGAGCCTGCATGCCACAACTACTGAAGCCCGTGCGCCTAGGGCCCGCGCTCCGCAACAAGAAGCCACTGCAATGAGAAGCCCGTGCACTGCAACAAAGAGTAGCCCCTGTTTGCTGCAACTAGAGAAAGCCCGTGTGCAGCAACAAAGACTCACGCAGCCAAAAATAAATAAATAAATAAAAATTTAAAAAATCATTCTCTTTATAAGATTTTCTAATTTCCCTTGGAATTTCTTTTTTGATCTATTTTTTAGAAATGTGTTGCTTAATTTCCAACATATGGGGATGCTCTGTTTACCTTTTTGTTACTGATGTCTAGGTAAATTTCACTAGGGCCAGGGCACATTCTCTTTATAATTACTATCCTTTGAAATTTGTTGAGCTTTGCTTTATGCTCAGCATATTGTCATTTTTGGTAAAGATATTGTGAACACTTCAGAAGAATGGATATTTTATACTTAGTGTTATATACACATATATATAGATATATATACACACACACACACGTGTATACGAATATGTATGTATATACAAATCATGCAAATAAACTGATGTAATTAACTTATGTAGATCACTGTATATATATTTGCATCATTTGCTTTGCTCATATCATCTATATTGTTACTAATTTCTTATTTATGTCACACATTGTATTTTCCAAAGATAGCTACAAAAATATCTTCCATCCCACAAGGTATTCAACAATATATCCTGGCTACTCTTCCCATCCAGAGATGAGGTCTATCACTCCCTTTGAATCTAGTGGGTTTGGGATGACTTCAGCAATAGAGTATGGGAAAAATTTAACTGTATGGCTTCCAAGGCTAGGCCATAAGTGGTGGTTCAGTTTCTGTCTTGTTTGCTGGCACACTTGTGCTAAGAGCCCTGAGCTGCTACTGAAGAAGGGCTGCGTCCCAGGCCACTGTGCCATGGGGACATCAAGCCAAGGGGAAAGACAACATGCAGATGTTCTGGTCAGGAGTCCTAGTCTTCTGAGCTTTACCAGATTTATAAGTGAGTGGGTCTTCAGATGACTCCAGCTCTTAGTCGCTGAATCCCTCTAGCCTTAACATCTTACCAGCAGAGGCCTCAGACATCATGAGGAAGACACAGCCATGGTTACTGTGCCCCATCTGAATTTCTGGCCCACAAAATCTATTAGCATAACAAGAGTGTTGTTTTAAGCTGCTAAGTTTTGGGCTCATTTGTTAGGCAGCAATAGTAACTGGGACAGAAATGTAGGGTCTGGAACTGGGGTGCTACCCATAACAAAAAACCTAAAGCAGCCAGCATGGGCCTTAGGACCAGCACTGGGCAGAAGCTGGAAAGGCCCATGAGGAGACCATTAGTATAAACTTGAAGTCCCTTGAGGAGATATTGCTGTAGGTGGGAGACTAGGGAGGACATTATTAGTGGAGGATTAAAAAAGCAACACTTTTTATGTTGCTATGCTGCAATCCTTCTTTTTTTTTTTTTTTTTTTTTTTTGTGGTACGCGGGCCTCTCACTGTTGTGGCCTCTCCCGTTGTGGAGCACAGGCTCTGGACGTGCAGGCTCAGCGGCCATGGCTCACAGGCCCAGCCGCTCCGCGGCATGTGGGATCTTCCCGGACTGGGGCACAAACCCGTGTGCCCTGCATTGGCAGGCAGACTCCCAATCACTGCACCACCAGGGAAGTCCGCTGCAACCCTTTTTATGTAACTTCATGATATGAAGTTTGGCACACCTATACCCTGTGGTGATATAGGAAACAGAAAATACATCTCATAAACTGATGGATTTGCCTAAGGAGCTATCTGGGCAAAATATTTAAAGGGCCAAGTATTTTTACGTGGTCATAAATGATAGGATACAGAGAGAGGGCAAAAAAATTTTCAAGAAAAAATTTAAAAACTATAAAGGAGCAAGGATTATCAGAGCTTAAGAATAAAAATGTTTCTTATTCCAGTCTGAGCAAAAGATTCTCAAAGGCAGAAAGATAATTTAAAAAGATACGTGCACCCTTATGTTCATAGCAGCACTAGTCATAATAGCCAAGACATGGAAACAACCATTGACAGATGAATGGATAAAGAAGATCTGGTACATATATACAACGGAGTAGTACTCAGCCATAAAAAGGAACGAAATAATGTCATCTGTAGCAACATGGATGCAACTAGAGATTATCATACTAAGTGAAATAAGTCAGAAAGAGAAAGACAAATACCACATGATATCACTTATATGTGGAATCTAAAATATGACAGAAATGAACCTATCTAGGAAACAGAAACAGACTCACGGATGTAGAGGACAGACTTGTGGTTGCCAAGGGGGAGGGGGGAGGTGGAGGGATGGACTGGGAGTTTGGGATTAGCAGACGCAAACTATTATATATAAAATGGATTAACAAGTTCCTACTGTATAGCACAGGGAACCATATTCAATATCCTGTGATAAACCATATGGAAAAAATATGAAAAAGAATGTATATAGATGCATAACTGAGTCACTTTGCTGTACAGCAGTAATTAACACAACATTGTAATTCAACTATACTTCAATAAAAATAAATTTTAAAAAGAATGTATATATATATAAAAAATTTAAATAGAAATAAATTAAAAAAGAAAGAATCTCAGGGCAGATATTAAATATAGGATTTTGTCAGGAAAACATCTCAAAGTTTAGCGGTGATTTTATTAAATTCCCAATTGACCAGACTGCCTAAGGATTTAATCTTATGCCTAAATTAGTGTTTGTTTACAAATTAAAGCTCAATTTTAAAAATTAATGTTTTTTAAATCAAAGTTGTTAGATGCTTCCAAATAATGTTACTCATTTTTGTATATATATGCATAAAAAATTTCTAGAGGCATACACACTGACATGTAAACAAAGGATGCCTCTGGGATATAGGATGAAGAATATAGGAAGGGGAAACTTTTCTTTATATATATCTGTATTTTAAAAATTTTTTCAGTGAGAATGTATTAATTTTATAAAGGTTAATTTAAAATCCTTAATGAATGTAGTAACGTGTGGTTTTATGTTCCTGCCTCACCTGAATCTACAAAGTAGAGTTTAACCTTTATTTCGTGAATTGCCACCTTATGCTCTTTATAGTTTCATTATTTGCTCAATAAATATATAGATATGTGACTGGACTGAATCTATTCTGATGTGGAACATAATTTCAGAGTACTTTTTGCAACCAAACCCTTTATATAATATTTATTGATTTCTTATTTGTTTCTCTTCTAAACGTAGCATGAGTTGTTTTTTAAAAGAGAATGTAGGGCTTCCCTGGTGGCGCAGTGGTTGAGAGTCTGCCTGCTGATGCAGGGGACACGGGTTCGTGCCCCGGTCCGGGATGATCCCACATGCCGTGGAGCGGCTAGGCCCGTGAGCCATGGCTGCTGAGCCTGCGCGTCCGGAGCCTGTGCTCCACAACGGGAGAGGCCACAACAGTGAGAGACCCGCGTACCACACACACACACACAAAAACAGAGAATGTAGGCACTTCCTTGGTGGTGCAGTGGTTAAGAATCCTCCTGCCAATGCAGAGGACACGGGTTCCAGCCCTGGTCCTGGAAGATCCCACATGCCGTGGAGCAGCTAAACCTGTGTACCACAACTACTGAGCCTGTGCTCTAGGGCCCGCATGCTGCAACTACTGAGCCCATGTGCCACAACTACTGAAGCCCGAGCGCCTGGAGCCTGTGCTCTGCAAGAGAAGCCACTGCAGTGAGAAGCCTGCACACCTCATCGAAGAGTAGCCCCCGCTCGCAGCAACGAAGACCCAACGCAGCCAAAAAAAAAATAAAATAAATAAAATGAATAAATTAAAAGTTAAAAAAAAAAATAAAAGAGAATGTAAAAATTTCCCAATAAAGTTGTGAGAACATAAAGATGTCCTCTACTACAGACATTATTTGAAATCATTTTGAAAGTTCCAACCAATGCAAAAGGAGAAAATATATGAGGAGAAAACAAATGGTTATTTGTGGGTCATAGTGTTATCTACTCAGAAAATCTGACAGAATAAACTAAAAATCTATTGGAACCTGCAGTAGAGGTCATTAAGGTAACCAATCCCTAGATAAATACATCCCCATACCAACTACTAAGAGAAAAAAATGCTTCACTTCATTAAAGATGTTTGTCTATACTAGCAGTAACTAACTGGAAAATATTCTTAAAAGGAAAGAAAAAAATCCATTCCCAATAGCAACAAAAAGCTAAAGCAGAGTAAAAGTTCAACATCAAATGTGTGCAACCTCTATGAAGAAAACTGAACATGACCAAAAGACATTCAGAATATATAACCAAGGTATTTCTGTACTTGAATACGAGGGTCACATTTATTGAACACTTATTATGTGGCAGGCACTGTGCTACTCACTTTGTATGCGTTATCACGTTTAATTCTCATAATAGCCCTATGACATGGGTACTATTATCATCTCTGCTTTAAAGATAAAGAAACTGAAGATTCACGAGATGAACTGACTTGCCAAAGCAGAAGAGCTGTCTTTGTCTAGTGCCTGTTTAATCATCGTTGCCTCATGTTCCTGTGTCATTTCTCCCCAAATGGTCATAGAGTCAATGCAATTCCAAGCAAAATCTTAAGAAGAAGTGGTTTTTTTTTTTTTGGCTGCACCGCGCAGCTCGTGGGGTCTTAGCTCTCCAACCAGGGACGGAACCTGGGCCCTCCGCAGTGAGAGCGCAGAGCCCTAACCACTGGACTGCCAGGGAATTCCCAAGAGGAAGTTTTTTGAAACTTAAAACTTCATCTGGAAGAGTAAATGTTAAAAACTGCTAAGATGTCTTTGAAAAGAATACTAATGAGGAAGAAATTGCTCTAGTAGTTCTTAAAATGGACTACCAAAATAGTGTCATTGGGGCTTCCCTGGTGGCGCAGTGGTTGAGAGTCCGCCTGTCGATGCAGGGGATGCGGGTTTGTGCCCTGGTCCCGGAGGATCCCACGTGCTGTGGAGCGGCTGGGCCCGTGGGCCATGGCCGCTGAGCCTGTGCGTCCGGAGCCTGTGCTCCGCAACGGGAGAGGCCACAACAGTGAGAGGCCCAAGTACCGAAAAAAAAAAAAAAAATAGTGTCATTAAAATAGTGTAACAGAGGCAGAGAAACAAACTTATGTATTGACTTGATAATGTTGGTATTTCAACTTTGAGGTAAAGTAAATTCAATAAGTGGTATGGGGATAATTGGATATCCAGCTGGGAACTGTGTAGAATAGACAGCTTCTTCAAAAATAATAAATATAATGAAGTTAAAATGAATTAAAATTCTAAACAAAGTAATAAGAGTACCAACAGAAAATATAGGAGAATACACATAGGGATAGTCTTTCTAAGTGAGACATTAAACCCAGAAACAAGAAAGGAAAAAATATGACTGACTGGATTACATTATCATTTCTGGCTAAGAAAAAAAGCTCAACTTCCCTTCTGAACAGGAAAATGCAAATAAAAACAAGATACCACTTTCTCTCTTGTCAGGCTAACAATGTTTTTAATGGTACTATTTAGTATTAGAGATGGCATGGAGAAAATCCCTCTTTGTTGGTAGAAATGTTAACTAGCACAGCACTTTTCGAGGACAAACTGACATTTCTATCCAAAAATTTTTTTATTTTTCATTTTTTTATTGACATATATATATATATATATATATATATATATATATATATATATATATTTTTTTTTTTTTTTTTGGTGGTACGCAGGCCTCTCACTGTTGTGGCCTCTCCCGTTGCGGAGCACAGGCTCCGGACGTGCAGGCTCAGCGGCCATGGCTCACGGGCCCAGTCGCTCCGCGGCATGTGGGATCTTCCCGGACCGGGGCACGAACCCGCATCCCCTGCATCGGCAGGCGGACTCTCAACCACTGCGCCACCAGGGAAGCCCTATTGACATATATTTGATAGACAATATTGCATTAGTTTCTGCTGTACAGCAAAGTGATTCGGTTATACATATGTATACATTCTTTTTCTATATTCTTTTCCATTATGATTTATCAGAGGATATTGAATATGGTTCCCTGTGCTTATACAGTAAGACCTTGTTGTTTATTCAAATTTTAATACTCATTCCCCTTCACCAAACGAGCACACATTTAGGATGGTAGATTGACTATAGATATGAACGCAATACTGATGTATAGGGCAAAAAGAGAAAACTCTCTCTTACCTCATTCCAGAAGAGTTTTAAAATAGATACATTTTGATAAGATGGGATAAGACTCACATCTATCACACCTTTGTGAGAGACTGACTCTTTTATCAATTTACAATATTCATTTATCTCTTTGTCTTAATGTGCTTTGTCATCAAATTATATTTTATCTTTTATTAATATTGCCACCTATATTTCTTTTTAGTTTGCATTTGCCTTTGATCACCCCTTATTTTCAATTTTTTGTTAGTATGTGTCTTATGAATATGATATTACTGCATTAAAAAATTTTTTAATAGACTTTATTTTTTAGAACAGCAAAGTTTTAGCAGAAAGTAGAGAGAATTCCCACATACCTCCTGCCTCTGCTCATGCTTAGCCTCCCAGCCATCAACAACCTGCACCAGAGGGCTACATTTGTTACAACATGATGAACTTATACATGTTAATATCACTCAAAGTCCAGAGTTTACCATAGGGTTCACTCTTGTGTTGCACATTCTGTGGGTTTTGACAAAAATGTAACAACATATACCATCATTACAGTATCATACAGTAGAGTTTCACTGCCCTAAAAATCCTCTGTTCTCCATCTGTTTATCTTTCCCTCTCTCCTAACCCCTGAAAATCACGGATTTTTTTTTTTTTTTTAATGTCTCCATGGTTTTACCTTTTCCAGAATGTCATGTAGTTGGAATCATATAGTAAATAGCCTTTTCAGATTGGTTTCTTTCATTTGGTCACTCAGTTTGAGAATACTCTTTTTTTTTTTTTTTTTTTTTTTTTGCAGTACGCGGGCCTCTCACTGTTGTGGCCTCTCCTGTTGCGGGGCACAGGCTCCAGACGTGCAGGCTCAGTGGCCATGGCTCACGGGCCCAGCCGCTCTGCGGCATGTGGGATCTTCCTGGACCGGGGCACGAACCCGTGTCCCCCACATCGGCAGGCTGACTCTCAACCACTGCGCCACCAGGGAAGCCCGAGAATACTCTTTTTTTAAAAAAATAATTAATTGTGGTAAAATATGCATAAAGTAGAATCTACCATCACAACCATTTTTAATTGTACAATTCAGTAGTGTCAAGTACATTCACATTATATATATATTATTTTTTCTTTTTTGGCTGCGTTGGGTCTTCATTGCTGTGCATGGGCAGTGTGTGGGCTTCTCACTGCGGTGGCTTCTCTTGTTGCGGAGCACAGGCTCTAGGCGCATGGGCTTCAGTAGTTGTAGCATGCAGGCTCAGTAGTTGTGGCTCTCGGGCTCTAGAACGCAGGCTCAGTAGTTGTGGCACACGGGCCTAGTTGCTCCACGGCATGTGGGATCTTCCCGGACCAGGGCTCGAACCCGTGTCCCCTGCATTGGCAGGCAGATTCTTAACGACTGTGCCACCAGGGAAGTCCCTCATTCACATTATTGTACAAGCAATCTCCAGAACTTCATCATCCCACAAAACTGAAACTCTATATCCATGAAACAAGAATTCTTCATTGTCCCTTGCCCCCAGCTCCTGGCAGCCACCACTCTACTCTCTGTTTCTATAAATTTGACTACTCTAGACACCCCATATGAGTGGAATCCTACAGTATTTTTTTTAATGTCTGGATTATTTCACTTAGCATAATATGTTTGAGGTTCATCCATGTTGTAGCCTGTGTCAGAATTTCTTTTTAAGGCTGAGTTATATTCCATTGTACATATAGACCATATTTTGTTTATCCATTCATCCATTGATGGATACTTAAGTTGCTTCCATCTTTTTGTTATTGTGAATAGTGCTGCTATGAACATGGGTGTGCAAATAACTCTTTGAGACCCTGTTTTCAATTCTTTAGGATATATATGTGAAATGAAATTCATATTTTATGGCACGACAAGAAAAATTTAAACGGGAAAAAAATTTCTTTGCCCTTTGGCCTCCTCTCTCCCCTCTACTGTGAATTGTGTGTCTGCATTATGCTTTGACCAAACCTCCCTATCAGCAGAAATACCTGCTCGGCCATAAAGAGCAGCATTCTCTTAGTACCAACAAGACAACACTTTAAAGGATAACATTCCTTCTTAATCTTGTAAAGGGCCACTATGATCCATGCTGGACTACTCGCTAGCTTGTGTAAACTGTCAATAATATGTCATTTAACGTACAGCTGTCTGTCTCAGAAAACTTACGTAACTGTACATTGGCCCCTAACTGACAGAAAAGTTCTCAGAGCTTTCTGAGAGGCTGTTCCCAGGTTATAATCCTCAATTTGGCTCAAATAAAAATTTCCACTTCTTTCTTAGATCAACTGATTGATTTTTTGTTAACAATACCCAGAAGCAGAATTGCTGGATCACATGATAATTCCATTTTTAATTTTTTAAGGAAACTCCAGAATGTTTTACATACTTGCTGCACCATTTTACATTCCCAATAACCCTGCACAAGGGTTCTAATTTCTCCACATCTTCACTGTGACATCGTACTTTATAAGAAATATATATTTGGTCTTCGTCCACCTTTTCTGGCACAGAACTAAAATCTTTAGAACTTCCTAAGTGATGACAGCAGTATAGGGGTCTTTTGTTAAGCTAATGAGGTGACATTTGGACTCCACCTACGGATGGGGGCTGGTAGCCAGTGGAGTCAACCCGGGGATTAGAGGGTTGGAACTTTCAGTTTCACTGCCCCTAACCCCAGCTCCACTGGGAAAGGAGAAGGCCTGGAGGTTGGATAAATTGCCAATGGCCAATGATTCACTCAGTCATGCTTGTATAATGAAGCTTCCATAAAAACCCAAATGGATGGAGTTTGGAGAGCTTCCAGGCTGGCGAACACGTGGAGATTTGGGGAGAGTGGCGTACTCAGAGAGAACATGAATGCTCCGAGCCCTTTCGCCATACTTTGCCCTAAGCATCTCTCTTTCTTCTGGCTGTTCCCAAATTATATCCTTTTATATTTTTTATTTTTTTTTATTTTTTTATTTTTTTTTTTGCGGTATGCGGGCCTCTCACTGCTGTGGCCTCTCCCGTTGCGGAGCACAGGCTCCGGACGCGCAGGCTCAGCCGTCATGGCTCACGGGCCCAGCCGCTCCGCAGCATGTGGGATCTTCCCGGACCGGGGCATGAACCCGCGTCCCCTGCATCGGCAGGCCGATTCTCAACCACTGTGCCACCAGGGAAGCCCTATATCCTTTTATAATAAACAAGTGATCAAGTAAGTAAAATGTTTCTCTGAGTTCTGTGAGCTACTTTAGCAAATTAATGGAACCCAAGGAGGGGGGTGTTGGAACCTCCCATCTATAGCCAGTGGGTCAGAAACAGAGGTGACAACCTGGACTTGCAATTGGTGTCTGAACTGGGGTGGCAATCGATCTTGTGAGACTGAACCCTTAACCTGTGGGAGCAATGCTGTCTCTGGGTAAATACTGTCAGAACTGAGTTAATTGCTTGGTGGTCAGGCTGGAACCAAGTCCTCCCCTCCCCCGTTGGAATTGGATGCAGCTCGTTTTACTCACCAACACTTGTTATTTTCTTTTTCTTTCTTTTTTTTTTTTTAATTTTAATGTGTGTGGAATCTTTCCCTTAAATAGTGAGTTTAACCCATTTGCATTTAATATGGTTAATGATTCCTTATATCTTATTTTATGTTTTTATGTAAGTACACTTTAACGCTTTCCTTAACTTTTCTATTTTTTATTGGATAAATTAAATATTAAAAAAATTTTTTTATACATTTATTTATTTTTAGCTGAATTGGGTCTTCGCTGCTGCACATAGGCTTTCTCTAGTTGCAGCGAGTCGGGGCTACTGTTTGTTGTGGCGTGCGGGCTTCTCATTGCGGTGTCTTCTCCTGTTGCGGGGCACGGGCTCTCGGCACGCAGGCTTCAGTAGTTGTGGCACATGGGCTCTAGAGCGCAGGCTCAGTAGTTGTGGTACACGGGCTTAGTTGCTCCGCGGCATGTGGAGTCTTCCCGGACCAGGGCTCGAACCCGTGTCCCCTGCATTAGTAGGTGGATTCCTAACCACTGCGCCACCAGGAAAGTCCTGATAAATTAAATTTTCTTTTTTTATCTCTCCCCTCCCACCATCCATAGTTTGGGAAGTTATGCATGCTATTCCTATTCCTCTGTCGACAGCCCTTCATTTTTAAATCCTTATTAAAAGCTCATATTTACGGAATGCTTACTATATTCCAGTCCCTCCGCAGATCTTTTTATATTGATTATTTCACTTAATTCTTACAATAACTCTATGAGGTTGTTTCTAATGTTTAAACAAATTTTTTTATTTTAGAGTAATTTTGGATTTATAGAAAAATGGCAAAGACAGTACAGAGAATTCCTGTATACTCCATACTCAGTTCCCCTTATTACTAATATTTTCCATTAATGTAGTACATTTGTCAAAATTAATGATCTAATATTGATACATTTTATTAAATTAAGTTCATACTTTTATTCATATTGTAAGCAGATAGAGTAGGGGATCCCAGGAAAAGAGACCCAGGCAGGCATGGCTTTCATGACAGAAGAGAAGCCATTTTTTGCTTAAGCCATTTTGTGATCTAAGCCTGGCCACAGTGCTTTCCCTTGAACAGGATCAGTAATGAATGATCTTAAAAGGGAAATGAGAGGGCTGCCCTGATGTCGCAGTGGTTGAGAGTCCGCCTGCCGATGCAGGGAACACGGGTTCGTGCCCCGGTCCGGGAAGATCCCACTATGACGCCGAGCGGCTGGGCCCGTGAGCCATGGCCGTTGAGCCTGCGTGTCCGGAGCCTGTGCTCCGCGACAGGAGAGGCCACAACAGTGAGAGGCCCACATACCGCAAAAAAAAAAAAAAGCGGGGGGGGGGGGAAATGAGAGAAGGCAGGAACTGTGGAAAAGCAGTCAATAAACAATAGTTCAGGGACTTCCCTGGTGGTCCAGTGGCTCAGACTCCATGGCATGATCCCCTGGGTTCGAACCCTGGTCAGGGAACTGGATCCCACATGCCGCAACTAAAGATCCCGTACATCGCAATGAAGATCCCATGTGCCGCAACTAAGACCGGTGCAGCCAAATAAATAAATTTTAAAAAACCCTATAGTTCAGTGTTTGGAACAGAGTTGTATTTCCTCCTCAAGGGATATATGTAACAATCTGATACATACCTTTGAGTTCTGTAGGAGCTAAAGCCTGCATCCAGGTGGAGGATGGAAGGCTGATGTTGACCTTTTCTGACTTCAAACTACTAAAACTTGGACTCTGTGGTCCTTTGCCCCAATTCTATGCTGGATCCTCCTCTGCTCAAGCCCCTTCATGAATATGCATGTGCCCTTAGCTTAAATCTTCCCCAACTTTGCTGTTTAGGGAGACACTGCTTGGGGGAAGATCCCCGGTGTGCTCCTTACTTGCTGCAAATAATAATAAATCCTTCCTTTTCCTGATCTTTGCCTTGGTTGTGTCTTTTAGCTCAACACCCACCAAGAGGCAAACCCAGGTTCTGGGTAACAATATTTCTTTAATTTTTGTCAAATGTCCTTTATCTGGTGCAGGATACATTACATTTAGTTGTCATGTCTTCTTAGTCTCCTCTTGGCTGTGACAGTTTCTCAGCCTTTCCTTGTTTTTGATGACCTCGACCATTTTGATGAGATGGCCCTTAAATTTAAAAAAACCTTTTAAACATGCCTTTCTATAAGCATTTAGAATGAATCAGTATAACTTTTTCCTCTGGAGCAAGGTAAGATCTTAAGCATCTCATGTTTGTAGCAATACTATGAAATTTTAGTTCTAGTTTACCATTAACTTTCTTTTTACATTTTTCTGTTTTATTTCTTAAAAATGCTTTCTTAAATGTCTTAACATTAAGATTTAAGTATAAATTTTACTAGCATTTTTTTCACCACTTTTATATGTTTTGAATTTCCTTCTCTTTCTTGGATTCCTTGTTTTTGCCTGAAGGAAAATTTTTCAGGAAAAATGAATGGGTGATAAACTTTCTGAGTCCTACATGTTCATGTTCTTTTATCTGCAAAATGAAGATAATAATACCTATCCTGTAAATTGTTGGAGATTAGGTGAGGCAAGAGTTAAGCTTTTAGCAACATGTCCGGCACCTTAGAAGCAAACAATTAATGTTAGCCTTTGCTCCTATTACAGTGAGCATGGATTATTTTGTATTATAAAGAAAAATATACACAGACATATACAAATGAGGAAGTTAGTGGCAAGGAAGGTTATAATAAAGAAAGAGATTTGATAGAGCAATAGAGTAGGTGACGCAACCCCTGTGATAAGCATGATAAGTATGGAAAAAGCCTGATCATTTTTGCCAACCACTTTAACCTGGGTTATGCTGTCAACTATAGTCCAGAAAGCCACGTGGGTGTTCAAAGCCACACAGCCCATCTGTCCCCCCGGAGGTCACTGGAGTTTATCAGCTGTTGTGTACCCTTAGCATAAGTCAGGAGGGTTCTGGGGAAATGTCTTTCTAGTTACAAGGACTGACAATTTAGTTCAAAGATTAATAAACACAAAATAACACTTGAGAAGCATATGTCATGTCAATTACAGAATGTGTCTTCCAGAGGGAGGAAAAAAGCATCAGAGTATTCTTTCTACAAACCAAAATTTCTTCAGTTGATTCTTTGTTATTCACGAGCAAGGAGAGAGAACAAATTGTTATGCCTGACACCAGATTTCAGGACTGGAATTTTGTAGTGTGATTCATGTAGCTATATTTAATATTTGCAGAGTCACAGAGTAACTTCTGTTGGAGCCCAGGGATGCCTTCACCCTGGGGATCCCTTCTCTTCCAGGGTTCTGCTTAGAGACCCTTATAGGATGGTCTTGGTACAGCATAGAAATTCATTGCCCCCTTCAATGGCTGTCCAGTGATTCCATCAAGATCAATGCTTGCAAAACACATCTAGGCCTTTCGTTTTAACTTAAGAATGTGTTGCCTGTATAAAGATAACGTGTTTACCTCTCTTGATCCTGTTAAAAGTCTGTGACCAGTCCGGAATTTTTAATACCAGGGCCTCTGGTAGTTTCCTGTGCTCAGTGGGTGGAATCCTGGAACGAGAGGTATACACAGAAAAAGAGAAAAGAAGTCAGATTTTTTAAAATGTGTGGGTTTGTGATCATTAGGGTAGGATATTGTGCTTAAATCTTCTTATGATGTACTTGTAAATGTTGATGGAATAATATTTAAATAACAAAAGACATGGCTTCATCAACTGGTACTTTAAAAGCTTTCACAGGAAAGAGATAAAGGATAATGTGACTAATAAAGGAAATGCTGATAAAGTATTAAAAAGAACAGAACACTTCTGATGGCTTCACACTCCAAATGGAAGCCTGGGAAATAAGTGAACACAAAATAAAACAGCTGGGTGGACTCAAAGAAAATAAGAACGTTCCCCCCTCCCCAACTCTGTACGTTCCTCCAACTAGAAACTAAGAGGAAAAATAAAATTGCTCCAAATCATTATAAGGGAACATTTAAGAATTCTAATATTGTAAATAGACATTCAGGCTGAGTTTTCCATGCAAAGCTAGGACAAGAAATAAATCCTTAGGTATCAACTAAGAGACAAATACAGCAATAAGAATATTTTCACAGGTTTAAAGTAAATCACTAAAAAAAAAAATTGCAAAAACAACGTAATGAAGACATTTTGTCAGATGTCACATACGACAACACATACACATACCTGGCTTTTTCTGAGATTGAATGAGATATAAAGTACTTTGAAACGTAAAACGTTATTCAAATGTATGGCAATGTTAGGGTTATATGGGAAAATAAAAGCATCAGAACTCTTCTTCCTGCTCCCATTTCCCATTCCTTACATTTACCTTAAAATGCAAGAGTTTATTTCTACCCGAGAAACTTGACGGGCTGCCTAATGTAAAATGGGACACACAAAATCTGGCTTTTCCTTATTCTCTTATCATTCAGTTGTGAAAAGATTTGTTTCCCTGGTTGTCATTTAAAAATTGTTTTGGAGAGGTTCAAACAGATATAAAGTTAGAAAGGATCCTGTCACGAAGCCCATGGACTCATCCATCAGCTTCAACGCTTATTAGCTTTTGCCCAGTCTTATTCCATATATACCCCCCCGACTCCCCCAACTCAGACTATTTTGAAGCAAACACCAGACAGCATTATCATCTCAGTCAGAATTCCTAAAAGATTAAAAACTTTTCAGAGAAAATGTGAACCTTAACATCATGAGGGAGACTTAAAATAAGAGCAGTTCTTTAATTTCATCCCAAACCAGTCATTTCCTTCATTATCCTGTAATTTTTTTTTAACAAGTTGTTTGGATCAGGATCCAAAAAAGGCCTATTCATTGTGGTTGATTGATGTATTTCTTAAGATTTAAAACCTATGGGTGCTACACAACATTGTAAATCAACTATACCCCAACAAAAAATTTTTTTAAAAAAATCTATGAGTGCTGCAATGATCTTCCCTGCCCCGCTTCCTACAGGTCTGACCTAGGACTCAGCATTCCACTCTCTGCCTGAAAAAGGGCTCTATCTCTGAGTACCGTCCTCTTCCCTTCTATCCAGAACCCAAAGACTCTGATGATCTAGCAAAGATGTTAGGATCTAGGAGTGAATGAGAAAACTGTTTTAAAAAACCCCTCCAACATTTACTTGTCCTTACCCCTTAACGCGAGCCTGTACTGATCACTGGTATAAGAAATGTGGGAAACATTCTAGGAGAAATTTCTGTGTAAATGTAAAGTGGTATTGTTGGTAATGTTATCATTGCAGAATGTTTTAGAGGGGAGAGCTTTACACAGGAAGTACGAGCAAAATTGAACCATGAGCCATGTTATTACCTTCAGGGCATCCTTAACTTAAACCAGATAATTATTCACAGGCTCAGAAACCTCTGGGACAAGAATCCATGGCTGTAAGCCAAGAGAGAAAAAATTGGATATTTCCTTAATGCCCATTTAAGAGAGGGAAACAATTAGAGAGTAGATCATTTAAGTAAAGGAAGGTGGGGAAACACCATCAAGACGGTATCCAGCCAGTTATTCAATAGGATGATGGTACAAATCATCATGCAACAAATATGGTCTCTTGCTTACCCCAGAGTTTTAGGAATTGGCTCATTGAGTTTTTAGCAGTAACGAATTGGAGAGGTGAGTCAATCTATGCCTCCCACCTCTGTCCTTCTCACAGATGAGAAAATGGCAGCCTAAGGGGGCTATGAGATTTGCCCCAAGTTGACCCACTTAACTGCAGAGTCAGGGGAGAGACAAGCCACCTGAAGCCTAGTCCAGGGCTCTCTCCATCTCTTCTGCCTTCCTTCCATCAGGTTTTAAATTTTCTTTTTTTTTTTTGCGGTACGCGGGCCTCTCACTGTTGTGGCCTCTCCCGTTGCGGAGCACAGGCTCCGGACGCGCAGGCTCAGCGGCCATAGCTCACGGGCCCCACTGCTCCGCGGCACGTGGGATCTTCCCGGACCGGGGCACGAACCCGCGTCCCCTGCATCGGCAGGCGGACTCTCAACCATTGCGCCACCAGGGAAGCCCCCATCAGGTTTTGAGAGAGAATTTACAAAGTGTTTGCAGCAATTTGAAGGAAATAACACCAGCACTGAAGGTGCCTGAGCTCACCAACAGTCTTGAACCTGGAGATTCCCCTGTAGGAGAGGAAGGACTTTCCCCCCACCTTCCTAGGTTCGATAGCTGGGCCTTTGAAATAAACAGATAGCAGGCAGATTGTAAGCAGCAAAGGTGTACACACTTATTTATTTTTAATAGTATGTGCATGGGGCATCGCAAGAAGAAAAGTGAATACTCAGTAAACTGGTGTGATTTGAGCTTCAGTACCATCCACAGGAGAAGGGGAGGACGGATGTAGCCAACTTAGGGGGAGAGCAAAGGATTTTCAGGAGAGAGGAGGGGCCCTTAGAGGAACAGACGGGAGATATGATAGCTTCTGAGGACGTTTGCGTGTGGTGTTGACTTCTGGTCTCTTCTGCTGGGATAACGGTCAGTCTTCCCTGCTGCTGACACTTCGGGCGGGGACACTGAAGACATTTGAGTTTCTTTTGGAGAATCTGACTTTAGGCAGATAGAGGGAGCTCAGAGAAATCTTCTCACTGCGTGTGCTGTCTTTACAGTAGTTTCAGCTCAAAATAATCAATATCCCAAAGCACCATATGTTGGGGTGGCGTGTCCTGAACTCCTTCACTATTTACTAAATATTTGTTGAGCACTTCTGTGTCACAAGGATACTTGGGGGCTTCTTTTGCTTTTAACATCAGGCTTGTTTCTCAGAGTTCATGCCTCACACCTTATCATCAGGTAGATTACTCCGGAAGGCAGGGGGTTTCTGTCGTCCACTTTAGCACTGGGATTTCCATCACTGCCCCTTATTTGCTCTTCTCTGCACCATCCCCTACTGCATCTTCCCCTCACAACCAAAGACCAGCTTGTTCTGTGTGTTTGTTTTGTTTTGTTTTTGGCTGAGCCACGCGCGGCATGCAGTATCTTAGTTCCCTGACCAGGGATGGAACCCGTGCCCCTGGAGTGGAAGCGCAGAGTCCTAACCACTGGACTGCCAGGGAAGTCCCCAGGATGAACTTGTTTTGTACAGAGGGTGGTCACGTCTGGCTGGCAGGAAGGTAAAAAGAGACACCCCCTGGGTGTGCAGACGACTATCTGCCCCTGAACTCTTTCTTTGCTCACTTCAGAATCGTTGTTTGAAAGGTACCTTTCATTATCAACGTGGTCCAACCCCTTCTTCTTGTAGATAAGAACACTGGAGCCTAGAGAGGCGGCCGTCTGGCTCAAGGTCGCCTGAAGTGTCAATGGCAGATCTGGGCCCAGAAGCCAGGCCTCCGCATTTCTCTGTCTTTGCATCTTGCTTTATCACACAGGAGAATCAAATCTATTCAGCTACTAAGGGATTTGTGCAGAAACAACTTCCATTTGTGGTTGAGATAACCGACACAAGAATTTTCAGTAACAGAATTTCTTGGGTAGATGAGGGAAAAAATCCCCACTGGGACAAGTTTAAAATGAAAAGCTGTGAAAACGTATGCCTCTCTGAGAAAAGGTATTTAACCTGCTTCCTGGAGTGACTTGTGTTGGGAACACTTAGTAAGCACATGCTGACCCAATTAACACAGGGAAGGCATCAAACTCCAGCTGAAGGAAACCTAAGAGAGGAGGAATTGTCTTTTTCGGAAATGTACACAGGTACCATCTTCATTTTTTTCCGTTTTACTTTGTATATTAAAGTAATATACGCCCATAGGAACAGTTTCAATAGGAACCTTAATCTAATCATGAGGAAACACCTAGATGTGAGCCATTTTATAAGACAACTAGAGTCCTATCTTCAAAAAAGACAGTGTCATAAAGAACAGAAAAGTCCTAGTGGGGCAGAGATTATTCTATCATTTGAAAGTCCAAAGAGATAAACCATCCAAATGCAAACTCTGCAATCTGATTAAATCCTGGCTGGAAAAAAAGATATACAAACAACACTTGGGGGACTATTGAGGAAATTTGACTGTGGATTGTCTATCAATCCACAGAGGGGATCATTGTTAATTTCCTTAGATGTGATGATATTCTGTGTATGGAGGAGAATGTCCTTGTTCTCAAGAGACACCAGCTGGAGTATTTATGAATGAAGCTTTGTGATGTTTTCAACTCGCTTCAAGTGGTGCAGAAAAAAATGAGGGAGAGATAAAGCGAACATGGAATCCAGGTTAAGAGTATATGGATGCTACTTATTGTAGTATTCTTTAACTTTTATATAGATTTGAAAATTTTCAAGATAAAAGTCGGAGATAAAATTCTAGTGAGGGGCTTCCCTGGTGGCGCAGTGGTTGAGAGTCCACCTGCCGATGCAGGGGACACAGGTTCGTGCCCCGGTCCGGGAGGATCCCACATGCTGTGGAGCGGCTGGGCCCGTGAGCCATGGCTGCTGAGCCTGTGCCTGTGCTCCGCAATGGGAGAGGCCACAACAGTGAGAGGCCCATGTACCGCAAAAAAAAAAAAAAAAAAAAAAAAAAATTCTAGTGGGAAAAATCTCACTACAAAAAATGTGGTCTCCTGTTTCTGCCCACTTCCTGTTTCCCAGGATATCTGCTTTCAACATATTTAGTTGCTTATTCTGGTATGTACCTCCAAATGTAGAAATAAATGCAGATTCTGCTATTTCTAAAATTGCTAAATTTTAGATCTACCTAATAACTTTCTCATATGGTAGGTGACACTTTTAGCTCTTTTGTGGTGAGATCCATATTTGACCTTTTCACTCATGACTAAACGACATAAGGCCATATACTGATTAACAAGTGAGTATATAATGATGAGAGTTCCTGATTTGTAAAAACGACCTTTTTTTAATTTGACTTAATTGCTTTATTTCTTCAGTTGCTTTGCTTTTTTATGAACTATTGTTAAGTGTTTTCTCACCTAAAGATAACAGCTCTGTAAGATCCCACTCAAAGCTGTTTCCCCACAAATCATCTGTATTAGTTCCATATTCTTTCTGAGGACACCTGATGTGGAACTCTCCGAGCACCCATTTGGCTCTGGACTGTGTGCTCCGCAGGTTTGCTGCTCTGCAGTTAAATGGGACTTTCCTTCACCACCACCCTGCGAATTCCCACTGCATCTCTCTCGTGTTGCATCCCAGATTCCTGGATCCCATGTTTTCTTTGCTTCCTTATCTTATAGATATCTGTGTTTTGTTGAGAAGTTGAATTCCATTCCAACTCCTGACCCTTTGTAACCTTTTTCTCTCTAAAAATTCTTGGGATATCTCCTTCCATCTGATGTCCTGACATTGCAGCATGGTGTTCTTTGATGTTAGTCTTTTTCTATTCATCACGCTGGACACTCAGTGGAATTTTTCATTTGGAGACTTGTGTTCTTCACTTCTGGGAAAATTTATTGAACTATTTATTTACTAATTTCCTTCCTTTCATTTTCTCTAGTCTATCTTTCTGGGACTCCTGTCAGCCAGATTGGAGTTTCCACATTGAGCTTCTAATTTTCTTACTTCTTTTTCTCCTGTGGAACATATTCTTTTCCTTCTACTTTCAGAGAGATATCTTTCCGCTCTTTTACTATTTTTTCTTTTTTGCTATCATATGTATTTATATCTATCATATTTTCAGTTTTCAAGGACTTATTCTTTTTCTCCAATTAGTTCCCTTTTAAGCATCCTATTCTTGATTCATGGCTACAATATTTCTCTTATTTTTCTGATATATATTATTATTATATATTTTTTGGCTGTACCGCATGGCTTGTGGGATTTTAGTTCCCTGACCAAGAATTGAAACTGGGCCTTCAGCAGTTAGAACACGGAGTCCTAACCTCTGGACTGCCAAGGAAATCCCCATCTGATGATAGATTTTTAATTAAGATTTAAAATTTTTTTTAATTTTAATTTTTTATTGAAGCGTGGTTGATTTGCAATATATAGCATTTCCCATCTTATACAATATATCCTTGTTGCTTATTTATTTTACAGAGTAGTTCGTATCTCTTAATGCCCTACTCTTGCTTTACCCCTCCCTCTTTCCCTCTCCCCACTGGTAACAACTAATTTGTTCTCTATATCTGTGAGTCTGTTTCTGTGTTGTTATATTCAATTGTTTGTTTTATTTTTTATATTCCACATATGAGTGATAACATAGAGTATTTGTTGTTCTCTGTCTGACTTATTTCACTTAGCATAATACCCTCCAGGTCCATCCACATTGTTGCAAATGGCAGAATTTCATTCTTCTTTATGGCTGAGGTATATTTCACTGTACCACATCTTTATCCATCATCAATTGATGGACATTTAGGTTGATTCCATATCTTGGCTATTATAAATAAAGCTGCTATGAACATTGGGGTGCATGTATCTTCTCAAATTAATGTTTTCATTTTCTTCAGATATATACCCAGGAGTAGGATTGCTGGGTCATATGGTAGTTCTAGTTTTAGTTTTCTTTTCAGAAACTCCATACTGTTTTCCATAGTGGCTGCATCAGTTTACATTCCCACCAACAGTGTACTAGGCTTCCCTTTTCTATACATACTCACCAACATTTGTTATTTGCAGATGTTTTGGTGACAGCCATTTTGACGGGTGTAACTGATAGCTCATTGTGGTTTTGATTTGCATTTCTCTGACGATTAGCAATGTTGATCATCTTTTCATGTGCCTGTTGGCCATCTGTATATCTGCCTTGGAAAAATGTCCATTCATGTCTTCTGCCCATTTTTTAATTGAGCTGTTTGTTTGTCTTTTGATATTGAGTTGTATGAGCTGTTTACATATTTTGGATATTAACTCCTTATTGGTCATATCATTTGCAAATATTTTCTCCCTTTCATTAATTTGTCTTTTTGTTTTGTCAATGGTTTCCTTTGCTGTGCAAAAGTTTTTAAGTTTACTGAAGTCTCATTTATTTTTTATTTTTTATTTTTTGCGGTACGCGGGCCTCTCACTGTTGTGGCCTCTCCTGCTGTGGAGCACAGGCTCCTGATGCGCAGGCTCAGCGGCCATGGCTCACGGGCCCAGCCACTCTGCAGCACGTGGGATCCTCCCGGACTGGGGCATGAACCCATGTCCCCTGCACTGGCAGGCGGACTCTCAACCACTGCACCACCAGGGAAGCCCTCATTTGCTTATTTTTGTTTTTGTTTCTTTTGCCTTTAGGGATAGATCCAAAAAATATTACTATGATTTATGCCAAAGAGGGTTCTGTCTATGTTCTCTTCTAGGAATTTTATGATTTTAGGGCTTATATTTAGGTCTTTAATTCATTTTGAGTTTACTTTTGTATCTAGTGTGAGAAAATGTTCTCATTTCATTCATTCTTTTACATGTAGCTGTACAGTTTTCCCAGCCCCACTTATTGAAGAGGCTGTCTTTTCTCCATTGGATAGTCCTGCCTCCTTTGTTGTATTTTAACTGACCATTAGTGGGTTTATTTATGTACTGTCTACCCTGTTGCATTGATCTATGTGTTTGTTTTTGTGCCGGTATCATACTGTTTTTTCTTTTTTTGGCTGCGTTGGGTCTTCGTTGCTGCGTGTGGGCGTCCCCTAGTTGCGGTGAGCAGGGGCTACTCTTCATTGTGGTGCACAGGCTTCTCACTGTGGTGGCTCCTCTTTGCGGAACACGTGCTCTCGGCACACAGGCTTCAGTAGTTGTGGCACGTGGGTTCAGTAGTTGTGGCTCATGGGCTTGGTTGCTCTGCAGCATGTGGGATCTTCCCAGACCAGGGCTCCAACCCGTGTCCCCTGAAATGGCAAGCAGATTCTTTTTTTATAAATTTACTTATTTTATTTATTTCATTTTTAGCTGTGTTAGGTCTTCACTGCTGCGCTCTGGCTTTCTCTAGTTGCTGTGAGCGGTGGCTACGTTTTGTTGCAGTGCGTGGGCTTCTCATTGCAGTGGCTTCTCTTGTTGCAGAGCATGGGCTCTAGGTGCACAGGCTTCAGTAGCTGTGGCTCTCGGGTTCTAGAGTGCAGGCTCAGAAGTTGTGGCGCATGGGCTTAGTTGCTCCGCGGCATGTGGGATCTTCCCAGACCAGGGCTGGAACCCGTGTCCCCTGCATTGGCAGGCGGATTCTTAACCACTGCACCACCAGGGAAGCACCCACACTGTTTTGATTACTGTTGCTTTGCAGTATAGTCTGAAGTCAGGGAGGGTGATACTCCCAGCTTCGATCTTTTTTCTCAAGATTTCTTTGGCAGGGTGGGGAGGGATAAATTAGGAGCTTGGGATTAACAGACACACACTACTATATATAAAATAGATAACCAACAAGGATCTACTGTATAGCACAAGGGACCATACTCAATATTTTCAAATAACCTATAAGGGGAAAGAATCTGAAAAAAATAGATATATATGTATGTATAAGTGAATAACTTTGCTGTACACCTGAAACTATCACAACATTGTACATCAGCTATACTTCTATAAAAATAAATTAATTAGTTTAAAAAAATTGCTCTGGCAGTTTGGGGTCATTTGTGGCTCCATTGTTCTAGTTATGTAAAAAAATGTCACAGGTATTTTGACAGGGATTGCATTTAGATTGCTTTGCATATTATGGACATTTTAACAATATAAATTATTCCAATCCATGAACTTGGAATATCTTTCCAGTTCTTTGTATCATCTTCAGTTGCTTTCATCATTGTTTTATAGTTTTCAGAGTATAGGTCCTTCTCCTTCTTGTTACATTTATTCCTAGGTGTTTTAGTCTTTTTAGTGTAATTTTAAACAGGATTGCTTTCTTGCTTTCTCTTTCTTTTTTCTTTTTAAAAAAAATTATTTATTTATTTATTTGGCTGCACCTAGTCCTGGTGGCTGCAGGTGGGCTCCTTAGTTGCTGCTCCAGGGCTCCTTAGTTGCAACATGTTAGCTCCTTAGTTGTGGCATGCATGTGGGATCTAGTTCCCTGACCAAGGATCTAATCTGGGCCCCCTGCATTGGGAGCATGGAGTCTTATCCACTGTGCCACCAGGGAAGTCCTTGCTCTCTCTTTCTGATAGTTCATTACTAACGTTTAGAAAAGCAACAGATTTATGTTTATTGATAAAGTATCCTGCAATTTTACTGAATTCATTTATTAGATCTAATAGTTTTTTGGTGGAGACTTTGGGATTTTCTATATACTGTATCATGTCGGGCCTTTCTGGTGGCGCACTGGTAAGAATCCGCCTGCCAGTGCAGGGGACACATGTTCAAGCCCTGGTCCAGGAAGATCCCACATGCCACGGAGCAACTAAACCTGTGCACCACAACTACTGAGGCTGTGTTCTAGAGCCTGCAAGCCACAACTACTGAAGCCTGTGCTTCTAGAGCCCGTGCTCTGCAGCAAGAGAAGCCACCACAATGAGAAGCCTGCACAACACAACAAAGAGTAGCCCCCACTCACCGCAACCAGAGAAAAGCCCACATGCAGCAACAAAGACCCAACACAGCCAAAAATAAAATAAATAAATACATTATCATGTCATCTGCCAATAGTGACAATTTTACTTCTTCCCTTCCAATTTGGATGCTTTTATTTTGTTTTCTTTTCTGATTGCTGTGACTAGGACTTCCAATACTATGTTGAATAAAAGTGGCAAGAGTGGGCATCCTTGTCCTGTTCCTCATTTTAAAGGAAAGGCATTCAGATTTTCACCATTGAGTATCATGTTAGCTATGGGTTTGTTACAAATGGCTTTTATTATACTGAAATATATTCTTTCTATACCACCTTTGATGAGAGTTCTTTATTATGAATGGATGTTGAATTTTGTCACATGCCTTTTCTGCATCTATTAGGTTGATCATTTGATTTTTATTCTTCCTTTTGTTAATGTGGTGTATCACATTGATTGATTTGTGTATGTTGAACCATCCTTGTGATGCTAGAATAAATTCAACTTAATCATGGTGTATGATCCTTTTTTTATATATTGTTGAATTTGGTTTCCTAGTATTTTGTTGAGGATTTTTGCATCTATATTCATCAGAGATACTGGCTTGTAATTTTCCTTTTTTTGTAGAGTCTTTGTCTGGTTTTGGTATCAGGGTAATGGTGGCCTCATAGAATGAATTTGGGATTGTTCTCTCTTCTTCAATTTATTGGAATAGTTTGAGAAGGTTAGGTATTAGCTCTTCTTTATATGTTTAGTGGAATTCCCCTGTGAAGCTGTCCAGTATTGGACTTTTGTTTGCTGAAAGTTTTTTTATTATTATTATTTTAAATTCCAAGTTCAATTTCAGTACAACTGATTGGTCTGTTCAGATTGTGTATTTCTTCCTCATTCAGCCTTGGAAGGTTACATGTTTCTAGAAATTCGTCCATTTCTTTTAGGTTGTCCAATTTTTTGGCATATAACTGTTTGTAATATTCTTACGATTTTTTGTATTTTTGTGATATCATTTGTTATTTCTCCTCTTTTATTTCTTATTTTGTTTATTTGGGTTCTCTCTCTTTTTTTCTTGATGAGCCTAGCTAAAGATTTATCAATTTTATTTATCTTTTCACAAAACTAGTTCTTGGCTTCATTGATTTTTTTTCTTGGTTTCTTTTTTATTTATTTTCTCTCTGATCTTTATTATTTCTTTCTGCTGATTTTGGGCTTTGTTTTCCCTTTACTAATTCCTTTAGAGGATAGATTATGTTGTTTGCTTGAGATATTTCTTATTTCTTGAGGTAGGCTTCTATTGCTATAAACTTCTCTCTTAGAACTGCTTTTGCTGAATCTCATAGATTATGAAAAGTTATGTTTCCATTTTCATTTGTGTTGAGGTATTTTCTGATTTCCTCTTTGATTTCTTTATTGAACCATCGGGTTTTTAGTAACATGTTAATTAGTCTCCATATGTTTCAGTCTTTCCCATTTTTTAATAATTGACTTCTAGTTTCATACCACTGTGGTCAGAAAAATGCTTGATGTACTTTCTATCCTGTCTAAATTTGTTGAGACTTGTTTTGCAGCCTAACATGTGATCTTTCCTGGAGAATGTTCCATGTGCACTTGAAAAGAATGTGTAGGACTTCCCTGGAGGCGCAGTGGTTAAGATTCTACCTGCCAATGCAGGGGACACAGGTTCGCTCCCTGGTCCGGAAAGATCCCACATGCTGTGGGGCAACAAAGCCCGTGCACCACAACTACTGTGCCTGTCCTCTAGAGCCTGTAAGCCACAACTACTGAGCCCATGCACCCAGAGCCTGTGCTCCACAACAAGAGAAGCTACCACAATGAGAAGACTACACGATGCAACAAAGAGTAACCCCTGCTTGCAGCAACTAGAGAAAGCCCGTGTGCAGCAATGAAGACCCAACACAGCCAAAAATAAATAAAATTAAATCTTAAAAAAAAAGCTTATAGTTTAAAAAAAATTAAAAAAGAATGTGGGGCTTCCCTGGTGGCGCAGTGGTTGAGAGTCCACCTGCCGATGCAGGGGACACGGGTTCGTGCCCCGGTTCGGGAAGATCCCATATGCCGCGGAGCGGCTGGGCCCGTGAACCATGGCCACTGAGCCTGCGCGTCCGGAGCCTGTGCTCCACAGAGGGAGAGGCCACAACAGTGAGAGGCCCGCGTACCGCAAAAAAAAAAAAAAAAAAAAAAAAGAATGTGTATTCTGCTGTTTTGGGATGAAATGACCTGTAGTTATCTATTAAGTTCTTCTGGTCTAATGTGTCATTTAAGACTGCTATTTCCTTATTCATTTTCTGTCTGGCTGATCTGTCCACTGCTATAAGTGGGTGTTAAAGTCCCCTAGTATTATTGTATTATTGTCAATTTCTCCTTTTATGTCTTTTAATATTTGCTTTATATATTTAGGTACTCCTGTATTAGGTCGATATATGTTAACGAGTGTTATATTCTCTTGTATTGATTCCTTTATCATTATCTAATGCTCTTCTTTGTCTTATATTATAGACTTTGTTTTAAAGTCTATTTTGTCTGATATGAGTATTGCTACCCCCACTTTCTTATCATTTCCATTGGCATGAAATATCTTTTTCCATCCCCTCACTTTCACTCTGCGTGCGTCTTTAGCTCTGAAGTGAGTCTGTTGTTAGCAGTAAATAGATGGGTCTTATTTTTTTTATTTCATCAGCCATTCTATATCTTTTGATTGGAGCATTTAGTACATTGATATTTAAAGTGATTATTGACAGGTATGTACTTATTGCCATATGGTTACTTGTTTTCTGGTTGTTTTTTGTAGTTCTTCTCTGTTTTTTTCCTTCTTGTTTTAGTTTAGTCCCTTGTGGTTTGATGATTTTCTTTAGTGGTATACTTGTCCTCCTTTCTCTCTTGTTTTTATGTATCTATTGTAGGTTTTTGTTTTGTGGTTACCATGGGGTTCATATATGTTGACCTAAAACTATATCAACATTTTTGTTTGTTTGTTTGTTTGTTTCTTGCGGTACACAGGTCTCTCACCGTTGTGGCCTCTCCCATTGCAGAGCACAGGCTCCGGATGCACAGGCCCAGCGGCCATGGCTCACAGGCCCTGCCGCTCCGCGGCATGTGGGATCTTCCCGGACCGGGGCACAAACCCGTGTCCCCTGCATTGGTAGGCAGACTCTCAACCACTGCGCCACCAGGGAAGCCCCTATCAACTTGTTTTAAATAGGTAGTCATTTAAGATCAAACACATTCTTAAAAATATACATTTTTACCCCCTCCTCCACTTTTTGTGTTTTTGATGTCATATTTTACATCTTCATGTTTATCCCTTTATTAGTTATTGTAGTTACAGTTGATTTTACAGTTTTTGTCTTTTAACCTTTGTCCTAGAATATTTAAGTGGTTGATCCTCTGCCTTTACTATATATTTGCCACTTTGATTTTTGAAAAAAATACTCAGTAAAAGTAGTAGATGGGTACTTCCACAACATGATGAACTTAAATCTCTACCTATATGCAGCATGAAGCTTAACCTCTACCTATATGCAGCATGAAGCTTATTGCCATCCAAGTGGGGACAAGATAAAGATGTCCTGTATCATAACTATTACTTCACAGTTTTCTGAGGGTCCTATTTATGCAAATTTTATTTGTAGATTATATGATTGTTTATAGAGGAAGCCCAAGAGAATCAAAAGAAAAAGTATCATGAAGAGTAAAAGAATTCTGTGAGGGCTTCTCTGGTGGCGCAGTGGTTGAGAGTTCACCTGCCGATGCAGGGGACACGGGTTCATGCCCTGGTCCGGGAAGATCCCACATGCCGCAGAGCGGCGGGGCCCATGAGCCATGGCCGCTGAGCCTGTGCGTCCGGAGCCTGTGCTCCGCAGCAGGAGAGGCCACGACAGTGAGAGGCCCGCGAACCGGAAAAAAAAAAAAAACAAAAAAAGCAATGAATTCTGTGAGGTGGTTAGGTAAAATTTTAATATAAGGAAATTGGTAGGCTTCCTGTATACAAAAGCTAACTTAGCTCAAAGTGGTTTCTATCAAATGCTTTTTCAAAATCTATAGATATGGTCAATTATTTTTCTCTTTTAATATTTTAATACTGTGAATTATTTCAATAGATTTTAAAATGTTGACACACCTTTTAATTCCTTGGACATTGTAATAGTCATACAAGGTTTTATTTAGAATTCTTGTGTTGTCAGTCTCAAAAGGTATTTCTTTGTAGTTTTCTTGTTTATGCTATCATAGTTGGGTTTTTTATTGTACATTAAGCTAATATCACACACACACAAAAGGACTTGAGATTTCCTTCACTTTATAATCTAACAATTTGTATAGAATTGCAGTTATCCATTCCTTTAGGGTTTATTTGATTGAATCTCATGGTTAAACCTCTTGGCATTTTTCCTAAGAGGATTTGTCTGTTTTGGTTTCCTGTCTCTTATTAATGAACAAATAAGCCTTTCTGAGTCACTGAGTTTTAGGTATGCCTCCTGTAGACAGTTTGGCTTAGTGATCCAAACTGAGAATATTTTTTCTGTAGATACCACATTGTTGACTCCATACTATAAGCATACTATAAGAAATTAGTATATTTTCACTTCATTCATCTCCCCTGTCCCTTCCACCATGTAATTCTACTTAAGTTCAAGATTTTAAAAACATGTTTACCTTTATGTATTTAAATATGCTTATACCTCATTTAATAGCTTTAAATGATGTTATCTTTTTTTTTTTTTTTTTTTTTGCAGTATGTGGGCCTCTCACTATTGTGGCCTCTCCTGTTGCGGAACGCAGGCTCCAGACACGCAGGCTCAGCGGCCATGGCTCACGGGCCCAGCCGCTCCATGGCATGTGGGATCTTCCTGGACCGGGGCATGAACCCGTGTCCCCTGCATCGGCAGGCAGACTCTCAACCACTGAACCACCAGGGAAGCCCAAATGATGTTGTCATTTTATCTCTGGTTATAAAAAAATTTTTAAAAACCAATTTTCCATCTTCTTTCTACATTGCCCACACTTAGTTTCTAAGTTATTTCACTTCTATAGTCTTAAGATTTTTAGTGTTATTATTCAGTTTGGTATATACAATCTCTCTGTTATATTCTTAAATGGATTTAATGCTCATTAACGCTTTGTATGTGGTTCTGCTATCTCTTGGTTGGCTGAAGTTCATTCTGTGTAATTTCTTTAAACAGCACTCATGGGAACTACAGATCTAGGTGTAAAATTCTTAGGTTATGCATACTTTCCTTGAGAATGCTAGGAATGCTCATGGAATGTTACTGTGGAAAAGTCTGAGGTTGGAGATATATATATATATATTTCCCCCCGGAGGACAACTCCAGTTTATGCTGTTGTACCAATATAATGATGAATAATGTCCACCCACTTTCACTCACAGGTGTCCCAGTTAGGACAACAAATTATATGGTCACTCTACATATAGATAACATGATATTTTTACAGGATGTCTAAAGAATTATTTATCTTTGAAGACCAGAAACCTTAGAGATTATGTCTTCATGATTATCTTTTTTTGTGAGTTTTTTTCTGGAACAAGGTATTTCCTTATAACCTGTGGTTGAAATTCTCTTTTATTTTTGGAAAGTTGTCTTGAATTATATCTTTAAATATTTTTCTACACTCCTTCCTCCCTTGCTTTTTTGTTTTTTCTAATGGCATGAAGGTTATGCAGGTTAGATCTTTGTCTTCCATATGTAAAACATATTCTCTCTAATCCTTTTAAAATACTTATTCATTTTTATTTCATTTTTTCTTGCTTTCCTCTTTCCTATTCTCTATATGCTTTATTATGTTTTTCATAGTGTTCATTCTCTTTTGTGTTGCTTTTAATTGGACCTTCATTTCTAGGATTACTTTTTCAATTTCTTTTCTAAGCTTTCATTTCTTTGGCTTGTATGGACACTTCCCTGAGCTCTTACATGTCTATTTGTGCTTTTGTATTACAGAGGAAAGAGCCTAATTAGGCTTTTGTAATTCAGTTTTATCTGTTCAGAACCAATTTCACCTACTCTGTCACAATTTTCATCTGCTCCATGGCAGTATTTTTCTATTTAATATTTCTTATTTGCCATTTTTTTCTTTTCATCGTGTACTTATGGCACTATAATTACATAGATTCTATTTTAATTCAGTTTTAAATTATGAATTTTGCTTAAATAAACAGAAGTTTTTATGGACAACAAATTTCAGAAGGTTTAGATGGAGAGGAGCCAGAGTTATGTTCCGGAATATTAGACAAAGTGCTGTGTGCCTGAGTGTACTCTTTCAGCCTTTACTTCTCCAAACCAAATCAAAGATCAGCTCTGCATTGCTGTTCACAATGCTGAGTCTCTCTGCTACACCATCCTCACCAACAAGATGGCTCCTACAAATTATATGACTTTTCCATGTGATTCTTATTCAGTATCACACTCCTTGCTTATCAAGAATCTGTGTCCATTTAAACTATTAAAATCACAAAATGATGACACTGGAAAGAAAATCGAGGAAATACAATGGAGTTATACATTTCTTTGGTTTACCCAAAAGAAATTAGTAAAAGGAAAAAAAGAAAAAGAAACAAAGGGACAAGGAACAGACTGCATAAGTAGCAAACAAATAGCAAGATGGAGGCATAAATTCAGTCATATCAGACATTAAATTAAAATGGATCAAATTATAATTCAAAGACAAAGATCATCAGGCTCAATAAGAAAAGATCCAATTATATACTATTTCACAGAGTTACACTTTAAATATAAAGGCAGAGTTAGGCTGAAAGTGTTTTTCAAGTGCACATGAAATATTCACCAAAATAGACTATACATTGAGTGACAAAGCAAGTCTTAAAAAATTTCAAAGGATTGAAATCACGCTGAGAATTCTCTTACTATAGTGGAATTAAAGTTGAAATCAATAACAAAACTAAGTAGTTATCTGTAAATATTAAGCCACACATTCTTAACCCATGTGTTAAAGAAAAAGCACAATGGATTAGAAATATCTTGACTTGAAATGATAATTAAAATATAATCCATCAACATGTGTGGGGTATAGCCAGAGCAGGGCTTGACATATATTGTTCTAATGTGCAAACTAGAAGACAAGGTGAAAGCTAATAACCTAAACTTCAATCTGAAAAGGCTTAGAAAAATAAGAGCAAATTTAACCAAAAGTAAGTAGGACAGAAATACTTTTAAAAAGGCCCTAAATCAATGAAATGGAAAAAACAGAATGCAATAGACAAGAATCAACATGACCATGAATCAACATGATCAATCTTTATTAAAAGATTAAAAAAATAGTATAATGTTTACAAGACTGTTGAATAAAAATGAGTGAAAACACAAGTTATCAATACCAGTCATGAAAACTTAGATTTCACCACAGATCCTACAGATAAGGAAAGGATAATAAGAGGAAATTAAGAGCAACTTTATGTCAATAAATTTGACAGGTTAGATAAAATGGAGAAATTATTTGAAAAAATCAATTTATCAAAAACTGATACAAGAAGGAGTATAATCTCTGAGTATTCGCATATTGTTTAAAGAAATGGAATCTGTTATTAAAAACAGTCATATCAGACATTAAATTAAAATGGATCAAATTATAATTCAAAGGCAAATATCATCAGGCTACACCATCTATGTAGAATGTAAAATAGAATCTATGTAATTATGTAATCTATGTAAAATAGATTCTATGTAAAATAGATCCTATGTAAAATAGAATCTATGTAATTATAGTGCCATAAGTACATGATGAAAAAAGAAATGGAATCTGTTATTAAAAACAGTCCCTCTATAAAAACTTCAGTCCCAACTGACTTCACTGTTAAATTCTTTTGAAAATTTAATGAAGAAATGATACCAATCTTATATAACTCTTTCACAGGAAGGAGAAAAGAGGAATATTTCCTCACTCATTTTATGAGGCCAGCATAACGTTGAGAACAGAACCTGATGAGAACATTGTAAGAGAGTTACAGACCGATATCTCTGATGAACACAAAAATCTTAAACAAAAAATTAGCTATTATTAACAAAAAATCACTAGCAAAATAAAGGAGGAAAGCCATATGATCCTCTCAATAGATTCAGAAAAGTCACTCAGTGAAATTCAACACCTGTTCATCACAAAAACACACAGTAAAGTAGGAATAGAAGGAAACTTCCTGCATTTGATAAAAGTATCTGGAAAGCCTATGGCTAATATATGAAATCCTAGATCATGAAATACTGAATGCTTTTCCCTCTAGGATCAGGCGAGACAAAAACGTTTGCTATCACCACTTATATTCAACATTATACTGAGGTTCAAGTATGTACAATCATGGGAAAAAAGAAATAAAAAGCACACAGTTTGAAAATGAAGTAAAATATTATTTACAGATAAGTTGTGTACACAGAAGATCTAAAGGAATTTACAATCTATCAAAAGTAATTAATGAATTAAGCAAAACTCTGGGATACATGGTCAATATACAAAAATCAATTATTTCCATATGTTTGCCACAAATTAATTGGAAAATGAAATGGTAGGGTTAGAAAACTGCTCTAAGGAGCCACTCAAACATAACTGAGGACACTTACTTGACACTTACTTATTCCTTGCTAAAACCTGTATTGATCACTGGTATAAGAAACATGAAAGATATTCTAGCAAAAATTTCTGTATAAATGTAAAGTGATATTGTTGGTAATGTTATCATTGCAGATTGTTTTCGAGGGGAGAACTTTACAGAGGAAGTACAGGCAAAGTTGAACCATGAGCAAAGTATGTTATTACCTTCAGGGCATCCTTAACTTAAACCAGATAATTATTCACAGGCTCAGAAACCCCTGGGACAAGAAGCCATGGCTATAAGCCAAGAGAGAAAAAATTGGATATTTTCTTAATACCCACTGAAGAGAGGAAAAGCAATTACAGAGTAGATCATTTAAGTAAAGGAAGTTGGGGAAACACCATCAAGTTGGTATCCAGCCAATTATTCAATCGGATGATAGTATAAATCATGCAACAGATATTCTCTTGCTTACCCCAAAGTTTCAGGAATTGCCTCATTGAGTTTTTAGCAGTAATGAATTGGAGAGGTGAGTCAATCTACGCCTCCCACCTCTGTTCTTCTCACAGATGAGAAAATGGCAGCCTAGAGGGGCTATGAGATTTGCCCCAAGTTGACCCACTTAACTGCAGAGTCGGGGGAGAGACAGGCCACCTGAAGCCTAGTCCAGGGCTCTCTCCATCTCTTCTGCCTTCCTTCCATCAGGTTTTGAGAGAGAATTTACAAAGTGCTTGCAGCAATTTGAAGGAAATAACACAAGCACTAAAGGTGGGCAGAGATCACCAGCAGTCTTGAACCTGGAGGCTCCCCTGTAGGGGTGGAAGGACTTTCCCCCCACCTTCCTAGGTTCAATAGTTAAGTGGGTCAACTTAGGGCAAATCTCATAGCCCCCCCTTGGTTGCCATTTTCTCATCTGTGAGAAGGACGGAGGTGGGAGGTGTAGATTGACTCACCTCTCCAATTCGTTACTGCTAAAAACTCAATGAGCCAATTCCTTAAACTTTGGGGTAAGCAACAGACGATATTTGTTGCATGATGATTTGTACCATCATCCTATTGAATAACTGGCTGGATACCGACTTGATGGTGTTTCCCCATCTTCCTTTACTTAAATGATCTACTCTCTGATTGCTTTCCCACTCTTAAATGGGTATTAAGGAAATATCCAATTTTTTCTTTCTTTTTGTTGGAGCTGGTGTCTATCAGAGCCCCCTCCTCCCCCGCCCTGCCACAAGTCAATTGCTTGGACAGAGCTGGAGGTACAGAGAATGTCTTTTGTAACGTGGAATCGAAATCCAGGCATAGGAAGCAGATGAAGGAAATTTTAATGAGAAGGGAGGATATGAGAATAGTTCTCAAGAACTTAGTGAAGTAAAGAAGGAAACAAATACTTGTTGGATGCCCGCTAGGCTCCTGGTATTCTGGGCTTACTGCCACATGTTTATTTCTGAAATGAGACGTGGGAAGAGGCCTATTTTATGATATTCCCAAGATTTAGAACCTGATTCATTAGGTTAAAAACTAAAGGGACATAGGGTCTATTTTTTTCTCCTAATCACCAGTAATTCATTGTAGAAAATTTGAAAAAAGGCACAAAAAAGAGAAATACCACCTATAATTGTACCACCCTGTGATAAATATTACAAATATTTATTTTAATATATATAATTTTCATTACAAAATTGAAGTCATACCAAATCTACTACTTCATTTATTCTTTTATTATGTGTTCTATTTTGACATGATTTTAAAAAAATATATCTATTTATTGGCTGCACAGGATCTTTGTTGCGGCGTGCAGGCTCCTTTAGTTGCAGCATGTGGGCTCATTTAGTTGTGGCATGAGGGATCTAGTTCCCTGACCAGGCATAGAACCCGGGCTCCCTGCACTGGGAGTGCAGAGTCTTAACCACTGGGCCACCAGGGAAGTCCCTATTTTGACATGATTTGCCACATTTTTTAGTCAAGCCCCCACTGCTGGACATTTAGGTTGTTTCCAATGTTTCAACTTAAGGATGCCCTTGAGGGGAGTTGCTTGAAGGGTGGTGGGTTGGCCAGGGCAAGTGTTGAAAGAAAAGGAGACGTTTAGCCTGAGAAAAACTAGATTCAGGTGGGAAAATCACAGCTTTCTTCCAATATTTGAAGGTTGGTATTTGGAGGAGGAGTGAGACTTGGTCTTTGTGGTCCCAAAAGAGTGGGTGGAAAGCGTGAGGCGGTCAGTTCATGGTGTGTACAGTTAAGGGCCGCTTCAGGAGGTACTGAGTTTCCAGCTCATGAAGATGCTTAAACACAGACTAAAAATCACTTACGTTTACAGTAGAAAGACCTGAGAGTACTGAAAACACAGAAGAAGTGATTTATTCATTATTTTTTGAAGGAAAGATGTCATGGAAAAGACTTCAAAAGCAAAATTTTGGAGGCAAATCTCTTATTATTTATTATTATTTGTATCAGGGCCTAATATTTATATAATAATTTACAGTTCACAAAGTATTAGAAAGAATCCCCCTTTTAAAATGAGAGAACAGGGCTTCCCTGGTGGCGCAGTGGTTGAGAGTCCGCCTGCCGATGCAGGGGACACGGGTTCGTGCCCCGGTCTGCGAAGATCCCACATGCCGCGGAGCGGCTGGGCCGTGAGCTGTGGCCTCTGAGCCTGCGCGTCCGGAGCCTGTGCTCCGCAACGGGAGAGGCCACAACAGTGAGAGGCCCGCGTACAGCAAAAAAAAAAAAAAAAAAAAAAAAAAAAAAGAGAGAGAACAAAGTTAGGGATGCAGGCTTTTTTTTTGGTAGTAGTAGCTTTATTGAAGTATAAATACATACAATAAACTACACATACCTAAAAATAGATAAATAAAAATAAATAAATAAATTAATTAATTAATTAAAATGAGAGAAATTAAATTAAATAAAATGAGAGAACAGATTCAGAGAGGTTAAGTAAACCACCCAAGTTCCTACAGCAGGGAGGTAGTGGAGCTGGACCAGAGGCTCACGTTCACAGTCCCTACAACCGCTCACTTTTCCAGTTTCTGTTATTGCTCTGTTAAGGTCAGCAGTCCCTTCTTGAAAGTCCAGACTCACAGGACTTTGCCTGTGCCCTGCTTCACTGCAAGGCAATGAAAATGTCCCCAATGATTAATGTGAACAGAATGTCGCTGTACAGCTAACAGGTAAGGTCTCCTGTTTGTCTCTTCTACGCCATAGCAGCGACTTCACGATTAGGGGTCTGACAGGTGAGGGCGGGGCTCCTTCCCACTCTAACATCCTAGGATTCCATGATGTCTCAGAGTGCCTTCTGCTCAGGACAGGGCGCCCGTCCCTGGCGGTCGGAATGACTCTACCTGCCACATTATCCCTCTGTCTCATATATACCTTCGACCCTGTCAACTCAGACCCCCGGAACACTGGGCTTTGAGCCTCCACTCTATCTGTCTAGCTGGAAAGCACATAGCCCAGGAAATTATTCCTGTTTCTGGCATCCACCCCGAATCCTTGCCTTCCTCTTAGTGTGTTTGGGCTTGGCGCACTGAAATGAAATGTCAGATTCCCTTTTGGCTCCAGGAACTTGCCCAGCATCATCTTCCGGTGAGCGACTCCCAGATGCACCCCTGGGGGACCCTCCCCACCTGGCCTTTCTAGCAAAGTAAGTCAGCGGGTCCCATGATATTGACCCACTTCCCTGAAAACACCTCTGGGTTTATAACTCTCCCACGCAGGCTCCCTCCCAGTCTGCAGGAAGCCTGCATCCACCGTGGGACAGAGAGGAAGGCCGGAAGCAGATGGCCACCCCCTTTCAAGCCCAGAGTGAAGTGGGCTTCTCTTGCTTTTAACCATTTCCTGGTTTCAGCTGTTTCGCAATTCGATGGTGACTCCATTCTTACAAAAACGTTTACTTGGTTGCCAGTATATTTCAAGCACTGGGGGTAAAAACAAAAAGCCAGGTGAGCTAGGTCTCTGCCCTTGAAGAGCTTCCTTTCCTCCTGGCAGATGGAAAAGGAAACCTACGATGAAGATGCAGGAAGAGAAATGCTTTGATGAGGGAATGAGACCTTCCAAAAGAGAGAACAGTGTTCTGGGGGCCTCAGTTGGGGATGCCTCTACCAAGAAGGCCTGAGGGTCAGATCATGAGAGGACTGGGTGACAAACTGAGGAGTAGGAGTGTTATCCCCAAAGCAGTGAGAGCCCTTTAGGTGTTTAGCAGGTGATATTATACTGAATTTGAGAAAGAGTCCTCTGCGGCCCTGAGAAGGAGGGGGAAGGAGGAACAAGCCGAGAGGCTGGGAGGGGGCTTTTACTCTTTATGTCATTCTTTTCTGTTCTGTTTGGATTTTCAAACCATAAGCTTGAATTGTTATTTTTAAAATAAACAGTCATTATAATGGGATTAGTGGTTCCTTTTGTCTTAGTCTTTATACTCTTTATGTTATAGATTTAAAAAGGAAACATAATAAATAATTTTTGCTTTTAAAATTCTGGAATTGCTTTCAGACATGGGAAAGGACAGGCGTTTTTGTTGACCTTCACAAATGGTTTGGTTATTTGACTCTGCCCTTAAGCTGCTAATAGTACAAGCAGACAGAAGGCTGTTATTTTTGTGTTTGGGATATAGAAGCTAAAAGACTCAGCCACACAGAATTCCTGCCTAAACCTCTGTCCAGTGAGAATGCCCTAATCTATGGTTTCTCAAACTGGAGGTACTTGGGTGAGCTGCGGACTGTGCAGGAACACTGGTTTGAGAAACACTGATGAAATAGAACTAGCTCCATGGTAATCACTAACATTACTGTATCCCTTCAGTGGAATCTTCTTCTTCCAGCTTTGCCCTGCAACAATCTTTCCTCTGGCACTAGAGAAATTCTATCCATTTTAAGATCAGAAGAGAACATTTCCCACTTCTATACAAATCAATGGACAGTTTCTCGTAAAGTTTTATGATTGCCAAAAACCTCACGTAGGAAAATAGGATGGAAATAGCAGTAGATCATCATTCATTTAACAATACAAAGCAAAACAGTATTTATGGTATGCCAGATATGGTGATATAAAGATGAAAATATAGGAACCTTGCCCTAAAAGCACTTATAGTTTAGACATGCAAATACAATGTAATAAACTAATACCACTGCTATACCCACATAAATATCTTTTGCACTGAATTGAAGCAAACAGTGGAAAATAGCAGGAAATGGACATACCAAAAAACACTGTAGGAATATTAAATGAAGTCCACTACATACCTACATTAAAGCGCCAAGAAAATAGCCAAAATTCTCCAAAACTGTTGAGCTAATGAACCACTGAAGTAAGTGGCCTTTGTAGATTTCTGTGTCACTTACTTAATATTTAATTTCATGTACTTAATTGTTTTTCACAGTTTCATTAGGGTATTTTTCCTCAACCTGTTAATTTCAAGGAGGGTATTATATATATGTATGAATCAATATATTAAAGTGTATTTCTTTTCAAGTCTTGCCAAAATGTTGCAAAATACTGTTTCAAGATATCCCCAAACAGTGCAAATATCCAATTTAAACCACAATTTCACATTTTCTATTCAACCTTTATCTTGATGTCACAGAAAAAGAAAATGTTAATGATAATTCATGAAATAATACTGGTAAACATTCTTACAGGTTAGGAAAGTAATGAATATTGTATTGTCCTCCTTTTAAAAAATGACACCATTAGAACCCCATCTTGGGATAAAACAACCTTGTAGGCAACCTCATTGATGCTAGGATAATGGCAGCAGAGCATTTGGTCCCAGTGCCTGTTCAAGAGGAGGCAGGGATGCTGAGGGCAGTGAGGCTGAGAGCAGGAAAGAAGTCTGGGCTAGATCCAAGGAGAGATGGCCACAGGTAAATTGACTGTGGTGATGAATGTCTGGTGTTGATATCATATACTAGCCTAACAACAGCATATGGCCTGCGAGTTTTCTTTTCTTCTTTTCTTCCCCCTCTCCTTTCTCCTCCCCCCTTTCTTCCCTCTCTCCTCCACCTCTTCCTTCATCCCCTCCCCCCTTCCTCCTTCCTTTTTCTCCTTCTCCTTATTCTTTGCAGTAACTAAAAAAAAAAGAAATCGATAAAAATTACAATTGATATATATGACATTATATATTTCCTTTTCCCCCAAATAGGCATAGGATATACACAAGCAGGGCACAAATAGCTAATAAACATATATATACATATATACAAAGAAGATACTAAATGGTCAAAGAAATGCAAATTAAAACAAGAGGGTGTGGTAGAGTGTGGGAAAAAGCCATCTCACATACTACTTTTAGGAGTGCAAATCAGTGAAATCATTTCTGTGGGATATGTTCACAACATGAATCAAGTCTTTTAAGGATACATGCCCTTATACTAAGGAAATAACTAGACAGGCGTGTAAAATGTATATATGGGCTGTTTATGCAGCTTTATTTGTAATAACAAAAAAAAGAGGAAAACGTCCTTAAAAAAAAACTAGAGGAGCAATTAAATTAATTATGGTTCATTCAACTGATGGAATACTTGTAGCTTTTAAAATAACTATCTAAATTTCAATTGATTAACGCAGAAGTTTAGTCACAGCATAACTAAGTAAAAAAGGCAAAAGGCATAAAAGGTACTTCTGTATGTTGTATGTGTGTGCGTGAGCTCATGTCTCCCTAAGAAAATCTGGGAGGACTTATTCCAGTATGAAGCTAATAACAAGGTTTACCTCTGGGTGGTATCTATGAATAATCTTTACTTCTATTGTTTTCCATATTGTAAAACTGTCTGTAATGACCATATATTACTTTTATTTTTTGGCTTTGGACCTCCACTGTAGAGAACTGAGTGTTAACTTTTCGGTCCATTCAGCATACTACATTTGTCAGCTTAAATAAGGCCCCTCTCTTGTTTTAATTTATTTTGTTTCTTTTTAATCTGTTTGATATACATGAATTACTTTTAAAATCAGAACAAACAATAAAGCTTGTATGAGGGAACAATCAAGAACTTTCACTCAGAAGTCTGTGAGAAGGGCAAGGGTGTCCTCACCACTGTCCAGGCATGAAGTGTAAATTGTGCACCTTGTCACCTGGTATGAGGCTCAAAGATAGGATTCTTGGTTAGCTTGTTTATCCTTGGAATGTTTGGGTTATAACTCCCAGTGGGGTTCCAACTACTGAACTTTTGGGCTTAGTATGGTACACCACCAAGAGTGGTCATGAACAGATTTGGAAACCAGCAAAAAAAACCCCTGGCACCTGGACTTAGATCAGTGTATCAGTCTGCCGGGACTGCCATAACCAAATACCACCAACCAGGTGGTATTGTCTCACAGTTCTGGAGGCTAGAAGTCCAAAACGGAATCTTGTTCCAAGCCTCTCTACCAGTTTCTGGCAGCCTCAGGTGTAGGTGGCGTTCTCCCTGTGTCTTCACATCATCTTCCCTGTGTCTGTGTGTTCAAATTTTACTTTTTTATAAGGACATCAGTCATTGGATTAGGGCTCACTCCAATGACCTTATCTTGATTACCTCTGTAAAAACCCGATCTCCAAATAATCTTGCATCATTTTGGTGTTGTGGAAAGAACATAGGCTTTGCAATTACACATGAGTTTAAATCTTGGCTTTACCACTTACTGGTGGTATGACCTTGGGAAAGTTATTTAATTATTCAGGACTTGATTTCTCACTGGTATAACGGGGATGTAATGTTGCTGAGGTTTAGAGTATACCCTGGAATGTACTGGGTATGTGCAGGATGTTACCATCTGTGATTTGGGGGTCTTTGCTTGTAGATGTTAATTTCTATGACTAGATATATTTGTAATACATCTGTCAGTGGACCTGATGGGAAGATTGTCAGATGAGAGCAAGGATTTAATCACTGAACCTAGTCAAGACTAAACTGGCATCTGTACCAGAGTCCTTCCTGCCTACATGGGTTCACATGCTTGGGATTAGCATAATTCACAGGTTACTTTTTAGGTGAAGCCTGTATAAAACCATTTTACAGCATTCCAACCTGGACAGCTTATTTTATTGATCAACGTTGTTTAAGGCTGTCATACTGGGAGGAGGCATGGTGGTGGCGGTGGGGTGGAGGGGAGAAAGGGTGCAGCCTTCTAGATATGAAGACCAGCAATGCCTTCTATTACTGCATGACTATAAGCTCAAGATTCTGCTTCACCCTGATAACCTTCTAGATGGACTTGACTGAAGACAAGGGCACATTTCTTGAGACACTGTCATATTCTTTTCAGGTTATCTAGAAGATTACTTATGCAAGTTTCCTTCATTACCAGCAATAAACATTTTTTAAAATAAATTTATTTATTTTTATTTTTGGCTGCGTTGGGTCTTTGTTGCTGCGCAAAGGCTTTCTCTGGTTGCGGTGAGCGGGGGCTACTCTTCGTTGCGGTGCGTGGGCTTCTCATTGCGGTGGCTTCTCTTGTTGCAGAGTACAGGCTTCAGCAGTGAGCAGTGGCTCACGGGCTCAGTAGTTGTGGCTCGCGGGCTTAGTTGCACTGCAGCATGTGGGATCTTCCCGGATCAGGGCTCAAACCCATGTCCTCTGCATTGGCAGGCCAATTCTTAACCACTGCGCCACCAGGTAAGTCCCACCAGCAATAAAAAATGGACTCAAATTTAATTTAGTGTTAAAGGTTGCAGATGCTTAAGTGTCCTGATAGAAGTGAAACTGTGGTGGATGGGGGTGGGTTTGGCGGTGGGAGCCGGGAGAAGAGAAACAGGAGGGAGGAAGGAGTTGGTTGTATAGGTGGAAGTGTAAGTTTGGGCAGAGTCAAGATTGCAATCTCTCACCCCAATAGGGACACTCTTCGCCACTTCCTTCAAAACAATCGAGTTGAATGTGGACTTTAACTGCATTACTAATTTTGAAAAAGTCGGCACTCTAAAAGAACTTTTGATAGTCATGGCAACTTTTGATACCATGAGAATCAGTCTGAAGTAAGTTATTTGCCTACTTTTTGCCTAATTTATCTTAAGTTTAGTCTGGTTTCTTTCATGGCCTGTGCTAATTTGAATGGTTGCCTTAGTATATCAGGGTTCTAATAACTGTAGGAGGGAAACATTTGTTGGAAAAACTCAAGTGTCTTTTCTCCAGTCACACAGGCTAGAGACCAGTATTTATAACGGGGTTGTTTTTCCTTTTGATTTGTACTAAAAGATTAAAAACATTTTATTTATCGGAGTATAGTTGATTTACAATGTTGTGTTAGTTTCAGGTGTACAGCAAAGTGAAACAGTTAGACATATTCATACATCTGCTTTTTTTTAGATTCTTCTCCCATATAGGCCATAGGGTTGTTTTTCTTTACACCTGTAAGATTGTATCTGCAGCCACTGCACTTATGAACGGTTTAAGCTTCCGAAAAAATTGATACATTATCATAAGATTGCAAAAACAAGCTTAGAAATAAATCCATAAACTGGTGAATAAGAGTAAAATATTATGTATCATATCCTTTTTACCATAATATTAAATGCCATTTTACTAGACTTGATACAAAATATAATTTCAGACAGTGGCTGTCTACTAATTACATAGTAGCCAGCACAGCAGGGCTACTAGCGTACCTAGGTTTTAATGCCTGGGGAGCACACCTCGCAATATTTAGTCAGGAAGAAGGTCTAGATAAAACAAAGATAAACCAAGGCCAGAATATTAATAAATTGTGGGCGGATCTAGAATCTGGAAACTGAGACGGTACATGAAAAAGAAAATCAGGGAGTTGGACAAAGATACAGTAACAGCTTAAGACGATTAATTTTCGGGGAATTCCGACGGGGAAGGAAGGCTGTGCCCGGAAAGGCGGGAGGGGGGGCGGTTGAAATCCGTGGGAATGCCTGGGAGAGCCTGCACAGCCTAAAGTTTTTATGATGGCTCCGTCCATAATTTCTGTACGCTTGCATTGGCCGCCTCAAAGACCGAGAGACAGGATTTAATCAAGGTGTCAGCCGCAGGGGCATCGTGAATGCGGGCGAAGCGTCCGGAATTCCTGAGATGTCTGAAACGCGGAGGCGGCCTCTTCCCCACCCCCCGCCGCAGCCTCCGTGGGCATTTTCCGGCGAGGGGGGCACGCGAGCCCTTCGAAGAACAGCTTAAACCCGCGGACGTGCGCGGCTGGCGCGCTCCCCGGGGATGAAGGTGAGAACCCCCCGGCCCAGGCGCGCGGGGGGTGGGTTCCCCGGGTCCCCACGCGGCCTCAGAGTCCGGCCCCCCTCCCCCCGGAGCAGGCGGGGCTGCGGGCGCACGACGCGGAAGCGCTGGGCTGCGAGGGCGGTGGCGCGGGGCCCGCGCGCGCTCTGCGGGCCGCAGTCGGCGCGGGCGCGGCGGGCGCGGCGGGAGCGGGGCGGGGCGCGGCCGGGCGGCCGGGGAAGAGGCGGGCGCTCGCGCACAGGCCGGGCCGCCGCCTCGCCCTCCTTCCTTTTCCCCTTCCCTACCTCGGCCCGGCCATCCCCCTCTTCTCCCCTCCCCCGAGCGAATCACGCGCCCTCCTCTGACACTCGTAGCGGGCCCGAACTCCGAATTTATCCTTCACGTGACCTGAGGGGGGTTGGGTGGTTGGTTGGGGACGGACGGGGAGAGGGAAAGGAGGGAACGGAATCTGCCGTTACCCGAGCAACAGGCCCCGCCCTCCGGCTTGGGGCCGGGGGGCGGGAGGAGGACGTCTGCACGTCAGCCTGGGTTTTGCGTTTTGATTGACAGTTGCTATAGCGACCGGGTCGGTCCGTCGCCATTTTGTTGGTTGGTTTTTTTTTAAACCCTTTCGCTTCCCGCCCGAATAATAATAAAAAGCCCCATTGGAGTGAGGCGGGGGTGGCGGCGGCAAGAGCGGCGGGGGGATCCGGGGAGACTGCTGCCGTCGCTGCTGCTGATCGCGGCCCGGGACGGGCTCAGGGAGCGGACACCCCGAGCGGGGGGTGCGGGCGCCGCCGCCGCCGCCGCTTCTGCTGCTGTTCCTGCTGCTGCTGTTGGTGCCGCTGCCGCCGCCGGCGAGCGGGCGGGACCGGTGTGAGTGTGAGAGTGTGTATGTGAGTGAGCGTGTGCGAGGACGAGTGTGCGTGCGTGTGTGTGTGAGTGTGTGAGTGTCTGTCTGTCTGTGCGGGGACTCGGGGGCGGGCGGTTCGGGCTCTCCTGGCGGAGGAGCCGCCGCCGCCGCCGCCGCTCGGGCCCCGGCGCTTCTCGCTGCGCAGGTTTGGAGCGCGCGCCATTTTGTGAGATTTACAAAATCCTCCTCGGGAAGAAGCCACCGGCAGCGGCCGCGACTCGGCGCCCGGCCTCGCCGCCGCCGCCCTCCGCGCCGGGCCGGGCCTCGCGGCCCCGCCGCCGGGAGTCGGGGTCCGGGGACTGCGGTATTTGCCGGGGAGGGTGCTGTCGCCTCCCCGGCCCCGGGCGCCGCTGGAACCGCGAGCCGGAGAGAGACTGAGGAGGCTGCGGCTCGGCCGCAGAGCCGGGAGCGCCGGGGGCGGAGAGAGGAGGCCGGGGCGGCGCTGGCTGCGGAGGCCGAGGCGAGAGCGCAGCGGCGAGAGCCCGAGGCAGAGACTCACCGGAGGGAACGGCGCGAGCGCCCCGCCATCGTCCCGGTGAGTGTCCGGCCCGGCCCGGCCGCGGCCCCGGCCCCGCCCGGCCCGGCCCGGCGCCCGGCTCCCCCCGCGGCCTGCAACCGGGCCCGTGCCGAGGCCGGCCGGGCGGAGGGAGGGACCTGCCATTTTAGGAGGAGGCGCCGCGGCCCGGGGCCGGCCGCCGGGGGAGGGAACCCGACAGGCCCGGTCCCGGAGGAGAGGCGGGTGCGAGCGGAGGGAAAGTTGCGGAGGGTGGGAGATGGGGCCGCGGCCTCCCGGGAGCCGGGGCCTGGGGGCCGGAGAAAGCGCCAGACCTTCACTGGTCGCCCGAGCGAAGGGGAGGAGGTTGTCTTCCTCCTCCTCCTCCTCTTCCTCCTCATCCTCTTCCCCCAGCTCCTCCCTCGTCCCTCCTCTTGGTCCCCACCAGTGTGGGAACGGCCGGGGTTCTCCGCAAGGACAATGCGCGGGTTAAGAAAATGGGGCTGGCTGCCGGGCTAGGCGCCGTGGAAGGTCGCGAGCCCGGTCCCCGCGCGGCCCTTTTGGGGTGTGTGCTGGAGCCAGGGCACTCGGCATGCTCCGAAGTTGTGCAGTGAGTGCAAGTGAGCCCGGCCACTCGAGGTGGATTGATGACTTGTTTAGCAGCGGGAGGAATTGGTGGCTGAGGATGCGTAAATTATCATTGATACCTGGGTATTGCAACGGAACTTCACAAGTCTGTTAATAGGCACAGACCCACTGTCGTTTAGAGCCACCGGAGCTGCTGAATAGCTTCACACTTAGCGAAAGGCCCCTCCCTGGTCCAAAATAGTTAAAAATGGCAGAATTAGTGAGTGAGTGACTCTGACTCTGTGCCTGTCGTCCAACCCTTGGATGATGTGGATCTTGTAATCTAGGTGCAGTACTTGAATGCCAGCACCATTTGGTTCTTGAATTCCGCCCAAGTTGTCAGAAAATACACCTTATAACATTGTTTTCACACTGATTTAAAGATTAGGACGAATAGCGCCAGGCACTTTTCTTCAGGGCCTTATGTGTGTTAATTAAGTCGCTTATCCTCCCGGTAGGAACTGTTACCCATTTCACAGATGAGGAAACTGAGCGGTGACTCATCCAAGGTCATACAGCTGGGACCAGGAGTCTGTAGCCAGCCTGGGCTCTTAATCACTAGGGTATAACTCATTATTGTAAATACTGGCAAATTTTGGAGCGATCTGTGTGTAATGACTCAGGGTTCTAACCTAGAGCTTCTGTCCACGTATAGTGTTTTGCATGGAATTAACTTTGTGGTTTGCGGAAGCGGAAAGGAAAGGTTGAGGTGAGGGCCTCTGAATGAAACTAAGTAGTCAGTTTCTGTCCCCCCCCACCCCCCCCCCGCTCCCAAGCAAACTACGTAGACAATTTTTGAATGGAAGGAATTAAAAAATATTATTCAGTGAGTTTTTGTTCACACTTAAATTTAATTAGAGTCATGTAACTATTGATGAGTCATAAGAAAGTTTTGTGCAAAGTTATTTTTAGTTACTTTTTATCTTTGAATACTTAAGATTTTCTCTGTGATCCTTTACACTTTACATATACAAAGTATTTAAGAATGGATATATTTAATATTTTGATTTTGGGGGCGTTTTCATAATTCAGTGGAATTACCTTTAGCTTTTGTTTTGTAAACTTCTCATATCTTGATAAGTTACGAGAATATTTTTTTCAGCTAGAGTATAAATGTGGAAAGAGAATTAAAATTTCAGGTGCTAAGATTTTAAACGGAAGAAGATCGTTTCAAAGAGACTGCAGTTATGAAAAAAGTTCACTCAGTTATATTAAGATTTTTAGTATACATATGACTTACATTTAAAGTACCCCAGCGCTTTTGGAGGATTTGCCTTGGAATAGCAGTGATGTTTATGGTGGCTGTCCAAATTCATTTAGACTTCAAACCTTGCCAAAAAGTTGAGTCCTGTCAATGTCTACAGCAAGTTGTAATGTAAAACTGAGTATAAAAAGTTCATAAGCGTAAGCTCAGAAGTTAATTATCCTGGAAGGAAGGGTCTCTCCTGTGTCTGTAAGGTGAAGAGTCACTCCTTTGAAATCTAAAAAAGATTATGGATTTGAATAGAATTAAGTGAGTGGACGGTCCTTATTGGTAGGGGTGGGAGATGGACTGAGTGATCTAGTGAGATCTTGTGTTTGTTTGGAATATGGAATTTAGGTTTAAGATCGTTTCTTACATTTCTTTTAAAGACTTTTTGGTGGAATTTAATGGAAACTTAACAAACATACATAGTTACTGTGTCCTGGGGATTCAAAAATTGAGTTAATCCAGCCTCTTTTAAGGGCACTAACATTCAGAACGAATGAAGATGTTCCATTGTAATGCAGTGTCTTGTTTGGGAATGTAGATGTTAAAAAAAAACCTGGCTTAGAATTTTTTCCTCCTCTAGAATATTGTCTGATATCTGCCCCTTAGTTTCATTTATGGAGATTTTTTTGTGTGTATGACTTAGAGATATTGCGGTGGGGAGTGTGGTAAGTGCAACAACTGATATTTAAAGAATTTACATAGGTTTTTGTAGAGCTACAAATCCCCATGAAACTAAATTTAAGATAACTTGTTATAATACGTGGTGAGAGTGACCTTTGGCATATGTTTTGTTTTGAAACTGTGCAAAGAAAGAAGATGCTAATTTGTATTGAATCTTGGATACTACTTGAAAACAAAACAAAAAAAAGCTTAGAAGTTTAGAATGCCCAGGGATGTTTTCACATGCATGTTTATGCTTGTCAACTATCTAGTCATGGGGAGAAAACTTGAATAGAAGTAACTTTATTATGTGTGAGAAGGGAGTTAATTGCCTTCTACATGATCTTAAAGATAAGCTTAATAGAAGAGGGGGCTTCATTTGTGACTTTATTTGTGGTAAGGTGTGTGCCAAATTTTCTTTGCTTTAACATTCACTTTTGTCTCAAAGAACTTTCACATTTCCTACATGCCCACCCCCACCCCCACCCGCAAGCAGTTTCTCTTTTTATCCCCCCCCCCGAGAAAAACTTTATCTCAACCCAGCAGAACCCCAAAACTTCCAGAGTCTTTATAAAGAACTTGACTTTTCTCTCCCAGAATTTTAGTAGTCTTAGAATTTTGTTGTATTACTATCAGTAATTTAAACTGTGAGCTAAGAGTCACTATTTTCTGTTGAGTTTTTTGGTGGTTTTACCTCCAGATACTTCTGTGTATTTTCTGTTTAGAAGTAAAGATATTACTTGAAGCTATCAAACATGATCACCTGAAACTTGACACTATCACACTTTGCCCTGTAAGGTGAAATGCGTGACTTTATTACTTTTGTGTGAGCACCTTACATGTATACATAGTGGTTATGTTTTTTGAAGGACTTCTTACCGTATATCATTTTGACAATGGGCAATGTTTTGATGGCTAGAGAAATTATAGTAATTCATAATCCAGGGCATGCACAGATTTGGTTTAAAAATTTTGGGGGGGGTTTTAAAATTTGTGGTTAATTACTTGGAAAAATCATCAAATTATTTTAAATTACTTAAAATTTCTTCCCAGTTGTCTCTAAATAAAGAAATCATTTGAAATCTTGCCTTATGTCAATGCTGTAATGTTAAGCTAGAGCTGTAAAGTTTACCATTGGTTATGTGAAAGTGAAATGTTGACTTCACATGACTAAAGTAATTAATTTAAGGCTCATATTAGGCAATTAGAGACAAGTCTTGTTTCCTAACCTAGTGGCTACAGGCAGCCTTAGTTTCATTTTTTGGTGTATGAAAACAAAATGAGTTGGAAATATTGCATTGTATAAACCAGCTAAATGTTTTTAAAAAGTTATGGTTTTGCTTTGAAATCCTACTTGCAGAGTTGTATAACAAGTTAAAATTCTTCATTGGAGATAACTTATGGTACATTGAACATTAAGATAATGTAGTTCCTTGTAGGCATACTTTTTGCTAATACAGAACCATTTTGGCTTTTCAGCAATTGGTTCTTCTCCCAGAGCTATGTATCCTCTCTTCTAGAAGGCGACTTTTAAAAGTTTGTAATACTGTTAAAGTTTTGTTTGTTTGATGGACATGTGCCCATATCTGATATATAGTGCATAATAGTTTAAAATGTATCTTTACTCTTGATGAATTATTTTCAGTTTTATCTCCCCATAATTGGATTGCTTGTTCAAATTCATTTTGTGGAGAGGGGCTTAGTGAACTTGTTTAACATGGAATGAAACTGGTTTCAGCATCACTTCTATTTTAAATAACATACCTGTTCATTAAATAATCCCCTTATTTCTCTAAGTATATAAAACTTCGACTGGAAAGAGTTTATTATTTTTTTAAGTTTTATGGATATTGGTGGTTAAGGTTGGCAGTTCAGCACATGCATTTGGGTAAGAAGATGCTCAAATTGTGACATCTATCCAAAATCTGCTTGATAGCAAGTTAGAGAGAGCAGTTGAGGAAGCATGGTAACTGTGGAGAGAGTATTGGCCTGTGAGATGGTGCCAGGCAGAGCCTCCTGAGTCAGGCAGGTCTGGAATCTCAACAAGTCCTTCCACTCACTGGCAGTGTGGACTTAAGGCACAGTGATTTTGCTAAGTATCAGTTTCTTCATCTGTAAAATGGGGTTGATGATACTTACCGTGGGGTTCTTGTGAAGACTGAGATGGCACACATACATTTCTTAATAGCTTCTCCCTCTTTTCCTCTTCTTCATTTATACTCATCCTTATGGTCTCAGCATAAATGCTACTTCTTCAGAGGCCTTCCCCCAAACCCCAGTCTAAGTAGGATTCCTTGGCCATGCATTCTTACAGACTCTGCTTTTTTTGACAGCCGTTACTAAAAGTTGCTATACAGTTATTCATATGTACGCATAAGTACATGTACTCATTTATTGTCTGTCTCTCCCTCTCTCCACTAAACTGTAAGGTCCATCTGGACAGGAATAATTCTGTAACCCCAGTGCCTGGCACATAACAGGTGTAGCTAAATGTACATGTACATGGAACGGTGGAATGAGGAACCTGTGTGCCACATCCTGCCTGAGCACCACTCCTTAGTTCTGCAGCCTTGGGCAAAGTAGCTTCTGAGCTTTAGTGTCCTATATCCAGACGTGCAGAGCCCCCGCTGCCTTGCCCAGGATTTTGAGAACGTGAAATGAGATACTGTAATGAGGTGTTTTGCAAAAAGTGTAAAATGCCATATAAATGTAAGTGGTACAGTAGCAATAATTTCAGTAGTGAGGTTACCCAAGAATTTATAATTAGAGTTTCAGCTTTACTGAGCTGGTAAGTAGCTGTTATGTAATATTTATTAGTAACTTAATCTTTCTCTATGCATTAGTTGGAACACAAGATTGGACCTGTGTTCTGACTAAATACAGTGGCTTAAACAAGGAGTTTACTTCTCTCTCATATAAGTAGTCTAAGGCTGATGTGGTGGCTCCAAGATATAGGGGACCTTGGTTCCTTCCGTCTTGTTTTCCTATGCTCAAGGGGACACCATTTCCTGTATAGTTCAAGACAGCTCCTCACCACACTCACAGTCCAGGAACAGGATGTGGGGAGAGAACATCCCCTCTTTAAAGACAAACCTGGAAGTTGCATATGTGACTTTTGTTCACACCCATTGGTCAGAACTTAGGTGGCCACATGTAGCTGCAAAGGAGGCTGGGATATGTGGTCTTCAGTAGGTGGCTGTTTGGCTGAAAATCTGTTTCTACTGAAAGAAGAGAATCGGGGTGGGGGGGATTATGAAACATTGCCTGTCACACTTTCAAATGTTTTGGAAGAAACTTACAGAAATGAACTTTGAAAAGACAACTTATTGCACTAATTAATAAGTTTATATTCCATATTTGCTCTTTTGAGCAAATTACTCTTTTGAACTATGGTATACCAATTGAAATAGACTATCAGTACATAGTATATAGAGTATATACGTAGGTAGTCAGATTCGAAAAAATGTAACTAAACTTCTAGTAGTGAAGGAATTTTGGGTCACATTATTTTACTGACGGTATTTTCTGATAGAAACATGATTCTTGATTGCTGTGACTATTATATGTAAACAGTATTTGAAATCTAAGCTCTTGGATTTAGTTTTAGCAGTCCCCTTGACCGTTCTGTATGTATTTGTGCTCATATCCTCGGCAAGCAATACTAGGATATTGTGATTCAGTATCGCAATATCTTGTTAGGTTTTCAGTAAATGTTTGAATCACTGAAGTTGCAAGGAGGATGATAGCAGTGATATTTAAACATTTTCTGTCCAGTATCTTCCTCTTTATTTCATGGGTTTGACAAAAGAGGAAGGTCTAGGATTCTTTGAACTAACGTATAATTAGGTCAAGTAGAGACCTGAGGAACTGATGGGTCTCAAACAGTTTTCAGGAGAACTTGTCAAAGTTGTGGGATTCCCAAGCTCCGATACTTCTCTTTCTGTAGGTATGGGTGACACTGTAGAATCCCCTTTCTTAATTTGGACTCCAGGTAATCCTGATGCAGTAAAAACATTTTGAGAAACATTGACATAGTTCATCTCTCATTTTAGAGAAGGAAAGGGATGCAGAGAAAATAAGTGACTAACCAGTGCCTCAGAATAAGCAGGTCTGGGGGACTAGCACATGTTTTCCTGCTCTTAGTTCTTTGTTCTTTCTACAGAAGAGGGGACAGAGAATAGAGTACAACTGCACTTTTGATTTTATAGGAAGATCTGTTGTTTTCAAATATGTTGCTATTTATGTGTGAGCTCATTGGTAGTGAATGGTTGGCTCACTTACCTGTCTTCTTAGCCTCTTAGAAGCATAGCCTGAGTTGGTCAAATAAGTAGTTAAAGGTGGGAAGTTGAGGTTTTAATTCAGATGTAGTTAGTGTCGGTGCTGTAGTGGGTAGGGTAGGGTATCTCCAGCATTAGGGTAGATGACAGGTAGGTTTTGACCTGGCATGTTGAGAAGGAGCAAAGGGAGGTCATGTCCTCAAATGATTACTTTCCTTTTCTTCTGGTTTGCTTGCAGTTCTCACTGTTGAATTCATTCCTTTAGCTTAAGGTAAGAGCTGGATTCCCTGATTTAAAGTGGAAATATTCCCAGAGGAATATCCTTTATCTGTTACCAGGTTAACACTTTATTTTTATCATTTAGCTGGCTGTCATTTTAAACATTGGAGAGTAGCACCTGCGCTAATAAGAGAGCTTTTTGGGATGGGGAGGGAAGGGTCGGGCACATGTGCCCTTGCCCAAGGAAGATGAAGGGCATGTTTGAGAAATGTCTGCTTGTGGTGCAGTCCTGGAAGGGTTCATGGAGGCTTCTCTGGTGGCCGGAGGTTGGTAGCATTAGGCTGGCACTTGCTGGCCTTCTGTTGCTAAGGGTGTCCGTAATGGGACTGGATCATTTTGCTGAGGATCACTGGGCTTGATGGAATACCGAGTCATTGGAGTAGGAGTGTTCTCTTTTTCTGAGTGTTTTTTCATCTGTTTAGGGCTCCTATTTGAGCAGTCTTATATCAGACATAAAAGGTATCATTTTGATCTAGAGAATTTTAGTTCTTAACAATCAACAAGTTATGTATTTTCACGATTAAAAAAAAAAAAGATCCAGCCCGGTAGAATGGTGTCGCCCCGCCACCCCCCTGTGCTCCATAAGTAATAGCTATTTAGTTTTTCCTACTAGAAATGTTCTATACATATAAATGTACAACTGTATATGTAAGCATTTAGTATATACACGTCTGTTACAAAGCTGTATATTTAGTGTGATCCTTATTTTTTTTTAGTGTGACATTGTGTGTGTGTGTGTGTGTTTGTGTATCCACTCTGTGTACTTAAAATCAAAAGCAAATGGGATCATGCTAAACACACAGTTTTGCAACTTAAGCTTCTTGATCACCTTAGAAATATTGCCATATCAGGTGGTAGAGTTTCCCTGTTTTTTTAACGGATGGGAAGTATTCCATGTTATGGATGCAGCACAATTGAGTCAGTCTCCATTAAAAAGCATTTAAATTTTTTCCCCTATTTTTGCTATTTTTAAACAATGCTGCAGTGTACATCCTTGCACATGTAACTTTTCTGTGAGCGTTAGCCAGAGAGTACATATTTATAGGGGAAATTGCTGGTTCACCAGGTATGTGCACATTTCAATATGTATTGCCAAATTGTCTTCCAGAAAGTAGCACCAATTTGTACTTCATCAGCAGTGTCTGAGAGTGTATAGTTTTCCAAAATCTCACTAACGCTGGTGTTATCAAAGTTTTAAATCTTTGTCAATTTAATAGGTGAATAGTGAAGTCTAGTTGTTTGAATTTACATTGCTTTATGAGTGAATTTGAGCATCTTACGTTGTACTGTAAGTCTTGTACATTAAATAACAAAGTATTCATTCTTTGTTGTTTAGTTAAAATTGTTCTGTGATTTTCCTTTATTCTGTTGAATGAAAAACTTTCCATAAATTGTAAATGCTTATAAATAAATTTTAAATGCTTATAATTGTACATGCTTTGATAAATTGTAAAAGGGGATTCTTGTTCCTCTTCAACTGAGGAAACATTTGCCTGTCCTCTGTATAAGATATGTGAATTACAGTGGTAGAAACTTTGACTACAAAAGTGAATAAGGTTTGGTGACCTGTGCTGTTAGTGTTGAGATAGTTGTGTGTATACAGGCAAAATTAGCACAGGTAAGACCATGGCTGCTAACAATTAGAGCTACTGCCATACAGAGAACTAACTAGAAGAACACGGGGAAGTCAGACAGATCTGGGCATTTGAGCATGCCTTGTGGAGGAGGAGGGATTGGGAGCTTGGTCTCGAAGAATGGATGGGCTTTTTACAGTAGAACCTGGGGAAGTGACAGTCGGCTGGAAGAAGTCATATGGGCACCTGTGGTGGGTGTGCCTGGAGTATAAGAGTGTGTGTGTGTGTGTGTGTGTGTGTGTGTTATGTTGGGGGAGGGATAGGAACAATTGCAGTGAGAAATGAGAGTTGTGGGTCTTAAAAGGAATTTGAATTTGGGGCAGTTGAAGGTTTTTCAGCAGGGCGATGATGGCAGATCCATGAGTTAGGGAGATGACAGCCTAAGAAGGAAGGTTTTGAAAGGCTCATTCTAGGTGTACAGGCATGAGGAATAGAGAGGGAAAAACAAGACCAAGTTCGGAACATCTTGAGTTCCTAATAATTTAATTTTCAACAGAACAAAGTGAATATTTCTGGATTCAAATAGCATTGTGACCCAGGTTTTGGAGATAGGAGAGAATTCAGCTTTGGTGGCAGTATAGTAAAGGTCATAAGGAGTCGAGTCGAATGACTGGCTTAATGGGACAGTTGAGAATATTTCCTAGTAGGGTCCTGAAGGAACTGTGGAAGAACAGAAGATAGAATTATTATTGTAGTTCAAACCTTCCATTAGTGACAGGTGGAAATAATTTGTAGCACCATTAAAAATGAGCCAAAAAATGGGGCAGTCGGAGAAGGCAGTGTTAGAAGCTGTGATTCTGGAAAGGAACAGGTTGTATCATAGTTCACGGTTTGAAAAGTATAGAGTAGTTAAACATGTGAGGGTTGAATTTATTCTGAGTGTCTTAGTATTTTCCTGAAAAATACCATATTTATTCTGTTTATTTTCACATATGTCGTTATTGGGAGACCAATCATCTAAAAAGCATTTATCTTGTGAGGCAGATAGAGCTATTTATCGAGTACCTACGAGCGCCAAACATGGCACTAGGGCCTGGGAATCAATGCTCAAGTAAAGCCCTCGCCGTGTGTGCCATCATGGAAGTTAGTTGTAGCGGGGGATCTTTAACAGCTTGCTCCTAATCCAGAGTAGGCTTAAGGACTCAGTCGAGAGTATACATGAATTTTCATTAAAGGGAACACAGTCTATGAAATTGAGTAATGTTTGATGTTGCTTTTGAAGGTCAAAATTTTTGTCTCCTTTTAAGAGCCCCTTTGACAGTTAATTTTAGGTTAAAGTTTATTTGGATATAAGTAGGACTGCTGTCTTTAAGACAGGTACTGTCTGCTGAAAAATTTTTTCTGATTTGATCGTTTCTCCTTGAAAAAGAACAGCTGTCATCACAGTGGTGTGTTTTACCTCACCTTTACATCAAAGACATTTATTTATTTATTTGTTTGTTTATTTATTTATTTACGGCTGTGTTGGGTCTTCGTTTCTGTGCGTGGGCTTTCTCTAGTTGCGGCGAGCGGGGGCCACTGTTCATCGCCGTGCGCTGGCCTCTCACTGTCGCGGCCTCTCTTGTTGCGGAGGACAAGCCAAACACATTTATTTTTGAGAGACGTTACTGTGGTACAAAAGACTGTTTCATTAAAGTTTTCCAAAAGAGCAATGGTGAGGAAATTATTAGGATCTCAGCATATTTTGTAATCTAATTTCAATTTTTGAATTTCCCTATAGTGGTTCTGTGGTACAGTTCAAAATGTCAGTAATGCTAGGTAAATTTACCTAAGAATTGGCCTGAAGGCCCACAGCTACTCAGCAGTACTGGAGTCAGCTATGCAAAGGGAAGAAATTGAAGACAGAGTCTTAGGATTCATGGGAGATGTTTGGAAGAAGGCTGTTTGCTGAATAAGATAAAGATACAGACATCTGAAGTAAAGGATGTGGGCATATAGGGAAGGTCAAGGAATAAAATGCAATAGAATGGATAGAAATGGAGGAGAGATCTGAACAAATGGATGAACAAGAATTCTCAGTTCTTTAAAAAAAAAAAAAACCTCTTTAATGATTTATTGTGACTTCTAGGGGAAAGACTAGACTAGTCATAGGACCCCCTACCTGGATGACGTGGCTCCAGCTGACTTAAGCCGTCTTGTCTCCCATGTCTTTGCGTGTCTGCTTCCTGGGCCGGCCATCGTCCCTTCTTTCTTTTAGTTAACTTCTTTTCCTCCTCCATTTTCAGTTCAGATATTACTTTGTCAGGGAAAGCAGACCCCTGTCCTAGTCACCTCTTCTTTTTTAATATCTCATGTCTCCCCGTACTTCTCTTTCACAATGCTTATCACAGTTGGTCATTTTTTTAGTGCTTGTTTTATTAATACCCTCCAGAGAGCAGGAGCAGTGGTGTTTTGCTTCCCCTTGCATTCTGAGAGATTGGCAAGTGTTTGGCGTATGGTGAGTACCAGATAAACATTTGTTGAATGAATCAGTGAACTACGTTTTGGTCTTTACTAGTTGGTCTCAAGGACCAAATGATTACATAAGGGGAATGTACATTTGGAGTAAGAGTTGGACAGGGAATATGGGAGCCTTGAAGAAGAAGAAAAAGGTGAATCCTGTTTTTTTAAAAAATAAGCTTGGAAAACTCTATGTAGCCAGTAAAAAAACAGTTATTTACTCATGGATTAATTAGTGCATATGAAAATACCTACTAGTTGTTAGAAGTTCAGTGTTGGTATTACGGAGTTGAAAGGTTGTGCTTTCTCTATTAAAGGAGTACATAATTTTACTAGTTTATTGAAATAGATACAGTTCTTAGTTTCATTTGGAAGGGTTTTAAATTGTGGAGGGAATCAGGCTGGATGTTCTTTATGATTCTTAGCCAACAAAGTGAGGTTCATTCAATAATTATATCTGGAATGTCAATCCAGCATTTGCAGTAGCTCTTGGGTTCACATTTAAAATAAGCTCTAGCTTTGGCGTCATTTAAAAAGTGATAGAAGGGACTTCCCTGGTGGCGCAGTGGTTAAGAATCCACCTGCCAGTGCAGGGGACATGGGTTCGATCCCTGATCCGGGAAGATCCCACATGACGCAGAGCGCCTAAGCCTGTGCGCCACAACCACTGAGCCTGCGCTCTAGAGCCCGCGAGCCACAATTACTGAGCCCACGTGCCACAACTACTGAGGCTGCATGCTCCGCAGCAAGAGAAGCCGCCAAAATGAGAAGCCCGCGTGCGTCAATGAGTAGCCCCCGCTTGCCACAACTAGAGAAAGCCCGTGCACAGCAACGAAGACGCAACACAGCCAAAAAAAAAAAAAAAAAAAAAAAAGGTGATAAGAAAGTGGTTTGGATGCGTTTTGGCTTTACTTTTTCTTCACGGTTGGACAACAGAAGAAGAAGAATGATTGAGGGAAGGTTCGTTGTACGGATGGATTTTCAAAAGAATTGAGTCTTGTAGTTAGAAAATTACTGAAGCTTTTGATCTTGTCAGGTGAATGATCTTTTTAAAAGCTTAAGAGGGACTTGTTTTAAAGTAGTTCTGAAACCTTTCTCAGGGACTAGTTTCTGTAGTAAATATTTAGAAAAGCAAATATTCAGGTTTTATTTTTTGGCTCTTTGGCCCCTTGCCAGGCCCTTGGGACGTAGCTGTGAGTTAGGTGGACATACATGGTCCCATTCATGGTCATGAAGCTCTTCAGTACGGTTAGAATTCACTGTAGAGAACTCTAAAGGAAACATGGCTTGATGCTTCCATTATCCAGCTATCCATTTGTCCATCTGTTTACGTATTCCTTGAACTTAGTTCTGGTGGCAACATGTTAGACTACTTTATTGTTGCTTCATTTCTCATAAGAAAGGGGCTAAGGGGGATAACATTTATAATACCAATGTAAAATAGAAACTTGGATCTTCAGCTTGTTGGCATTGGCAGATTTTTTTAAAAAAAGAGATGTTCATGTAAATCAGTGAGTTTCTCTTATTAAAAAATAAACTATTTAATAATGGTAACATTATTAAATAATGCTAGTATTGATTGCCTGCTATGGGCCAGACTCTACATATTTATTATTAGTTATTTTAATATTATCAGCAGCCCTAGAAGGTGGTGGATAGTATCTGTTTATAAGTTAGAAAACTGAGATGCAGGGAAGTAAATTTGCTTAAGGTTAATCATGGTAGATTGCTTATGCTGCTTCCAGATAGTAAAAAACCCAGTGAACAGTTATGGGCCCTAAAGTTAAACATTCAGATAGAAAAGAAAAAGGAACATAGAGCTTCTATAACCCATTAATTGAAAAAATAGATAAAAGTTCTGGTGTGCTGGGATTGATGCTTTGTGCTACTGGTTCATTAGTCTTTCAGATAATTAACCAGAACATCTAATAGCTTTCTATGTTTGGGGGAATTCTTCACCTTAAGAATCTTGGTGGGGGCTTCCCTGGTGGTGCAGTGGTTGAGAGTCTGCCTGCCGATGCAGGGGACACGGGTTCGTGCCCCCGTCCGGGAAGATCCCACATGCCGCGGAGCGGCTGGGCCCATGAGCCATGGCCGCTGAGCCTGCGCGTCCGGAGCCTGTGCTCCGCAACGGGAGAGGCCACAACAGTGAAAGGCCCGCGTACCGCAAAATCAATCAATCAATCAATCAATCAATCAGTCAATCAATCAATAAATAAAACAGGTAACAGCTTTTTTAAAATGTCAATTTAGTATAGGTGCTATTCTAATGAAGGCCTTTTTATGCACTCTCTTATTTAATTCTCACACACAAAAAAAGAATCTTGGTGGTAGGTAGACGTCTTCCATTATGAAAGCCAGTTGCTCACTTTCTCTGCATTTTTGGGGGGTTAGGATGCAATCGTATGCCCTGGGACCTCCATTCCACTACCTCAGGAGCCAGTGATTTTCAGAAGCAGGCACTTTGCAGAGTCTGTGTTCTGCGGTGCGAGGGGGATGGCGGCCGCGGCTCTTCTGGAGGCAGGCAGTGGCCGATGCAGTTGTAGCAGTTGGTCCCGGGGTCAGTGGTATCTCTACCAATCCCAGGGACCGAAGCCTGTGTTGTCTCCACTGGACCAGATCTGTGGTGTGAATTTTCGGTGTTCTGGGTTATGTAGCCTTCCAGCCTGGCCCTCGGGGGTTTTCTGTGAGTCGCCTGATACACTTTAATAACTTCCTTTACAGTTTCAACAAAGCTAGAGTTAGTTTCTTTTGTTTGCAACTAAGAACCTTTACTCAGTTGATGCTAATTATGACAATAGACAATTCTAAGGAACTCTGTAGGGTCAGGGTTACTTGTATCTAGATTAGAATTTACTAAGTAGAAGAGTTCACAATATATATTAAGTGAAATACTCGTAAAACACTTTGCTTATTGATTTAATGAATTTGCTGAATTTGAGTGCCTGTTCTAGTCCAGGATATGTTCTAGGTGTTGGAGATACAGGAGTGACAATATAGGGAAGATCCCTGTACTCACAGAGCTTACATTCTATTGTGAAATGTAGAATAAGCAAGAAAGCAAATAACATAACTGACCAAGAGAGATACCTATCATGATAAAAATAAAGACAGGATAATGTGATAATGATGTGTGTGTGTATGTTTAGGAGTTGTATCTTATAAAAACATTTACTTTAAAATTGTTGTCAGGAGTCATGACTTCTGTTTTTTTTTTTTTTTTTTTTTTTTTTTTTGCGGTATGCGGGCCTCTCACTGTTGTGGCCTCCCCCGTTGCGGAGCACAGGCTCCGGACGCGCAGGCTCCGGACGCGCAGGCTCAGCGGCCATGGCTCACGGGCCCAGCCGCTCCGCGGCATATGGGATCCTCCCAGACCGGGGCACGAACCCGTATCCCCTGCATCGGCAGGCAGACTCTCAACCACTTGCGCCACCAGGGAGGCCCATGACTTCTGTTTTTGACTATGGGGCAGTAACATTCTGAATTTACCCTCCAGCTAGGAAACTGGACAAAATACATGGAACAACTGTTTTCAGATATTAAACAATAGGCAGTGCAGAACCACGATCCCTAACAGATGGGAAACAAACGAGGAGGTCCTGTGATGGTGCACCTTTCTGCCTGGAGGCAGATCTCAGTGCAGGGAAGGAGATCCCCCCAAAAGCCAGTGAGTTGAGGAAAGGAAGGTTGGAGTTGGCAGAGGCCAAAATGGTTCTGATTCGAGGAGCAGAGTTCTGGAAAGGAGGGAGTTCTGCAGAGAAAGAGGTCCATACACCTTCGTAGTGGTCCCCTTAAATGCCGACTGAATGCCCATCTGTGGTGCATGTGTGGGGTACAGTTTCATGAAGGAAACGTTTCTGGGGAAGGAGTCCACTGGGAAGCTGTAAGCAGAACCATTTTCTGAGCTCACCCAGGGCTGGAAAATATTTGAGTACTTTCTAGCCAAAGTAGAAAGATCTCATTATATGCTGTGTTGATTGAGAATCCAAAAGGGTCATGTCTTAATGGGGCTAAACGAGTCCTAAAATAAAGGTGACTCTAGATCCGTTTGAAAAAAAAATCTTAGAAACAAGCCTTAAAACGGGCAAACTACAACTGACCCTTGAACAACATGGTTTGAACTGTGCAGGTCCACTTAATATGTGGATTTTTTTCAGTACTACAGTACTACATGATTTGCGGTTGGCTGAATCCATGGATGCAGAACTGCAGATATGGATGACTGGCTGTGAATTTTATACTTGGAGATTTGACTGTGTGGGGCGGTCGGTCAGCACCTCTAACCCCTCTGTTGTTGAAGGGTCACCTGTAATTTGAAAGTAATGTAATTGCCAGTCATTGCAAAGGCCAATACTCTTTAAAGAAACGTAAAGAAACCCAACACTCAGCAGTGTAAAATGTCCAGCATCCAATCAAAAATTACTAGATGTAGGTTAATGTGACTTACGATTAGGATATCAGTAAATTGAAAGCAACCTAGAACTGACATGTTAGAATTAACAGGCAAGGACATGAAAGCAGTTACTGTATTCCATATGTTCAAAAAATCAGAAATTATGAAAGGTATAAAAAGATCCAAATAAAACTTTTAGAGGTGAAAACTAATGTGTGGAATGAAAAATATACAGGATGGCATTAATGGCAGAAGAGAAGATTAGTGAGCTTGAAGACACAAGAGAAAACTCAGGAGAAACAGAAATGATAGAGACAATGGAATTAGCAGACAAGGTTATTAAAAAATGGCTACAATAAAATGCAGGGTCAAATGTCAGATCACTGTGTTGTACATCTAAAACTAATATTTTATGTCAAATGTATCTCAATAAAAAATACAAATAAAACACAGGGTCAGATTGTGGTTAATGTTGACATCTTGGTACATGAGTTTTGCTTAAAAAGAGCAATTGTGACTGCTACCTGAAGCTGGCTTGCTGTGTAGTTAAGAGTAGTTGCAAATCATTATTTCAGCAAAGCACCAGGATATGGCGGAAGAACTTTATTGTGTAACAGGGTGTTATTTCTTGATATGTAACAATATTACCATAAAGTTAGAAACTTAAAAACAAGTACATTTATGGCCTCACAGTTTCTGTAGGTCAGATGTCTGAGCACAGCTTAGCTTAGCTGGGTCTCAGAGGGCTCTGGTCAGGTTGTTGATGGGGCTTTGGTCTCATCTAAGGTGTAACTGGGGAAGGTCTCCCCTAAGCTCACATGATTGTTGGTAGAATTCAGTACCCTGTGCAGTGTTGGATTGAGGGCCTCAGTTTCTTGCTACCTATTGGCAGACATCTGCCCTCAGTTCATTGCTGTGTGGTCCTTTCCAGCGTGGCCACTGCTTTCTCAAAGACAGTGAAGGAGCGAGTCTACGCACTAGACAGATACACAGTCTCATGTATCATAACTGCAGGAGTGACATCCCTTCACATTTCCTGTGTTCTCTTGGTTAAAAGCAAGTCCTAGGTCTTGGTTCAAGGGAAGGGTCTGTGGAAGGGCATGAACAGCAGGAGGCTGTGTTGTGGGAGCCATCTTAGAGTCTGTCACTTACAGTAGAGTGTAGTGGTAAAGAAATGCTGTACATTTGATTGGATGCTGTACATTTTTGTACATTCCCTGGAGTCTCTTCTAGATATCTGGCTTTGAATCCTAGCCCTGCCTTTTCCCAGCCATGAAAACTTCTCTGAGCCTCAGTTTCCCTGTGGGGATAATATATGCCTACTGTTTATAGCGTTGTGAAGAGTAATAGGTGCTTGTAAAGCACTTAGGACTCCATCCTACTAACTCCTAGTCATCTTCCCCATCTCAGTTTAGATGTCTGTGTTCAGGGAAACTTCCCTGACTCCTTCCAGTCTAGGTTAGGTTTCAGAACACCTTGAACTTTTCTGTACCACTGCTTCACACTGTTCCACCTGAGTTTTATACCTGTTAGGTTGATTTATTTTTGTATCTGTTTTCTTTAGACTGAGCTGCTGAAGAGCAGGAGTTGCCTCTGCTTTGTTCCCTGCTGTCTCTTCAGGGCCTAGCATAGAATCACAGGAGGGCCTGTTGTATAGGAAACTCCATAAACGTTTGCTGAATAACTGAAAGAATGAGGTTAAACTGCATGCACTGTTTCTCTGAAACGGCATTTTTAGTGTTACCATACTGTGTTCTTCCAAGTACTGGAGCAGTTAGTCTAAAAGCTACTCCCTCTGTTTCTGGGATGGTCAGGCTCTAGCATGGGAGACTGAGGCATAATAGTCTTAGAACTGTGATTAAAGAGGTTTGCAGAGTGGACGCTAAAAAGTGGTAAAAAAAAAAAGAGGCTGACAGTATTGAGGATACGGTAGTAAAAATCAGTCCTAGTGGATTAGAAGTAGGGTACTCAGTAGAGAGTTCCTCTTGCTGTAAACGTGCTCTGCAGATCACTCCGTGGTGTGGTATGAAGGAAATAAGCTTGGAGAAAATTACCTTCTTGGAGATCCCCAGTACACATTAGCATATTATAGGAAACCTGTTAACACAGTAAAGGCAATCTTTATTAAGCTCGCTCTGAGTACTTTATAAACACACACATATCACAACCTAGTAAGGTATTATTTTCAAATAACTGATGATAAAAATTAGGTTTAGAGGTGAAGTAATTTTCCCTAGTGGTTGGTGAGATACGATTCAAACCAGGTTCAGCCCTCACTCTTAGTTATTATTTTATTGCTTCTGTGGACTATGTTTTAGCAAATATTAATTTCATGAAAGCAGGAATCTTGTACTTTTTTGAAAAAAATTATTTTTTGGCTGCATTGGTGTTCATTGCTGCGCGCGGGCTTTCTCTAGTTGTGGCGAGCGGGGGCTACTCTTCCTTGCAGTGCACGGGCTTCTCTTTGTTGTGGCTTCTCGTTGCGGAGCACGGGCTCTAGGCGTGCGGGCTTCAGTAGTTGTGGCACGTGGGCTCAGTAGTTGTGGCTCTCAGGCTCTAGAGCGCAGGCTCAGTAGTTGTGGCTCACGGGCTTAGTTGCTCCGCAGCACGTGGGATCTTCGCGGACCAGGGATTGAACCCGTGTCCCCTGCATTGGGCGGCGGATTGTTAACCATTGCACCACCAGGGAAGTCTCAGAACCTTGTACATTTTGTTCCTCATGTATCTAGGACTAGAATCTTGCTTATCCCTTAATACATGGCTGAATGAAGGGTTTCTGGTATTATTTTAAACTGTATCTCAGCTTCCCAAGTTGAATTCCATGTAAAACTTGAAGAGAGTTTTGTAGATAGCAGCTAGTATAATCCAATCAGTGGATTACAACAGAAAGTAATTTTGTGTTTTCACTTTGCAGTGATTGAGTAGTTATGTCCCTAAAGAAGAAACATCTATGTAGTCTTTGACTCCTTGTAACTTCCTCTCAGTTACTTTTGAATTTACTCTATTACCCAGCCCTCTTGAGTTTTGTTTCTGAAACAGTCTTCAATTAAGTTCTTTCTTTACATTATTGTTAATGACCTCTCTACAGATCAGATCTTTAGTTTCTTTTTGCTTACTGCAATAATTTTTTTTAAGAATTACTTTTTAGTTTTAATATGCATATAATCAAAATTGAATACTTCCGAAAGGCGTGTGATGAAAAAAGCCTGTCCCCAGGCACACCCTTCATTACTCCAGTCCTGCTCCGTAGAGCGGTGCTTCCTGAACTTTTCCACCTGAGGGTCTGTATGGACAAAATAGAAGAGGCTGTTTGGGTGTCCTGAGGTCTTTAGGAGATCTTGGCACTTCTGGATCATTAGTGGCACTGTGTGCCATGCACACTGGCTGGCAAGCTCTGCCCCGTAGGTAATCACTTTTTCCTCAACTCTTAGCTGTTTCTTCTGCTGTTTATCTATTTCTAAATAATTTGCTTATCAGTTAGGATGCTTTTGGGTGGTAGTACTGAGACCACGACCCAAACTGGCTTCAGTGTAAATCCCAGTTGTAAGTCCAGAGGTAGGGTGGGCTCTAGGGCTAATTGGTTTTGCGGCACAATAATGTCTTCAGGGCGCCTGTTTTCTGTCTCCCCCTTCAGTCATTGGCCGGCTACATCCTCAGATTAATAAGATGGCTGCAGCAGTTTGAGGAGTTGTACCCAGATCCAGCAGTGTCCAGAGAAAGAAAATTATTTTTCTTGTAGCTGTATAAGAATATGGAAACTTTGCCTAGAAACTCTGGCAGACTTACCTCCTGGGTTATATGCCTGTTTCTGAAAGACTCACTAGAAAGGGAAATGGAATTACATTTAGACCAATTAGGCACACGCCTGGAACTGAGCGCTTTCGCTGAGAACATGCCTAAAGGGATGGGTTCTTCATTGAACCTCTCTTCATTGGGGCTTCTCTTCATTGTGGTGCGCGGGCTTCTCATTGCAGTGGCTTCTCTTGTTGCAGAGCACGGGCTCTAGGCGCACGGGCTTCAGTAGTTGTGGCGCGTGGGCTCAGTAGTTGTGGCACGTGGGCTCTAAAGCACAGGCTCAGTAGTTGTGGCACAAAGGCTTAGTTGCTCCGCGGCAAGAGGGATCTTCCCGGACCAGGGCTCGAACCTGTGTCCCCTGCATTGGCAAGCGGATTCTTAACCACTGCGCCACCAGGGAAGCCCTCATGGCCACTTTTAAAAAATTCATAATCCTGTCTACCCCTCTTCCCTTTGATTTTATACAAGCAAACCCAGATATATAATTTCACTCTTGAGTATTTTAGTATGTATCTCTAAAAGATAAGGACTAGTTTCTAAACTATAACCGCAGTAGCATTATCGTACCTTTAAAAGATTAACTAATTCTTCAAATATCCAGTTAAAGTTCAAGTTACCTCGATTGTCTCATAATTATATTTTTAAACAGTTCATTCAAATCAGGATCTAGGTAAGGTCCATAAATTGTCATTGACTGACAAATCTCTTAAGTCTCTTAATCTATTGGTGGTTTTTTCCCCTGTGAGTTTTATTTGTTAAAGAAAGTGTATCATCTGTCTTGTAGTCTTCTACAGCCTGGATGTTGTTGAATGAAACCCTGTGGTGTCATTGATGTGTTCCCCGTCCCTTGTAATGTATTTCCTGTATTTGGCAGTAAGATCTTGTTAAAATTTTGGTTTTTTCTTCTTTTTCTCTGTTTTTTTTTTTGAGAGGTGGTGAGTGGGGAGAATACTGCATGGGTGGTATGTTATCTTTAGGAGGCACAAAAATATCTGACTTCCTGTGATGTTAGTGGCTACTAAATATTAATATAGATCCATTAGTTTATTAGAAAATTTGGTCCTTTTTATATGAACCCTCCCACTTCCCGGAAGTTTTAAGGATCTGATCTTCATCTGTGGTGTTCTGAAGTTTTGTAGTGTTACCTTGTCTATTTTCTATCTGTTTACTTTTTACCCTTATGGGGAGATATTTTTCAACTTTTATTTTCCATCAGGGTATTTTTTATGTTCTCTGCTCCTCCCCCCACCCCCCACTAGCATTTTGTTTTGACTTCATGGTTACATATATTCTTTTGCCTCTTCAAGCACGTTCATATATACGGTTAATTGCCTTTTTTCCCCTTTCATGGCATTGTCTCAGTTTCCTCTGGATTCCTGTTTTTCTGCTTGTTTTGATTTCTGTCTTTGAGTTTTGGCAGCTTTCCTCAAATATCTGGCCACCCCTGGGCTGGTGGCTTATATTTAAGAGTAAGTTACAATAAAGCCGAAGGAAGCTCTTTGTGAGGTTGAGGCTTGTTCACTGAAGGCTTAGTGTGGTGCTTGAGGGACCCATGAATATGAGTAACCCTAGGGCTTTTACTCCAGGGCTCTTGGTGTCTCCTGATTGAAACTGTAAGTCAAATGCCTGGGGGAGAGGGAACGTGTATTCCTGTTGCTGATGTTCTGCAAGCAGAACTGGAGAAGGGGACTAGAGTCCACAGTTCCGTATAGAGACTCTTACTCAGTTCTGTTTTTAGTCTTCTGCCTCAAACCAATTCTCTGTTGTGCTTGATCTTTCAACGAGTAGAGCCTCTGCATTTTCCCCAGAGAGCCTGCATGCCTCTGGTCTATTTGGGGACATGATAGTTGCCAGCCTGTGTAGGGTTTGGGCTGCAATTTGGGGTTTTACTACATTTATTTTATATACTTATTTGTTAAAACGAACTCAGGAAAGTTGCCGGTAAAATACAGATAACTTTTATTTCCTGAATCTTTTGAGAGAGTTGTTGACATGATGTCTCTTTGTTGAATATTGTAGTGCATGTTTCCTACAAACAGACATTCTCTTGCCTGACAACAATACAACCATCAAAGGCAGGAATGTAACATTGATATATTACAGCTGTCTGATCCTTAAGCCTCCATTCAGGTTTCAGCAGTTGCCCCAGTGGTGTTCTTTATAGGAAAAGGATACAGTCAATCTAGGATCACTTAACACATTTTGTTGTCACGTCTCTTCAACTCTTGATCTAGAATAGTCCCTCAACTGTTTTTTCTTTTATGATATTGATATTTTTGAAGAGTACAGACCAGTTATTTTATAGAATCACTCTCAGTGTGAGTTTGTCTGATGTTTCTTTGTATTAGATGTAGGTTAAGCATTTTGCCAGGAGTATCATAGAAGTGATGCTATATTAATTTCATTGCATTTTGTTAGATGGTGTATTATTGTTTTTCTGTTTGTACTGTAAAAAAATTACCACAAATTTAGTGGTTTAAAAAACAGACATTTATTATATTACAGTTCTGGAGTTCAGAAGTCCAAAATGCATCTCAACTGGGCTCAAATCAAGGTGTCAGTAGGGCTGCATTCCTTTTGGAGACTCTACAAAATAATGTTTTTCCTTGCCCTTTCCAGCTTCTGGAGGCTGCCTGCACTTCTTGGCTTATGGCCCCCTTCTTCTCTTTTCAAAGCCAGCAAGTTTGGACCTCGTCCATCTCATGCTGCCATCTCTCCCTCTCACGCTTCTTCTCACCCACCCTTTCACTCTTAAGGACCTTTGTGATTACATCGGGCCCACTGGGATACTTGAGGATAATCTCAATTTTAAAGTCATCTGATTGGCAAATTTAATTTCTTCTGCAAACATGATGCTCCTTTGCCATGTAAAGTAACACGCTCACAGGTTCTGAGGATTAGGATGTGGACCAGTCTTGGGGCAGGGGCATTACTGTGCCTACTACAGGTGGCATATGATTTCATTTCGTTCCATTATTGATGACGTGTCCTTTGATCACTTGATCATGGTGGTGCCTTAAGGCTTCTCCATTTTAAAGTTACTTTTCCTCCCTCTTTGTAATAAATATTTTGTATAGAGATACTTTGAGACTGTGTAAATCTTCCATCAGTAATCAGACTTCTAATTTATTCACTTGTTTTATATCACTATGAGTACCTGATTTTCTGTTGTATGCAGTGGGTTGTAATCCATTACTGTAATTATTTATCTTGAAGCCTCACTTGTCCCCGATTTTGCTAGTAGAAGCCCCTTCCAGTTTGCGTCTATGTCCTTTTAGCATATCTCCATCATTGTTTGGAGCACTTTCCAGGCTCATCTTGAACCGCTATCTCAGCCTTGGAATTGGAATTGGCTATTTTTCCAAGGACCCCCCTCCCTTTAAAAAAATCCCTCTTTTTGAAATAATTGTAGACTCACAGGAAGTTGCAAAAATAATATAAAGTCCCATGTACCCCCTTCATCCAACTTCCTTCAGTGGAGTTTTGTGTAGCCCTACTACAGTATCAAAATCAGGAAATTTGATATATCTGGTACATTTCTGTTAATTGCACTACAGAACTACTCACTTTTCATTATTTTTTAAGCTTGCATTTGCGTGTGTGTATAGTCTTGTGTAACTTATCTATTCCACGTATAGAGTTGTGTAGCTAGCCCCACAATCAAGATAACAGAGCTGTTCCATCACTTTAGAAGAACTCTTTTGCTACCTCTTTGTATTCCCAACACCCCCCTCCACCATTCTGTTTATTCTCCATGTCTGTAGTTTTGTCACTTCAATATGTTATATGAATGGAATTATACAGTAGTAACCTTTTGAGATCAATCTTTTTCACAAAGCCTGATGCCTTGAGGTCCATTTGGTGTTGTGTATATCAATAGTTAATTCTTTCTTATTGCTGGGTAGTGTTCTGTTGTATGGATGTACCAAGTTTGTTCAACCATTCACCTATTGAAGGACGTTGGGATTGTTTCCAATATTTTGTATAATATTATGAATAAAACTGCTTTGAATGTTCGGGGACAGATTTTCATGTAAACATTGTTTTCTGTTTTTTGGGGTAGAAGTTTAAGAGTGTGATTGGTGGGTCACGTGGTGAGCATGTGTTTAGTTTGGTAAGCAATCACCGGACTGTTTTCCATAGTGTCTGTACCACTTTATTGTTCTCACCGGCACTGTATGAGGGATCCAGTTTCTCAGCATTGTCCCCACCATTTAGTGTTATCACTGTTTTTTATTTATAGCTGTTGTTACGGTTTTAATTTGCATTTCTTTAATGACTAACAATGTTGAACATTTTTTCATTTGCTTGCTTGCCCTCTGTATCTCCTCTTTGGTGATATATCTGTTCATGTCTTGCCCATTTTCTGATTGGATTTTTAAAAAAAATTTTAACTGCTGAGTTATGAGAGTTCGAGTTCTTTATGTATTCTAGATACAAGGTCTTTGTTGGATATGTGGTTCGAAAATACTTTCTCCCTGTCCATAGCTTGCCTTTTCATCCTCTTAAAAGAGTCTTTCAGAGCAAAAGGTTTGAATTTTGATGAAGTCCAGTTGATTAAATCTTTCCTTTATGGATCATGCATATGGTGTCAAGTGTGAGAACTCTTTGCCTAGAGCTCTGGTTCTTTTTCATGGAGAATGGTATTAGAAACCAAAACCTGAGCATTAGGTGTGCTTGTCGCTCTTAGGGTGTGGATCTTCTCCAGGTCTCAGTGGACATAGAGAATATGTGTGTGTCCTAAGCCTTTCCAGGTTTCAGGGTACATTAAGTATTTTCTTTGGTATCTCCAAGTGTAGACACTTACTCTGTGCCTTCCTTCATTCTCCTAAGTCTACTACCACTGTCTATGTTTTATTTCATTATCTAAACATTTGTCCATTACTTTCTTTTATTATTATTATTTTTTGACTTCTATACTGATTTTATTTTCAGTGGAGCTTTGTGAGAGAATAATTGTAAATGCATGGACTATCCACTGTGTTGAATGTGTACTTGGTGAAGCTGTAGTATTCCCTTTTCAGATCTTTTTTTTTTTTCAATTTTTAAAAATTAATTTACTTATTTATTTTTGGCTGTGTTGGGTCTTCGTTTCTGTGCAAAGGCTTTCTCTAGTTGCGGCGAGCGGGGGCCACTCTTGATCGCGGTGCGCGGGCCTCTCACTGTCGTGGCCTCTTGTTGTGGAGCACAAGCTCCAGACGCGCAGGCTCAGTAGTTGTGGCTCACGGGCCTCGTTGCTCCGCGGCATGTGGGATCTTTCCAGGCCAGGGCTCGTACCCGTGTCCCCTGCATCGGCAGGCGGACTCTCAACCACTGCGCCACCAGGGAAGCCCCCTTTTCAGATCTTCTTTGTTGTCTTTATTTTTCTGTTACACTTGTCAGCCTTACCCCCCTCCTGCTATAGCTGCTTTCACCCTGGTTGTGCTGTTTCGCCACAGCCTGTAATCATCTGTGATTCTCGTTTCCATGTAATGAAGACCAAGTTTATTAAAATATTCAGGTTCTGTTTATAGTTGGACCTCAGCTTACTTTTCCAGTCTTTTTATCTGCAACCCTACTGTATTTGCTCCACTCCAGAGCTATTCTAAGTAGCTTTCACTTCCCCACACGTGTTATGCTTTCTGCTCTTTTCCTCTCAGTTTTCCTTTGAGGCACGTTGTCTGTGCTAGTTTTACAGCATTTTCTGTAGAGCACAGAGCTTGGCATCTAGTGGGCTCTTGAGGCATTAAATACATAAACAAATGCTGCTTCCTCTAAAATAATACCACCCAAAGTTTTTATTGACCTATTATCATTTTCCAAATACTACCATACAGTATCTCATTTAATTCTCAAAGTAACTCTGTAAGCCATTATTCATCTTTTATAAATGATGCTGAGTGAAATGTCCAAGGTCATAACTGTAGGAGTTAAATTACATTTAACAAATGTTTGTGTACCTATTTTGTGACAGGCCCTGATTTAGAGGCTCGAGAACAAAGCAGGCAAATGTGCCCTTAATAGAACCAATATTAGAATGTTTTCTTTGTGGGGTGGGTTTTGGGGAAAGTCTTCCATAACCTTAGTTACTCATCTCAGATGTCATCTCTTTTAGTTTCTCCTAGCTCTTCTGGAAGGTGGCAGGAATTAGGTAGAAAGAATAGCTGTGTCTTCTGTGTTCTCGTTAGTTCCTTTTTGTGCACAGTTTTATTCTAAGTAGCATTTATAAAATCATTATTTGTATTTGGGGCCTTTGCTAGATTGAGCAGCTATGGGCAGGGATTGTTTTTTTTTCTGGTATCCAGGATGCCTGGCCCATAGTATATCTAACATTCTCAATAAGTGTTTGAACCTATTAATATGAAGTCTTACCCATGGTTGTCACTTACTGATAGCAGGTAACGGTACTTTTCATTACTCATTAATGCCTCTGTGTAAAAAACTCCACTCTGTAGCTTAGCCAGGAGGACATATTCTCAAAGAGGTTGTCTATAGGCAAGTTTTTTACTGAAGTTTAATAAACTATTTGTGGGTATATATACGTCTCTAGTCTGGAGATGGAGTCTTGACCCCCTTTTCTCCTCAGTTTTGACCATCTCGTAGGAGTCCTGAGTTGTTTGTTAAAGAAATGTGCTGATACAATATAAGGTGTCAGAATTTACCAGCCTTTTTCCAGTTCAAGAAGATAAATGATTTCAGATGTAGAGTGTTTACTTTCAGACATTTTCCAACCACATACATTGTAACTTTTCTTCCATGTTTGCTTGCATACAAAATGTTGAGGTTATCTATATTTATTTAATGAACCATGTCAAATCTCAGTGGCTTAAAACAACCAATACTCTTTTCTCTGCTCACAATTCTCCAATTTGGGCAGGCCTTGCCTCCACTCCACATGGTGTCTCCTGGGACTGGGAAGTCTGAGATGTTGGATTCCAGCACACGTGTGGTCTCTGAGGCAGCTTCCTCCTTGTGACTTTTTCATCTGGTTACTGTGGGCTTTCTCACAGCATCGTCTTGGGGTAGTTGAACTTCGTACGTGGTGGTGGATTCCAGAGGTGGTGACTGGATTCTGGAGGTGCCAACAGCGGAAGCCACTGGGACATCTTAAGACTTATGCCTGGAACTGGCATAATGTCATCTTCACCAGATTCTTTAGGCCTAAAGCAAGTCACAGGCCTGTCCAGATTCAAGCAGAGGGGACTGTACAAGGTGTGGACACTGGCCAGAGTGGTTTATTGGGACCGCCAAGGAACTTCCCACCACATGAACCAAGTATTTTTCTGAAGGGGAAAAAGGTGACTTTTCTGTTTTGTTTTTTTATTATCTAATCTGACCAGTTTATGCATTTTATAATGCACTGATGTCATTGTATTCCTTTTTGCTGTAACTACATTCAGATAGCTGTATAATATTAACATGACTTGTCTTATTCAGTTAAACTGTGGTTTGATAATTTTGGTAGGATTTATAAATACAGATTGGGAGATTGGGTAAAAGAGATAATGAGTACTTTATGGCCTTCTCAGCTCCAAATTACACCTAAGTTAAAGTACCATAGTACTAGATAAAAACCCTGAATATGTACTTTGTGAAATAAGTGACGTAAACCTCCTTTTGGGTCACATGTTACAGTCCATAAAATATCTCAAGCATTTCTCCAGTAATCCTGTGATTGTCCTTTGTACAGGAGAAAGAAGAAATAGAATTCACATCTCCTGTAATTGTAGCTTAAGACTTTTCTTTTTTGCCCCTGAACAGATCTCCTTAATGCCGGGAATGTGACAGTGTTTCATTTCATTTAAATAGTTCTCATATTGAGGTCATCCTGTTACTGGGCTTGGGTGTAACAGTGGAAATTTGTCTGAAACATTGTGGCTCATTGACCATATACATTGGAGTCCTCTGGAAAGCTTAAAAGAAATGCAGATTTTTGGGTCTACCCCCAGACTTAGCATATCCAAATGTCTGAAAAGGGGTCTGGGTGATGTGTAAAGTTTGAGGATCACATTTTTAGGTCCTGTGACACGCATTCTCCATGGGGGTGATATCACTCCCCAAGGGGGAGAACTTGTTCTTGGGCGTGTGGGAGTGAAAAAAATCTTAGAGATTACAGTAAGTCAGCCTTACCTGACAGAATCTTATTCCATAATATTTAACTTCTCTCATTAAGGAGAAATTTAATTTAACTAAAGTTTTCTTCCTGGTGATGGGAACAAAGGAGAAAAGGTTGAGAAGCATTGTTCTGTAAGGATTACTCCTGCACAGTGCCTGCCCCACGGCACTTGAGCCACCTCCCCCATCCCGGAACACCTTGGTATGGGATCTGGGTAATTTTTTTTTAATACTGAGGTTTTACCTGCACTAAATAGATTTCCTTCTAAAAATCCAGAGGGGGAAAGCATTTTACTCTATGGAGTTTTGCATCCAGGCAGATCGATCTTATCCTTATGGACAAAGCACTGTTAGAATGGACTCTGTTCTGGGATTTGGAAACCTTTTAGCTTTCTAGCAAAAGCTCTTCCTGTTCTTTAGCTTATTATCACATAGCTCACCAGGATCTCTTGTATGCCACAGGAAAGGAGGCGTTCCTGTCTCTCCTGGGAGTGAGGCAAGTTCCCACGCCTCTGTCTCCTGTATGGTGCAGGCCCCGGGGGGTCAGGGTGGGTGAGAAGGCAGGACCCCAGTGCCCCTGTTCTCTGGGAAGGACTGTAGGCCGAATCCTGTTACTTGGGTTTACTGACTTCTTTCTTTGCTTTGGACTGGGTACAAATGAAAATACTTTTTTGGGATGGGGGCTATTACAGGGCAGTAGCAGAAGCAGAAGAGACGTTTCTAATGTATTACTTTCTATAAGGAAAAACTTCAGATTTTGATTTGAGTATTTCTGGGTCCTTCAGGGTAGCGTTAACGTCTTTGTACTTGTTTTCTGTGTAATTTATCCAGGCTCAGGAGGGTTAAAGGCATAGTACAGCCAGAAGACGAAAGGTCTCTGTAAATCTGCATTCACCTGAAAACACATTGCTTGGCAACTGGCAGATGCTGGGGTAGATTATTTGTTGAATCAATGAATAAAATGAATCCAAAGGTTATTTTTAAAAGTGCAGTTCTTTTTTCTATGATTTTAGAATCCAGGCTTAACATAGTGTTAAAGGGAGAGTGACCTGGGAAGTTAGGAGTCCCAGGGTCCAGTGTTCTTCCTGCCATGTCTTTTAATCTCTAGACTTTCATAGATGATCTTTTAAGAGCCCTTCAGCATCCAACATTTTATTATCAAACACCTTAGAAACATCCTCAGCTGATGTATTAAATAGTTGCCAGAGGGGATTAGTTCTAGTCGTCACGTACACAGTGGCGTGTTAGGGTCCGCGGTGAAGCTGCTGTAGGTGGGAGCCAGCACTTGGATGGCTCTGAGAACACAGAACCATCTCGAGGAGGTGCATGGCCAGGTTGCTGGGGGTGCTGCTTCAGTGGGTCATCCAGAGACACGTTTCTTCCGCCTTGATCATTCACAGTACCCTAGGGGACGGTCCTCCTCTGTGTTGTCCTTGCCCCGACTCACAGGCAGGTGAAGAGACAAAAGTGTTCACTCCTTGCCTTAAAAGACCATAAATGTCACCCCACGCTTTTTTTTCACATTCTGTCCGTGAAAACTTAGTTGCATGGCCATACCCAGCTGCAAGGGAAGCTGGGAAGTGTAACCTAGCAGGGCAGTTGTGTGCTTGACTGTATTTATGGAGGAAGGAGATGGCTGTCTCTGCCACAGAGAGTGGGGATGAAACCATTCAGCCTTCTGAGTCGTACCCTTTTGGGGGAAGCGTTTTACTTAATGTTTTTGTTTAGCAAACATCTTACAATTAACACAAAGAGGAAGTAAATTATTTTGGCACTTGGATAAAAATGCTAAGTAGAGTATATCAAAAGGCAAGTTTTGAAATTAATTAGGACCATAAAACTAACCAGCTCTAACGGATTATACCTTTGTGTCCTCAGAGTACAAGCCAGGTAAAGAGTCGTTTCATCTTTGCTGCATTCTGTGTTCCTAGAAACACCTAGGTGCACATTCAGTCACAAGTGACATCTCAGTTTTCCAGAGGAGTAGCCCATAGTTCACTTCGGTAAACTAGCCCAACAGAAGGAAGCTCCTTCTTAAATACCATCAGGCCTCTTGGGCTCTGAATTCTTGCTAGTTTGTAAATTTGGCCATGTGTCAAAATCGCTTGGGGTCCTTGTTCAAAATATAGGTTCAGGCCCTATCCTCTGGAGGTTCTGATGGTTAGGTCTCTGAATCTGAATTTTTAACAGGCCCCTCAGGGTGACTCTGATGCAGCTGTCAGTGGTATGGGATGTCCACTGCTTTGGATAGTCTGCACCTCAGTTGCCTCACATGTAAAAGTGCAAAATTATGCCTACCTGGTTTCACAGGGTTCAGGGAGCATGATGTAAGTTGTACTTGAAATTGTTTCATAAATTAAAAAGTGTCATAAAAAATGTTACGTGGCATTATAAGTTAAGTCTGTGCCAGGTATGTGCTAATTTATTTGGTACATAAAGTTAAGTGCTCATATCTCCCTTTAGAAGTAAGCTGGGAAATTACTGTGAGATAGAAATCTAGACTTCTTGGTCCTTGCCTAATTGAACAGGGATTCTGGAAAAGTTATCTGCTCAGCATAACTACCAATAGCAGAACAAGGCAGATAATTTACATACTTTTGTTTTAACATAGTGTTAAGATACTGTATATCGACTTGATGGCTTCAGTTAAATACATCTTCATCGTCATCTGTGTGGGAAACTGTGCTCTGTACTTTGGCCTTGAATATGATATAGTCTCTGCCCATAAGGAAGTTACAACCTGGTAGAGAAGACGAGACTTATAAACAAATCACAATACCACTATTAAGAACATTTTCTTCTTAAGGGATGAATTCTACAACTGTTACAGGGCAGGTTCTGAATATGATATTCAGGTGCAGAGGATGGGAGAGCTCACGTAAGGTGAAGAGCAGAGCTTGAGACAGGAGTGACTTCCCTTTTTCTTTCTGCCCCAGAGGGACCAGCCTCGTCAGGTGCTAGGAGAACTCTTCTCTGTCCCCATCTGCAGTTGCCTGGACCTTGGAAGGCAAGTAACATGATGGAGAAGCTTGTGAAGGTTAAGGATACGTTCCCTTCTCTGAAGTAAAGGGAAGTGGAACTAAACGTGGTAATGCAAACCATGTGCTAGGCACTTATGTGTATCACCTTAATCAGTCCCAACAGTTCTGTGAGTTGAGAGCGGCCCTGTCCTTTAGTGGAAGGAGCCTGGGATTTTAACGCCTAGAAGCAGTTGGTAATGTTGGAGCCAAATCTGGCTTATGCATTGATGTTCAAGTAAGTGGCTTCTTCCTGGTGAAACAACTTGACAGGACATGTCAGACTGTTCCTTCCTTTCAGCATGTTAGGTTTGCCTTGGCTTTGACGAGGGCATGACTGCTGCTTAACCCACTGAGATATTGCGGATGGAGGTCTGGGGGTTCATTATTAAGCTGCAGAGTAAAGGAAGGGGAAGTGTGGTATAGCAAACATGCAGCGTATGGTAGTAGGGAATCTTGACAGGAAATATAAAGGCTGATTTATTTGGTAATGTACCAGAAGTTGGGGATAAAGTAGTGAAAAACACAAATACGGTTTGTGCCCTCATGTCATTGACAGCCTAGGTTTGACATTTTAACATTTGCTGTTTGTGATAGAACATGTGAAAGCTTTCTTGAACTGTTACAGGTCGGATAGCTCAGTAGTGGGTTTCACTGAGCATGCAAGTGGTGGGGATTTTACACTATATGTTTTCCAGTGGTTCTGTCTTTTTAAATCTTGAAGGGACTCACAAAAAAGCAGTAAGATTGCAAATCATTCCAAATGAGATGTTGACATAAATCAAGCATACTTTTCCACATCCTCCAAGAATACAAATACAGATTGGAGCATTGTTCATAGGTGACATTTGTAAATGTACATATTTTAAGAAGATTTGAAAATGTCTTTCTTACCTCTTTGTATTAGTTTCCTGTGGCTGCTGTAAAAAAAGCACCACAGAATTAGTGACTTAAAGCAACAGAAATTTATTCTGTACTTGTTCTGGAGGCCAGGAGTCTAAAATCAGTACCACTGAAACAAGATGAAAGCGTCATCAGGCCCAGGGGGTCTCTAAGAGACATTCTCTTGCCTGCCTCGCCTAGCTTCTGGCGGCTGCCAGCATTCTTTGACTCGTGGCTGCATCCCTCCGACCTCTGCCTCCATGGTCGCTCTGCCTTCTCCTCTTCTGCCGGTGTGTCACGTGTCCTCCTGCCTCTCTCATAGCACACTTGTAAAGGCATGTAGGACCCACCTGGATAATCTCCTCATCTCAAGATTCTTAACTACATCATAACCACACCTGTAAAGACCTTTCTCTAACTGTGATAACATCCAGAGATTAGGACGTGGATAGTTTTTGGAGGGTGACATGTTTTAGCTTACACTCCTATGCATTATTTGGAAGAGTAGGAAGTTTGCTTTTGAAATAGTAACTTTTAGATATTCGTAAGTATATTTCCAGCTAAAGTAAAAATTCATGATGTATCTTACATCTTTTCAACATTCGCTTGAGATTCAAGTTTGGGATCCAACTTGCGAGGCATTGCCCCCAGTTTTACCACCTCATGTATCATAACAATGGTTTTGAGCTATTCGTCTCTAAATAGTGGAGGTTATTGTTCTTTTAGAACTAGCTCAAGCTGAAAGTCATAATTTTTATCAGGATTTATTAAAAATGAGTCTAAATTTAAGAAAATGATACAAATTTTTGGCACTCATTTTAGCAATTTAGGAATTTTAATGACTGTGTGAGAAGGTGTGATTGCAGGAGGATAATGAAAAATAGACTATGATTATACTTTTCCTAAAATTGCTTGGTTGTATCAAACTTGAAAATGTGTTACAGTTGGACTTTTTGTTTTTTATTATGCTATACCTTATTTTAGCTAATTTTGGACTGATCATTTTGAATAAGGTATGAACACACAGTAAACAGTGTTGTTTAAAAAAGAAAAGATGGTCACACTTAGAATGGAAGGTACCAATGGAGGGTTTTTGCAGTCCTGAGCCAGTCATGAACATAAATGTATGTGTGTGTATTAATTTTAATACCTGGTTCTTTCTTGAACGTGCCTATTTTTTTTGTCACCCTTAAAAAAACAGACTCTCTTCTCTAATATCTTAAGATACATATTTGGAAGTTCTTTTCAGATAGTTCTATTATTTCTAGTTCCTTGGGTATGAAGTTTGGTTGTTTACCCACTGAGTTTCTCTTGTGATGGAGGGTTTCTTTGTGTGTTTGTAATTACTTTGTATGAGCTCTTCTTCACAGGAACTTCTGAAGGTGTTCTGTGTATCGAGGGAAGTTCATATCTGTGTTTAAATATTTAGAGTCAGTGACCCTTTCTGCTTCCCATTCCCCATTTCCCAAGTGTAATAACGGTAAACACTATCAAGCTGTTTACCTGCCTCCCACTTGGCGCAGTTGTTGCCATATTTTTTTCCTCCTCCATGTGTTACTCCTACATATGTTACAAGTTTATGATTTTAGCTTTAAGCACATTTTAAGCTCCAATTTATGATTAATTTTTGTTTTAAACAATAATCTTTAATTACAAGAAGGAAAAAACACTCATTTATGAAAATTTACCTACTTATTTAGCATTTCTGGCACTCTTCATTCCTTGTATAGATTTGTGTTTCCACCCAGTATAATTTCCCCTCAGTCTGAAGAACATTCTTTAGTGGTTTTTGTAGTGCAGGTATGCTGGTAAAAAATTCTGTCTTTATTTCACCTTTGTGCTTGAAGGTTATTTTAACTGGATATAGAATTCCAGATTGATAGTTGTTGTCATTGAGCATATTAATGGTGGTGTTCCACTGTCTTCTGGCTTCCTTGTGTCTGGTAAGACGTTAGTGATAATTACTATTTTGTTCTTTTCTCTGTGTATACTGTCTTTTTTCTCTCTGGCTGCTTTCAAGATTTCTCTCTTTATCTTTGGTTTTAAGCTGTTTGCCTATGATGTGCCTGGGTGTGGTTATAATTTGAGAGGTTTTTTTTTAGCCATGATTTCTTCAAATATTTTTCTACTGTTTTCTCACTGTCTTTTGTGATTTTATAATTTCCTTTTTTTTTGTAGTTTCAATTTTTCTGCTGAGATACTCTGTCCGTTCACACATTAAAGAGCAAATTGTTCCTTAAAGTTTTTGAACACATTTTCTTCTAATTCTTTGTATAAAATATCTGCTTTAAAGTTGCTGTCTGCTATATCTAACATCTTGTCCAACCTGGGGTTGGTGTTCTATTGACTCTTTTCTCCCCTTGACTGTGGATCACATTTTTCTGTTTCTTGTTTACTGAATTTTGATTGAATACTGTTTTTTTCTTCTTGAGAATGTTAATGTTTGTTCTACAAAGCTGGTTGGTCACCTCGAATTTATTTATGTTTGGTTTTGTATTTTATTACTCAAGATTTATAGAAAGTTCAAAGTTACCTCTGGCCCCTCTAATATGGTGGGACATGACTTCCAAACTGGGTCTTCCTGTGGATCTTGCCTGGGTTTGGTTTTAGACATTATTCGTTTTGGTCTGGAGTAGGCTGTACTCTAAAAGTGTGGTCCTTAGTCTTGAAAGGGGGGAAAGGATGTTAAGGTGTGAATTAGTAAGGGTTCTCCAGAGAAACAGACCCAATAGGAGGTATATGATTTAGTGTAAGAAATTGGCTCGTGTGGTTATGGAGTCTGAGAAAGTCCCCACATCTGCACTTTGCAAGTTGGAGACCCAGAGAGCTGATGGTGTAGTTTTGGTCGGAGTCTGAAGCCTGAGAACCGTAAGAGCTGATGGTTTAAGTTCTAGTCTGAAAACCAGCAGGCTCAAGATTCAAGAGCTGCTGTTTCAGTTTGAGTCCAAAGGCAGGAAAAAGGTTGAAGTCTCAGCTCAAAGCAGTCAGACAGGAGTTCTCTCTTACCTGTGGAAGGGTCAGCCTTTTTATTCTACTCAGGCCCTCAACCACTGGATGAGGACCACCCATATTAGGGAGGGCAGTCAGTCTGTGGATTCGAACGTTAATATCATCCAGAAACACCCTCATAGACACACCCAGAATAATGTTTGACCAACTGTCTGGGCAGCCCGTGGCTCAGTCAAGTTGACACAGTAAACCTCTGTTAAAGAGATCTCCCCACTGTGGCTGGGCAAAGACTCCAGAGTTTCCCATTCTCTTTCATTTCTGTTCTGCTCTCAACCTCTTAGCAGTCACTCTGCACTAAGCTTGTCTCACCTTGTCCCGTGTACATTCTGGTCTTCTTGGGACCCCTCTACAGACTTTTGGAGACCCCTTTCTGCATAGCTCTCCTCTCTCTCTTGCCCTGTCCCCCAAAGATTCCAGGTGCTTCAGCTGTTTGGAACTCTCATCTTTACCTTCACATCTCAGTAGGAACCCATGCTTTGCTTGGATTCTAGCTCCCTCCTCCATGTTGGGAAGTTGTCCCCCGAGAACCAGGGCAAAAAAATAGGGTCAGTGGAGGAGACAATTTTCTTTAAAAATTCTGTTTCCCTGATTATATTTCATGGAGTAGGCAGACTTTTTAATAATGTTGTAGTGATGTGGACCTTTGGATGAAGGTCAGGCCAGAGGGGTGGGCTCTAGCGTAAATTGTACCCCGCTTCCCACTTAGTGTTGGAACCATAGCCAAGGCAGATGCCATGGGTCGCAAGCTCTGCAGATGCAATGACATGGGGCTGTCACTCGTGAGACAACTCTCCCATTAGTGGAGGCCTTCATTCTTTCCTTCGTTTGCCACTTGTTCTCCTGTAACATTCTTCTTACTCTTAGTCCTATTTTCTTTAACTACAGGGAGCGAGGCAAAGTCAGTTCATTCCATCCTTGAGACTTGCTAAGTTATGTGGAGATGTCTAGTCACTGGTCCTTTAATCTTTCATTGTCTTGGCTGAACGTCCTTGGTACTTCCAGATCCCCACTCACCTAATTACTTTCTCAGAAGTTGTGAATTTTCACCGCCCCTCTTACGTAGATCTAGAAATTGAAAGAATTGTGAGCTTCAGAAGCCTTACCCATACTAAGACTACAAATCCAGGTCTCACCTGTCAAATTCTTGGAAAGATTTTTCTGATACTCCCTCTTCCTCAAATCTAAATTGGTTCCTCTCGTTAATTTTCTCTTTCAGCAATCTGTACTTCCCCCTCATAATCGTGAGCATGGTTTGTAGTTATATATATTAGTGTGATTTTGCCTGTCTCCCACGTTGGACTGTGAGTCCCCTGAGGGCAGACACAGCGGCAGTAAATCTCACCCGTATGTCTCCAGTTCTCAGCACTTATTTGTTGAAGAAATATGAATGGTAGATTTGAAACTGTCATCAAGTCATGACATCGTCTGAGTTTTAGGATATCACCTGTGTGTATGCAGTTATTTAAAATTATTTTTCGGTTGTTTCAATAGGCGTAAGTGACGGCATTCCTGAACTGTATACAGAAGTATGTATAGTTGTCCCTCTTGCGACTTTCTGTCCACTCCTGTCCATTCCTACCCAACCACCTTCTCAGTCCCATTGTCCTTACGACAGATACTGCTGTTGAAGGTTTGCAGTTATCTTTCTGGACATTTTCCTGTGTATTTCCATTTATATGAAAAGAAACATAAGTATGCTTATGTTGTTGTTGTACAGATATATGTTTGCCCATATTTCTTTGTAGCAATGGAGTTTGAATGCTCAATTTAAATGGCAATTAAGTATTATTTTGCTATTATCATTGGTTTGATAATCAGATCTTTTCTGATCTGTTTATTTTACTTTCACATACTGTTTTAAGTAAGACACATAACCTCTAGACCTGAGTTTCCACATCTACTAAAGGATTGATTTGAATTAAATGAAATTGAAGACCTCTTGCTCTCAATCTGATACTAAATTCAGTGTTATTGTATAATCCATATGTATTAGCTACCACAAAAAAAAATGTTATTCTTTGTAATTTTGAAAAAACAGGAAGATCAAACATCAGTTATGACTTTGGGTATCAAGAGGAAATTTTGGGGCAAGTTGTTAAAATGTTAAATTTTTTTTTTTCTCCATGACTGGCTAGAGAATGTTAGCTGCTAAAACTAGTAGTGGGATCCATCTGTCTTGTGGACTTCGGCACTAGGGAGTTTGTGCTTTATCGATCCCTCAGAGCTAACTGATGATGCCCTAAAAGGAATTTCACCCCAACTCCCTGAATTTTCACATCACAGCTGTACATTTATTAACACAATAAATGTCCCTGTGAAAAATTTTATAGGAATCAAAGTTTACATAGGTAAATCTTTGTTAGTGATTTATATAAAGCATTTTATGTAAAATAGTTTCCTAAGCAGTTTTAACCCCTATCTCCTCTCCCAAAAGAGAAACAAACAAAAGAATAAAAAAAAGCAAATTTTGCTTAGTCATGGTATGTTTTTAAGTTCTCTGTCATAGAATATCAAATCTTTAAATTTCTTTTAGTTAGCTGCTTTTGTCAAGTATCTCACTTATTTTATAGTTTAAAGAATTGTATTTCTAATACTTCTTTCATATATCACCACTTCTATTTAAAAATTTTTTTTAATTATGGAAAACTTCAGACATACATAAAAGTAGAGAATATAATGAACCTTCATGTCCCTGTCCTCCTGCTTCCACAGTCATCACTGTTTTGCCCACCTGGTTTGCTAACATTTTCAATATAAATAATACCACATTTAAAAATATTCTCTTTAGAAAAGAGGCTTGGTGTTTAAGAGAAAAAAAAAAAACCCTCAAAACAAGAAACAAAAACTATGCCCAAGCTTTATCTGATTATGGCTATTTATAGAGAATTGGTAATTATATAAAATACTTTTTTAGTTCATATACCATTCTCTGTATCAGAAATACTCAGTTGTGCCTTTCGCATTGAAATGAATTAGCAGAGTCATTTGTTCCATCATTAGATTGCAGGTATGACTTAACTGTGCTTATAATCTTGTCTTAAATATTTAAAAAATTTAACTCATTTGTTTCAACAAGGCAACCAAAAGCAGATATTTTTTTGGAGATGATGTAGTTTGATGATACTGGTTTCCTTTCCCTCCTGTATTGAGAGTCAGCTATAGTTGAGGAAGCTGGCCATCTGGAGGGTGAGTTGAACAGGCTGTTCCCACTTTCTGGGGCTAGGTGCTGTCAAGCATATAGTTTGTTAACTACAGTTGAAGGCAGAGTGGGGTTAGGGCCTTAATCATGGTATAAATACCGCTGTGGCAGGGTTGAGGGGAAGTGGTGTCTACTGTAGATGTTGTTGGTGGGAGACTTTCTGGAGGAGAAGGCATTGGTGTTGACAGGCAGAAAAGGAAGGAAGGCTCATGGAGTCTGAGCAAAAAAGTGATGTTGGGGGAATGAGCTTTGTCCCTCGTGGCTAGAGTGTAGATTTGGGGAAAGCATGAAGTAGGAAATAAGACTGGAAAGGTGGAGATAATAATGACAATATAAAATATGACAGTATGAAGAAGTGAACAGGTAATGAGCATTTACCGGGCAGTGCTTTAAATGCTTTACATGTGCTACGTCATCGATAACAGCACTATTTTATGGGGTAATCTTCACTTTGTAGATGAGGGCACTTAGTCAACTAGGAGTTTAGAACTTTGCGTGAGGCCACCTAGTTAAGTTGTGGAGCCAGGAGTTAAACTAGGGCAGGCTGACTCCGGAGCCTGACGGCTTTGGGCCTTGAACACGAGGTTAAGCAACACAAAGCACTTTTTGGGGGTCCTACCATGGACAGTGACCGAGCAGTATATTAACTGAGTTTTAAAAACAAAGATCTTTAATAGTTTATTTTCATGAGCTTTTCACCTTTACTGGAGTTTTAAAAATTGGAGGTACTTAAAGGTTGTTCCATAGTTCTGGCTTTAGCTAGATTCCATGACGACTTTTATGTTAAGATGGAGGCGGAATTTCTTGGACCATTTTTTCCTGATTATAAAACATGTGCATAGGGCTTCCCTGGTGGCGCAGTGGTTGAGAGTCTGCCTGCCGATGCAGGGGACACGGGTTCGTGCCCCGGTCCGGGAAGATCCCACATGCTGCGGAGCGGCTGGGCCCATGAGCCATGGCCGCTGAGCCTGTGCGTCCAGAGCCTGTGCTCCGCAACGGGAGAGGCCACAACAGTGAGAGGCCCACGTACCGCAAAAAAAAAAGTGCATATTTATAAAAGTTGTGATGCACTGAAAAGTGTAAAGAAGACAATAAAAACCATCCAGTCTTTTATTAGCCAAAGACATTCATTATTAATAATTTTATGTATTTTCTTCCAGAGTTTTTTCTATGCTTTTTTTTTAAACTTTCCTGAGACTGTGCTTTGATGAAGATTCTGAGTTCTTTCTGATAAAATATAATGCATGACTTTTTCCCTCATGTAATATAATTGTTTTAAGAACTCAAATGATTACACAATATTTTATCATGTGAATGTACAATAATCTTTGTCATCTTTTCTTTTGAAAATGTTGAACATTTTTATTGTTTCTGATTTTTTATTTTTGATGATGCACTTTTGTTTATAAATTTTGTATTTTTCATCATGAAATGTATTTCTAAAAGTAGAGATTGAATATGAAGCAAAACAGACTACAAGCAGAATGTGAATCAGTGTTACATGAAGAAAACTGTATGTGAATAATACTTAATACCGTGTATAGATTTGAAGATCATAAATTGAGAAATAAAGCATACGATTCGAGCAAGAAAAATGGACTGGGACTGGCTAATTAAATTTGAGAAGAGAGATTGAGTGTCTTGATGTTCAGCTGGAGAAGAAGCTGAGGAATAAGTCTCTGTGCATCTGAAGAGTGTTTTGTAGGCTTTGTATAGGTATTTTGTTTCTTCAGAGTGCATTAAAAAACATGACCTTAAGTTAGTATGGAGGAATTTAGCATACAGTTTGACTCAGGATTGAAAATTCTCGGTATAGTTTATCATGAGAATAATTCTTGGAGATGGGTAGATTTTCACTATAAATTTAGGATTTTATTCTACATAAGGAGGAAGGGGTGCTTGAGATGGCGATTTAAAGGTATAACTAGAACTTTATTTCTAAGATTTATTTTAACATTAGTTCTAGTTTTCTTACCTGTTGTATGTTTCTTTTTTGATATTTCAATATAAGAGCAGCACTACTATGTTAAAGTTTGCAGTTTTGATTGAAAGGACAAACCAGAACAAGAAACAAACAAACAAAAACTCCACACAGGCAGCTAGCAAAACAGCATGCCTGTGTATGTAATTGATTTGCGTGACTGTGAATGAGGTCCCCAGAGTTGAACATCCAGTCTAGTGAGGCCAGCGGAATTTGAAATATAGGTTGGGAAATGTTGACATTAACAAATCAGTCATATGTGTTAGGATTGTGACAGTGTGGCTGCTGATACCCCATGCCAGTCATTTATACAGAATTTCCATTGATCAAGAAAATTCTAGTTTAAGATTTTAAGGTTTAAGATTCTAGGTTTAAGATTTCGTTTCATTACAAATTGCACATTCATTTTAGAAACTTTAGAAGATACTGAAGATAAGAATAACAATTTCCTGCAGTTCCTCTCTCTGGAGATAACTACTATTTGCATTTTGTGTATAACCTGTCTTTTTTTTTTTTTTCTGCACACAGTTATTGTCTCCTTTTTATTTTTATTTTTTTTTTTTTGCGGTATGCGGGCCTCTCACTGTTGTGGCCTCTCCCATTGTGCAGCACAGGCTCCGGACGCGCAGGCTCAGCAGCCATGGCTCACGGGCCCAGCCGCTCCGTGGCATGTGGGATCTTCCCAGACCAGGGCACGAACCCGTGTCTCCTTTTTAAAAATGAATATATTTACATACTGCTTTATAGCCCACTTTTTCTATATAAGACAATATTTCCCATGTTGTTATTCTGTCATTCTAATGTGCTTATTGAACATCTGCTAGGCTATAATAGAAATATGAGATTGAGATTCACCAAGCAGTAGATACTATCACTTGAGTAAGAATATAACATAAATAATTACTAAAATATAGTGGTCGATAAGTAAACGCAAGTTCAGAGGAGAGATTGGAGTGACTTTAAGCTGGATGAGGGAGAATTAAGGTGGTCTTGAAGAGTGGATAGGATTTAGGTAAAGAAAGGGCAAGTTTTAGAAAGGGGGAATGATTTGAGCATTGATGCAGAAGGGGGTTAAGTGGCATTTTATAGAATGCCATGCTGAGCTCTGAGTTCAGGGCAATAAGATTTGATCTAATGTTCCTAAGTTACAGAGGTTGAAAGTCTGTGCTTCAGGGATGTATGTGTGGCAGCTAAAGGTGCGATGAAATGGGACAAGGGATGAGCTGTTTTTAAGTAAAACAGTTCCCAAATCTGGCTGTGCTCAAGAATAACCTGGAAGTGCTTGTTTAAAAAACAACCAGATTCTTGAGTCCTTCTCCACGCTTCCTGAATCAGGATCTTTCAGGGTGGAGTCTGCAGTCTAGTTTTGGCAACCTCCTGTATTGTTTCTGACATACTCTCTGGCCTAGGAGATGCTTAGTTTAGGAGGCCTCTGTAATAGGTGTGAAATAGGGACTGATATAAGGACATGGACCAGGGTGATAACAGTAGGCATGGACGAGAACGGAAAGGCATGAGGCATTTTGAAAAAAGATAGAATTTAGTGAGACCGTTTAGAGTAGCTAAAGAAGCCAGCAGTTTCTAGCATGGTTGTGGTGTCGGGGGCACGTGTAGAGATGGCAGTGTGGGCTGTGTAAGGAAGGGATGAGGATGCCTTTTAGGCCTAGTGAGTTGAGGCAGTAATGTGGCACTGCCCGCAGCATCCAGCAGCTGTTGGACTAGATACTGAGTGAGCGGTCAGGGTAGAGAAGAGAGTCTGGAATTATTAGTTCAGAGTAAATCTTTGAAGTACTTCTTTTAGAGGGAAAGATGTATAGAAAAATGAGTTGGAGGGGCCAGACGATGGAACTGGAGAGTAACACCTGAGTTTGGAGCCAAAGGTGAAAGAGACATGGAGGATGATTGGTACCCTGAAATACAAGATCACACATTTTAAGAATTTTTTAGGAGGTAGCATTTCTCTAAGTTCCACAAAAGTCTAGCAGGGATTTTGTACAACTAAACTCATTTTACTACTCTTAGTAATAGGCTCATTGGAAGAAAATGTAAGCTGTTAATAATAGTGTGTGCTTTTTTTTTTTATTATTTCTGGATCTTGTTTTTCTGTATTTTTGAAATTCAATTCTGTATTTTTGAAATAATTTAAAAAGTGGTTCGTAAAATTATATATAATTATATGTATTAAAGTACACATAATCAACTAAGTATATGTGTGCATGTACTTATGTAAATTAATTATATATAATGTATATTTTATAAATAAAATTGTGTATATATATAAAATACTTTAGAAACATACATATATATAAAAATACTTTAGACCATTCTATTTAGAAAAGTCAGTACTATCGGGAAGGAAAGAGTGAGCAGAGTAGCTTTTTATTGCATTTCTTAGAAACTAGTTATGAGAAGGGGTCGCAGACTATTATTGATTGAATGTATTCTTCCTAAGTGTCTTGTGTCTGATAGATATGCTTTGTTTCTGGAATGCATGCATGCATGAGATCACCCCAGATGTTCAGGTTAGGGAGGGACATGTCACGGGGGGTGACACTAAGCACTGGATCTCAACCTTGTTTGATTCTCAAAGCACCTAGAGGTCGTTGGGCCACCCCTTTTTAATTCCTCTTATGAGCAGGATCGATTTGAGTAATAGAAAGTTTGAGTACATTATGTGTAGGTGATATGAAGCAAGCGCATCGCAGAAGAGATTGAAAAAATTTGTTTTGTTCATATTACTTTGCTTTTAATTCCTATTTACAAAGGGTTCCTGTACTCAGTTCCGACATGTGAGGGGGCGTGTGTGTGTGTGTGTGTGTGTGTGTGTGTGTGTTTTTCACAGGAGAGGGGCTTTTTCACACCAGGCAGTTCTCAGATGGCAGCAGGGTGTCTGAGAATTCAGCCCAATTCTCACACTATCTACTTGGTAAAGGGCTCAGTCCTGTAAGACCCTCCACTTCTGACACCAAGCACAAGCCCAGGTTGTTACCTGGGCGTCTGACTGGCTACAAACTGGAGGTTCCTGTGACCTCCTCCTTAGGTTTGATTCATTTCATTCATGGCTCACAGAACTCACTTTTCTTTTTTTGGCCGCGCCTCGAAGCTTGTGGCATCTTAGTTCCCCAACCAGGTATCGAACCTGGGCCCTGGCAGCGAAAACTCCGAGTCCTGACCACTGGACCGCCAGGGCATTTCTCAACACAAGAATTTGTGTGGATTGGATGTGGGGTAAGCAATAGGAAAGAGATCCTAGATGATTAGGGTTTTAGTTTGGGAGATTGGGGTGTAGTGATACCCATTAACCAAAACTGAGAATACAGGAAGGAAAAGTGGATTTTTTTCCTGTCCTCCCTGGTCATTCCTCTTCTTTTTTGATCAAGAGAGAAGAGTGGGGAAATGACAAATTCAGTTTAATGTGGGGCCTGAGATCAGCGGCTTTGGAGTCTGGTTGGATTTGAATCTTATCTCTCTACAATTCGTCCTGTGTGACTTGGGGCAACTTCACTTCTCTGGGTCTTAGTTTCCTCACCTGTAAAACGGGTAATAGTGATACTTAACTTATGTAATTATTTATGGGAATTAAGTGAATTAAAGGAAAATGTTTATGTGTACATTAAATATAAGATAACTCATATGCAGTAATAACTGGGAAGCAAAATCAAGCTCAGTTCACTGGACTCTCAGAAATGTGGGCCTGAACCTTAAAGGAGCGAGGTGGGCTAGAGGCAAGTTGGTATTTTCAGTCTGCTTAATTCCACATATAACTAAGATAGTACTTAATGTTGCCTTTCAACCAAATCTTAGAAATGAGCCTTCTGGAACTTAGGTCTGCTTATGATAGGGATATTTCCTAGTATCTACTTTATATAGTAGTAGTCACTCTCCAGTAGTGGAAGTTAGGTTCCTGAAAAGTGCTGTGGTCTGAATATTAATGTTTGAGGAACTTGGAGTATAAGAGAATACATGCAGATATGTTGATAGACTTGAAGGTTGAAATAAACCTGTGAAAATCATTGTTTTCACACTCACTAAAGGAGACAAAGGATGACAAGCAAAATAAAGTATCACTGGTAGTTTATATGTTTTTTAAAAAATAAATTATTTATCTTGGTTGTGTTGGGTCTTTGTTGCTGTGCACGGGCTTTCTCTAGTTTTGGTGAGCGGGGGCTACTCTTCATTGCGGCGTGCGGGCTTCTCATTGTGGTGGCTTCTCTTGTTGCGGAGCACGGGCTCTAGGCGCGCGGGCTTCAGTAGTTGTGGTTCACAGGCTCTAGAGCGCAGGCTCAGTAGTTGTGGCACACGGGCTTAGTTGCTCCGTGGCATGTGGGATCTTCCCGGACCAGGGATCGAACCCGTGTCCCCTGCATTGGCAGGTGGAGTCTTAACCACCGCGCCACCAGGGAAGTCCCTATATGTTTTGAATTAGTGGTAGGGTCCCTGTACTTTTTTTTGGTCATAGCTTACTCCTAGAAACTTTTCAGTCTCTGCCCACCAGTCTTAAAAAAGATATTTGTCAATGCGTTACGCGTTAAAACAGATAATATGCCTATGAGTTATTTCCCTCCTGTTTTCCTGTATTTATTGCCATATACGAATACTCAGTGCCTAATTTTGTCTCAGTTTAGCACAGATACAATCCTGGAGAGGCCGGGTAACTTGGTGCTTGAGGTAGCAAAAATTGGGACAATATTTATTTAATCCACTCAGCTCTGTCTTCTTGAACCTTTCCTCTGGTGCTCACTCAGGATTGTGTTAGTTCTTTATGTACAGTTTCATGAGAAATCACATCCTTCTTCTTAAACCCATGTATCAGCTACTTCCACTTCCAGCGTGCCATTGGAGTCATAAATTCCAAGACCCAGGTTTTCAGTCCTTCATGTTCTTTTTATCTTGCCTGAGGCTTTAGTGTAAAAATAACTTATCTGCTATTGGTTTTTACACTCTTTTCATCTTGTCTCCTTAATTTTTTTGTTTTTTTTTTTTTGGTAAAGGGAATATAGAATGAACTGTTACATGCTGTAATCAGAATTTCTCTGCTAGGCTGACTTTTCAGGAGAGTTACTTCTCCATTCCCCTAAAGTGAAATACTTTATACAAATTAATTTACTGCTTATGAGCTTTATTTCATGTTTGGTAGGGTTGAGGCAGAAGAGTGGTGAGTCTAAAATCACACTAAGTCACCTAGATTCTTGTAGGTTTGCAATTTTCTCATAACCACTTCAGTGATTCCTAATGAGAGGCATCTTGGAGTGGTGGAAAGTAGTGAACTTTGGTGTGGGACCAGAGTTCTCAAGCTGTGCCCATAGGCCAGGCGGGTTAATCTCTCTGACCCTTGATTTCCCCACTGTTGATAACAGTGCCTACTTGTACGGTGTGTGTCAACATCTGTGAAGTGTCTCAGCTGATGGTGTATAGCAAATGGCTTTTTCCCTGCAGTTTTTACTCATAATTTCAATTTGATATCATCTTATGCTTTTTACTTTTTTACTTTTTTTTTTTTTTTTTTTTAAGACTGTGACTATTTCCTAGGGATCCTGGGGGAAATCATAAATGTTCCTGGTTTTTAGGATTTCTCTTGAAACCCCGAGTTAGTGAAAGGACTTTTTTCTGTGTATGCCATTTGATCATCTTATTGGGAATTAGAGTTATAGATTTTTTATTTTCCTTGTGTGTTAGGTATCAAAACATTTCCCCCATGACTCCTTTGGCTATTATAATTCTTGAAAATCTATTTCTAAAATTATCTGGAAAAAAGACATTTTCTTCTATCACTTCCTTGCTCTGTTAGTGTAAATGAGCAGAAGTTTATAAGGAAAGCTAGTCACAGAGTATAATTTTAAGATAATCACATTGTAATTTGATCCATGGAATCAAATTTTAGGTCTTTCAAATTAGTTTTCATTTTTTTTAACATCTTCATTGGAGTATAATTGCTTTACAATGGTGTGTTAGTTTCTGCTGTATAACAAAGTGAATCAGCCATACATATACATATATCTCCATATCTCCTCCCTCTTGCGTCTCCCTTCCATGCTCCCTATCCCACCCCTCTAGGTGGTCACAAAGCACCGAGCTGATCTCCCTGTGCTATGCGGCTGCTTCCCACTAGCTATCTATTTTACATTTGGTAGTACATATAAGTCCATGCCACTCTCTCAACTTTGTTTTCATTTTTGTAGCTTGTTATTTTATTTTTTGTAGCTTATTCTTAATTGGCATCTTCTGAACTATCAGAATTGTCCTTTTAAATCTCATTGTGCATTATATTTTATTTTTTCATGTGGGTTAAATTTTTAAAATTGTGAATATATGAATATATGAGAATATATATTGATATAACACGTAAAATTAAAAGGTCATAAAAAAAACTGTATACTTGTACCCAGATTAAGAAATAAAATAATACCTACCAGTACTTCTGAAGCTTGTATCAGACTGATTTTTTTCACCGGCTGCTTATAATACTTCCCTACTGCTTTAGTTATTTTGGAACTAGATACAGGGCTTCCCTGTTAGCGCAGTTGTTAAGAAACCGCCAGCCAATGCAGGGGACATGGGTTCGAGCCCAGGTCCGGGAGGATCCCACATGGTGCGGAGCAACTAAGCCCAGGCGCCACAGATACTGAGCCTGAGCTCTAGAACCCGCGAGCCACAACTACTGAGCCCGCGTGCTACAACTACTGAAGCCCGCACGCCTAGAGCCTGGGCTCCCCAACAAGAGAAGCCACCACAACGAGAAGCCCCCGCACCACAATGAAGAGTAGCTCCCGCTCGCCGCAACTAGAGAAAACCCGTGCACAGCAACAGACCTATCACAGTCAAAAATAAATAAATAAAATTATTAAAAAAAAACAAAACTAGATACAGTTTTTAGTTTTGCCTCAGTTCAAAACATTGTGTCGTTAGAGAATACATCAATACCTGCCATTTAGTTTATTAACTCTTGAGTTAATCTGGATTTGCCATATCATGCTAATGCATTCATTTCAATCATAGTTTTGCCACTCTAGTTTTTTTTCAGATTTGTAGTAATTTTATAAATCTCAGCATGACAGTGCTTTTGATTAGGTGTCTCGATATCCTCCCACCCTCTCTCCCCTCCTCTCATCTCCCCCACCCCTCTTGAGAAAGAGAGATAAGAGAGACACAAAGAGACCGAGTCTGATACCTTCCTGAGCATACCATGCATGTAAACTCAGCTTGTTGAAATTCTCTTATCCCTGCAGATGTGCTGTAGGTTAACTTTATGCAGTGATTTTCAGACAACTAAAAATTGGTTTGTAAGTTTAGCTTCAAAAACCACTTAAGCTCAGTTCCTAGATTGTTCATAGACCATTGTATTGCCTTGGGCAAAATGTGAGCTAAAACATACTGTAAAAGATTTTGAGGACTATGGGAGGATCATATGGTAAGGATAGTAGATGCTTTTCGTTGGCGTCTGATTTTGCTCCATAATTTGTGAATGGCTCCATTTGTGGGGGAAAAGATAAAAAATTCACTGTAGGTTTTTCTCAGAAAAAATGAAAATATGACTGTCTGGATTTGTAAGCTTCTTCTTTTTTTTTTTTTTTTTGTTTAAGAAGATGTTGGGGGTAGGAGTTTATTAACTTATTTATTTATTTTTGCTGTGTTGGGTCTTCGTTTCTGTGCCAGGGCTTTCTCCAGTTGTGGCAAGCAGGGGCCACTCTTCATCGCGGTGCGCGGGCCTCTCACTGTCGCGGCCTCTCATTGCGGAGCACAGGCTCCAGACGTGCAGGCTCAGTAGTTGTGGCTCACGGGCCCAGTTGCTCCGCGGCATGTGGGATCCTCCCAGACCAGGGCTCGAACCCATGTCCCCTGCAATAGCAGGCAGATTCTCAACCACTGCACCACCAGGGAAGCCCCTGTAAACTTCTTTAGAAAGAAAATTGTATCTATAATTGGCAAAGTACATTTGTTGTTCGCTGTTACCTACTTATTGTCATTAAAACTCACATCTATTTTTTGAAAAGTGACCAGCCTGAAGGATATATTGGAATAATCGCTAGAATCTTTATTTAAAGTAATCCAAGATCAAGACTTGAGGAGTTTATCATTTCTCAGTATATGATGGTTTAGTTGCTGCATATGTCAGCAGCAGAATTTGTAACTTACAGAAATTCTTTACCCTTTGCTAAAGGCTGCTTTTCAAATGAGTGTGATTAAATGGTTTTTTTTTTTCTCTAAAAGATGTCAGTTTTAGGGTGAGACCATTTTGATAATCCAGCGTCAGTTGCATTATCCATTGTGCCACCGGCCGACTCATCTTTTCCTATTGAAACCATTGAAGTTGGCAGGGCAAGGTAGCATTGTGACATCTTACAGGTGAAGAATATGATGTCAAGAGCCTGAAGGATTTGAAAATGTGCAGTTCATGGCAAGAGATTTAAAAACTCACATTTTCGTTTACCATAGTTTATGCTAGAATTGTAAAGACTGACCATTTATGAGGGGAAAATTATTAGAAAACTATGTCTTTGAAGTAAAAATCTTGAATCTTGATGATTCAAATATTATTTTTGTAAATAATACTGTTTTGATGCACTACTTTAATGTTCATCCATGTATCTGTCCATATCCCCTTTCCCACAAGTTGGGTACTAATTGGTCACATGCCTAGGGTTTTCCTTGATACCACAGCAGCATCTAAGCTGGAAAAGTGGTTCTCCAGGAATGGAATCTGGAATCCAGGGAATGATTTCAGACACAGGTAGTTCCTAATTTACAAGTAGTTCATACACGTAAACCCCTTCCCTGAGCTGCTCTTTCAGTTGCTGCTATTTGGAGTACAGAATTTGAGCTTTTAAAGAACTTCTGGGGTTCAAAAGTAAGTAGAAGCAGAAATAAGTGAAAAGCAGAAATATTTGGTGGCAGTAAATATAGAGTCAAATCCATATTATGACCCACTTGCATAAAAATGTTTTTCCTCAAACTATCTCAGTAGTTTTTAACATTATTTTGCAGCACTGTTAGAATTCTACCATTTAGGGGTTTATTTGGGCTAACTAGCTAGCATCCTTGTTGAAAACTGCAAATATTAAAGTGAATTATTTCAGCCCTGTTGATTTCTTCCTATCACATACCTGAAATGAAGTACACTGAGGCAATAGGAGCTTTGGGTGGTAATTTAGGAACATACTTAGGGGAAGGCATTGTTGTTATTAGCAGGATGATTGGAATGTCATAATGTAAAATTGAGGGAATTACAGGCATCAGGAGTTGAGAGAGTGCTAACAAGGGAAAACAACCTATTTCAGAATTTGTCCGGATAAAGAGAGGATCTAGAATTGGTTAAGTTTCTATGTTTCTTCTGCAGGGTCCCCCATGCCCATGGCTGGTGTAATTATCTTTTGGGTTCAATAGATGTCTTTTGGCTAGTCTGGGAACTTGGCCAACATAAGCAACATTGTTTCATTAGGAATAATACTTAGTTCCACAGCATCAATTTGAAAAATAGATTTTTAGACCAAACTCATGTATAAGTTAGGTTTCAGCCTGTGCTTGTCTTTGTCTTGTCTGTCATCACGTGCTCTCAGTTGACAATAGCTCCGAGGTTGCTTTTCTTTCCCATCAGTCATGGAATTTGCTGGCCAATCATAAAATAGCAGTGGAAGTAATAAGTAGGAAGTAAAGTGAAAGAATTACTACAGTAAGTACAAGAAGCCACTCGGAGAGCAAAAGAGGGCTTGTGGGCTTAGGGGAACAGTTGGTGAGCAGTGTCTCAGAACTTAATTTACCAGTAACATTGGTAGATTGACATGTGATCGTTCCTATAGAGTGACTTTCATTACCTCTGATAGTAAGCCATGGTGAAAAGTGAATTCACATTTACTGATTTTTGAATTGATGTAGATTACAAAATGTAGATGTTTTTTATTCGGATAAAATTACATAGAATAGTGTAATATTGACAGTTTATTTCATCCCTAGAAATGTGTGAAATTTTTGTTGGTGGTAGTCAGATTTTAAAACTGTTTTTCTCCCTGACAGTTAAATATTTTATATTTTATATATAATTGCTTTTCATTAATGAAAATTATTTTCAAGTAAGCTTAAATAAATGTGAGGAAATGAATTTGCAGTAATTTTATCTCTGTGTTTTGGGGATTGTATTTACATTAGATGTTCCTCAATTAGGGGTAATTGTCGTGCATCCTTATCTCTTATCATAATCTGTTTTTCTTCACACAGTGTTATAGTTTTGCTGCTGGACTCTTCCCTCCCTTCCCCCACCCCATCAGGATGATATGAGACTTGAAAGAAGACGATGCATACAGGTGACTCAAGTTTTGAAATACAGTAAAACTGTGGCTGTCTGAGAGAATGTGGGAACTGGTGGTATATTTTGAATGCGGGAGCTTTCTGATAAACAGCATTAGTGGGGAGAATTATTTAGATCAATAAATGCAAAGATACGTGGGATGTTTATTAAACTTGACTTTGGGAATCAGTTTGATAATCAGCGACAGATAGTGGTATTAATACAAATACAGCATAGTGATTGCTAGTACTTGACCTTTTCAAAAGGGGTGTTGGCTAATACTTTGGCGAGAATTGAAGTATTTCTGTTAAAAATAAATAAAATATTCACCTTTATGGCTGAATGCATGTTCCCCCAGATCCCTGTTAGAAGAGAGCAGATCTTTTAAAGGCATAGGGAGTAGATGTTAGTAGTGTGTCTTAAGTCTCTGACAATTCAGTTAAGGGTATTATACCCATATGTATGATTCCTTAAAAAATATGGTGTGGGATTTTGTTTTTTCTTTCCTGCCTCTCCATCCCTTCCTTCATTCCTCTCTTTCTCCTTTCTTTCTTCCTTTTCTCCTTCCCTTTTATCCTTTTGTCATTTGTATTTATACAAGAGAAGCAGTATAGAAGGCATTTTTGAAAGAATATTTTTGATTGCTTTATAATTAATTGAGGTGATCTTAACTTATACATGGAAAAATGGAGGCTTGTTCCATCTGTGGCTGTGTTTGAGCTCTTGAAAATGTAGTGTAGCTAATGGATGAAGTGTTACTAACTTTTAAACTCGAATGTTCTTAAATCAGGCCGATTAGGAGGTATTTTGTTGAACCAAGTGGCTTATATGCAGACCTGGTCAGAGATAGTCTTATTTGATTTATAAACTGTTTAAAAGAGTGATCTTTAACTGGAAAAGAAGTAACCACATAAATCTTGGATAGATGCTTAATTACTTTATTGGTGAAGGTGTTAAGGTTTTTGTGATTGCTTTTTATTTGGGTGATCTTTGTTTTCTAAAAAGAAAAAAATTACCATTTTTTGACTTCAGCTTGGGATTTTAAAAAATAATGTCTCAGGTGTGCCATTTTGTATGAAGAAATGTGCTTGAATATATATTAAATTTAATTATAGATCAAATCATATTTTACATTCATGAGGGACTCAAAGAATCGGATGATAATTCTTTTTTTGAGTAAAAGGTGTTTGAATAATTATCTCTGTAATCTGTCTCTCGGGTACACATGTATATTTGCCTGTACATATTAGAGGTACACCATGTACACATTCTGGCTGAGTGGCTGACAAAAGCAACGTGATGCTAAGGCTGAATGTCAGTGTCATAGAGGAATAAATAGGAATATTTACAGAAAAAATTATAGAATTTTATGAAGATTTTGTTGTCAGATTTTATAAGTTTGACCTTTTGGTGCAGGAACAGTTGCTCAGCACTGTCAGCGCCCGGATTGCTCCTTGGGCACTCAGTATACTGCACATTGGCTATACCAAGTAGATGCTCACTTTCACCTGAGGTCAGTAGAGGAACAAAGTATTTGGGGGGTATCTCATAGATTTATCCATGAATATTAATGATTTTGGAGATTTTCCCTTAAGAAATTTTGAGGTGGCAAAGTTGCTATTTTATTTCTAGTTTACCTTCATAAGATATGAAGAGTTTCTAAATAACTCTTTTTCTTGAAAGGCTTATGGATGAAATGAAATATCTAAAGAGTAAATCCAGTTTATAAAGGTTATCTAGTTAACTTTATGAATGCTAGAACACACAAAAAATTACAAATACTAGATTTATGATATAATCTAGTCTCTTACTCAGCCTCATAGTCTTTAAAAATTACCAACATTTACTGGCTTATAAAGGAAAAAACTCAAGAAGAAAGATCTGACTCTCTAATATACATATTAGCTGTTGGCGTATTTCCCTTTCAACAGTTTGAAAGTTAATAATTGTTTTTGAATGTAAAATTAACAGCTTTCACAATCATCATTAATTAATGAAGTTTGCTCTTGTTTTACTATGCACACATTTATTCTTCAACGGATAGAATTTTAACACATAAAAGCTCGTAAGGAGTTTTTTCATTGAAAGTTATTTCTAGAATGCTTTTGCCTACTTGAAAGTGAATATTGTTTCCCCAGGCATTCATGGTCCTGACTTTATGTTGGTTAGCTGTGATGATACCTTACTCTCTCATACCATTTCATTTTAGGTGCAGGTTCAGGGATGCTAGAAAGGACATTGAAGTATGCTTTGACTGACTGTCTTTCAAAAGCCACAGCTTAATAATCGATTTTTACTGAACAGCAAGCCAAAGTTAAACTTCAGTTTATCTCTGGTACGTGTGTATATAGGTGTTCCTGTACTTACTTAATTTGAGGGTATTTTTGCATATTTTAAAATATAGTTAGAATGTAAATAAGGTAAAATTAGATTATTTTTTGATTTTTGGAAAAAAATCATTTATGACCAAACATTTTATTTGGCCAACATTTGCTTTGTACCAGGTACTGTAATAGTGTTCTGCTCGTAAGGATCCCTGTACTTAGAATCAAGGAGCGCATAGGAGCACATTTCAATTGGAAGAGGGGGCAGATATATAACAAATTTTGCAGTGGATGTTTATGATAAATCTTAAACACTTGTCTGTGGAATTCAAGCCATCTAGAGTAAAAACAGAAAGCACTCCCTGGTTAATAGCACTTGCAGTAATGGCTTCACCTGATACCTTCATGCCGATGTTGTCGAAATCTACCTTTGTGTCCCACTCTTCTCTTCTGAGCTCCAGACTCGTGTAACTGCCTCCTACATGTCTCCCCTGCACACACTCCCTCCTCTCCTGTTTACCCCTGTTAACGATGAGTGACACCGTTCTCCCCAAGCACACTGTCATCTTGGGAACCTAGGAGCTACTTTTTACTGCTTTGAATTAAGCGATAACCAAATTCAGTTGATTTAGAATGTAGAAATCACTTAGGAGATTAAATTTGGAAAATGCACTGCCTCAGAGATCACTGTGGACATTAACATAAAGGCGTTTGCATTTTTCCAGTTTATTTGATAAAAGGACCTCACCTTCCTTTTATTTTTTATTTATACCTGTTAACATCCAAGGGAACATTAATGGGAAAAGCTGTTGGATACAGCAGTTGATACTGTCCTTTATTTGTTGGGCTTCTTTAACAACTGAAATTGTTTTTTAACAATAGTGATAAGCTAGTCATTTTAAAACTTGAAATAGTTCTAGAGCATACAGAACTGAAACTCTTTGAGGATGAATAACATTGGAAATTTGTTTATTTATTTTGAAAATCAATTCTTTTTTTATATAAAGTTATTTTATTTATTTTTGGCTGTGTTGGGTTTTTGTTGCTGCGCGCGGGGTTTCTCTAGTTGCAGCGAGCGGGGGCTACTCTGTTGTGGCGTGTGGGCTTCTCATTGCGGTGACTTCTTTTGTTGCAGAGCACGGGCTCTAGGTGCGTGGGCTTCAGCAGTTGTGGCACGTGGGCTCAGTAGTTTTGGCTCGTGGGCTGTAGAGTGCAGTCTCAGTAGTTGCGGGCTTAGTTGCTCCGCAGCATGTGGGATCTTCCCGGACCAGGGCTCGAACCCATGTGCCCTGCATTGGCAGGTGGATTCTTAACAACTGCACCACCAGGAAAGTCCCAGAAATTTATTTTAAATTCCGCTCATTTGTTCATATTGTCTGCCATATTTCTATGAATTTAAGTGCTTAAAACCATTTGATGTGGCAGAGTTTTAATTTTAGATTAAAATGTGAGTTTTGTAGGGCAAAGTTTCTATACCTCAGTGATCACAGGAGTATGGCATACTATTACAGAACAATTAGAAATCAGATCTGTATATTTAAATAAAACCAACTTCTGTAATTCCATTCATGTACTGGGGGAAATAAAAGGGTATGTACATTTTGATATTTGGGAGTGTATTGCCCATTTTCCTCCTTTTGGACTTGTTCTTCATGTGGTCCTGCGTGTCTGGTCTTTTTCTGTGTTTTCCCTCCTTTAGCTGTCATTCATTTCTTAACCCTGAGCGGTCTGATTTTGTGCTTAATAATTCAGTGAATTGATGGGTTTTGGTGAACGGTAAATCTAGTGGGTTTATTTTTGCTCTCAGATTTTAATTTTTTCTCCCAAGAAAAAATTGGTAAATACTTGTATTTACCAAGTAATACAGCATCAGTGAAAAAATTTGGAAATTTATAAGAATATAGGTAAGTGGAAGGAAACATACCCAGAGTTCTACTGCCCATTGCACTATGGCACTTTCCCTTCTAGTATTTTGTTTGCAAAGCTATTTTTGATTAATTAAGGTCATCTGAATATCTGTTCAGGTTGGTATGCTTGGGTAGAATCTATTTTTATGTTGTTTATATTTTCTCTTTTATTGCCTAGCATTATATTGTGAACATTTCCCTGTGTCATCAGAAACTTACTAACTATAGTGATCTGCTGTTCCTTTGAACTTGGAGCAAATTCAGAGCATTCAGAACTATAACTTTTTACAGGTGAATTATTTTAGAAATTTATTTTAAAGTATGCTGAGTTGAAACCATTTCTTTGTATGCTCATTTCCTAGTTAAGTTAGGTTTCTCTCTTAGACATTTTTAAAAAAAAACTTTTCCTTTTCACTTCTTTTTAAAGTACTGACATCTGTGCATGAGTGTTTGGTTGTATGTTAAATTATTTCCTTGTAATTTATTCCTAGGAGCGTAAGTATTAGGTCACAGGGCTTGGAAAATTTTAAGGCACTTCATACAGCCTTTTAGAAAGGTGTTTGGTAATATGTACCAGTTTATACTCAGTAGCATTAGATGAATGTTGGTCTTTTAATATACATTTGTGAGCATTGTAATTAAAAACAAGTTTCTAATTCAGCTGGCAAAAAGAAGAATCTTCTGTTTTAGAAAATATAAAAGTGTTAGTGTGTACTCAATGGAGGAGAAAGTTCAGTTGCTTCAGAAATGTATAAAGTGACAAAACTAATATAGTTCAGTAAATACTCTCCTCCCAGGATTCTTTCTAGCAAATGGTTGTATTTAATGCTTTTATGGCATTTGCACATGTTTGCTTACCAGTTTTTGGTCCCAGCTAGTCTGATTCTCAAAGTCAGAGAACCGTGGCTTATCCTGTTTGTGTTTCCTGTGTGTGTCTCGCAGGGTTCCTGTGACATAGAAAGTGCTCAACGAACACTTAGGAAAAAACCACTTTTTGTCATTCTACTAATGCCTAAAAATATCTTACTCTGAATGTCTGCTTTAATAAATTTCTTCAAATGGTTTTAAGAGTTCTGCATTATTTTCCATTTCCTTATCCTTTTATGTTTCATATTTTTATTAAGTTTCTGATTTCTAAGTGAAAGCAATTAATAATGATTACATCATATACGTATCTCATAAGAGAACATATGATATTTATAGAGAAGATGATGGGAAACCTGAGGTTAGCCATGTTGTAAAGTTGAATTTCTTAGACCCTAGTGCCTTTATTCAAGACCTAGGCGAAAGCAAATAGATTCATATTCATTATTTTAGATTTTAGGGACTTACTAAATGTACCTCCAAAAGAATGTTTGAGTTCTGGGAAGATGACAGCAGGGCATAGTTTTTTGAATCTTTGCAGTTTTCCCTAAAAACAGAGTAACCAGGGCTTCCCTGGTGGTGCAGAGGTTGAGAGTCCGCCTGCCGTTACAGGGGACACGGGTTCGTGCCCCGGTCCCGGAAGATCCCACACGCCGCGGAGCGGCTGGGCCCGTGAGCCATGGCCGCTGAGCCTGTGCGTCCGGAGCCTGTGCTCCGCAACGGGAGAGGCCACAACAGTGAGAGGCCCGCGTACCGCAAAAAAAAAAAAAAAAAAAAAAAAAAGCAGAGTAACCAGCACAGCAGAACCAAAAATTCACAGACACTTTCTATAAGACTAGGTGAACAGTATCACTACAAACCCTAATAGAAGTGGGTGGGGACAAATCTCCAATAACTACAAGACCTGCATGGTGTCAGCATTTGTACAGAAAGATGCAGAAGGGAGCAGCAGGAATCTGAATGACCTGAGAATAGGAGAACCCCAGGCTAGCTAACAAAAAGTCCCTGGAAAGTGTGGCAAGCAAGCTGGAGAACAGAAGCTAAAATTAAGAGATGTTTTTGAGTTCTCAGGATACCAGGGGCCCACAGTGAATTCTGTGGGTTAGATCCATCTGGTCCCTATGAATTTTCAAAACTTACCAGTTGAAGTTCCCTTCCTGGTCAAAGTCCTGCACTAAGGAGATGCTGCTGGCAATAGAATCCAAATTAAGGAGGATGAAGACAGTGGGGAAAAGGGAAAAAAGGACATATAACATTGGGGGAAGGTGAAAGTACAGGAGACCTCATTCATGAAACTATATTTCAGTGTCCTTCATTTCCTCTTCGTGAAAACAGAAGAGGACTCTTATTGAAACCGGAAAAGCTACTCCAGTTTCCTAAAAGTTTTTTATTTTACATGAAATAGAGCAACTGACTAGGATCACAGTCAAATTCCCCACAGAGCTTTTGTAAGAAGAAAGGAATAAGGAGAAAATAATATTTTTGCAGACAGTGAAAGCATACTACTAGAAAGAAATGTTAATGAAACAAATGAAAAATATAATCTAATGTTTCTAAATGAACTCAGAGAAATTTAGGAAATGGTACAAATATGGAAGAGCAACATAAATCTGAATAAGGAAATCTTAGAAATGTGATAACTAAGGAAAGAGAAATAAAAGAAAAAATCATTTAAAAAATGAAGTCTAAACTAGAAGGTACACAAGAGTGAAAAAACAGTAGAAAATTTCTTCGGAGAAACAAGATAAATAGGAGAAAAAAAATTTTGACAAAAAAGAATTAAAGAAAAATAAAGAATCATTCTAGAGAAAGTGACATTTACTAAAGAGGCAAGTTTCAACATACAAATAATAAGAGTCTCTGAAGAGGAACCAAAACCATGAAACTTAATAAGTTCTAATAATAATAACTCAAGTAAATTTCCTGAAATTAAAAAAAAATTGCCACTACATTTGAAAAGGGTATGTTGTATACTTGGATAAATCGATACAGAAACAACCAACATGTAGACATATTCTTTAAACATTATTGGACTTTAAAGAAAATTCTTCGGGGTATCTAGGTAAAGACCCAGTTCTTTAACGGAAGAATATTAGATTATCTGATTTTGATAGCAATGCTTTATTCTGGAAGCAATGGAGTAACATCTCATATTCACAAGGAAAGGAGATAAGAGCCACGAGTTTTATACCTAGCTAAATTGACTGAAGTATAAAGACAGCAGAGAAAATATTATGAACATGAGTATGAATTTGGAGGCTGTTCTTTGAGCACTTCTTAAGGAATCTACCAGAGACTAAACTTTGGCAACCAGAGATTGCAGGGACATTGATATAAGGGGAGCTTTAAATAGGTACTTGTGGAACTTAAAGAATGCTTATGAGTGAGCGTAATATGTAATGGCTAGATTCTCTGCAATGAAGATACAGTACAAACAACAACAGAAAAGGTAGAATAAAGTTTCTGATTGCTTCATTGTTACTAATGGGAAATAAAAGAATATTACTTCAAATTGGAGAAGAGGGAGGGGAGGGGGGAAGGTTACTAATTAAGTTTCAGTGGTATTCTAAGTAGGGGAAACAGTAGGTCATACTCCTTCACACCCTAGACACATAGTGAAAAGAAAGGAAAATAGAAGGGATTTGGGTAACCGTGAGAACAAAATACAAAGTTCCAAATCTCACTTTCTTCATATAGGGAATAGGAGGCATAATAATGGTAATAAAACCTCACAATGTAGTGCCGAGCACATACATAGCACATGCCTAATAGATGTGCTCTATTTTAATTATTATTATTCTCTCCCCTCTCAGTTATTACCATACTATTTATGAATATTTAGGGTTTGCATTTTCTTAAGTTTCCCCCTTATTTGAGAATTTGGCCTGTCTTCTCAAATTACATGTTTAATGTCTCAAATTTTATCAGACTTACAGTTAATTCAAATTCATCTCATTTACATAATTTAAAATTTGTGTTGAAGGACTTTTATTTATTAGGCATTGGAATTAATGCTGATTTTTTTCCTACTTATTGGAATTATTCAGAAAGGATTTACTTGCAGGAGCAGGGTAGATAAGGAAAAAATGTAATAGGGGTAAAGGGTTTTTTCTGGGAACCAAGTTATCTGAAAAGCTAATAACATTTTGTTTTTTCATAGTGATATACTTGACATGATTATCTAACATCCATTTTTACATAACTCTAGTAGAAAAAGATTTTGTTACAACGAAAATCTATTGTCGAAAGAGATCTGAAATACTTTAGTTTTCCCTCTTCCCCATTCAATTAAAACACAAAATGTAATTTTTTTCTCTCTTTGAGGGCAAGGACTTTTCTCCTATCCCTCACCTTTTATAGAAGTAAAGTATGTGTGTATTCGTGTGTGTAAATATTCTCTAACACAAATTACATATCATAAAACTCATCTTAGGAGTAAGTTTGAGTTTTGAGTGAATTTATACAGTTGTGCAGCTATTACCACCACAGTCCAGTTTGTGTGTGTGTGTGTGAGTGTGTCTGTGTGTGTGTGTGTGTGTGTGTGTATAATTAATTATTTTATTTTTGGCTGCATTGGGTCTTTGTTGCTGCGTGTGGGCTTTTCTCTGGTTGCGGCAAGCAGGGGCTACTCTTTGTTTTGGTGCATGGGCTTCTCATTGCGGTGGCTTCTCTTGTTGCAGAGCATGGGCTCTAGGCGCACCGGCTTCAGTAGTCGTGGCACGCGGGCTTAGTTGCTCTGTGGCACGTGGGACCTTCCCAGACGGGGGCTCGAACCTGTGTCCCCTGCATTGGCAGGCAGATTCTTAACTACTGCGCTATCAGGGAAGCCCAAGTTTGTATATTTTTAATTAAAAATAATTCAAGTTCAAATAGAACTTCTGTAAAGAAGAAAATAAAAATCAGCAGTAATCCAAATAATCAGAAAAGCACTGTATTTTTTTAGTTTATATACTTTTGCCTGTTATACCTTATGTACATGTGGCTCCTTCACACAGTATTGAAGAAACACAATGGGGTCACATTTTACTTACTTTGTTTAGTCTTCTTTTAAAATTTAAACATTTCTCCATCAATATTCTTTTATAGCATCATTTTTAATGAGTAATTGGTATTTTACAAATCAGTTAACTATTCCCCATTGTTGCTAATTAGTTCATGTTTAAGTGAATGTTACTGTGGTAGTCCTTGTGTTCATGTTTGATTTATTGCCTTAGGTCCAGTTCCTAGAACTTGCACTTATTGAGTTAAAGGATATGTGCTTTTTTAAAAAAAATTTGTTTTTTTTTTGGCTGTGTTGGGTGTTCATTGCTGCGCGCGGGCTATCTCTAGTTGCGGCGAGCAGGGGCTACTCTTCGTTGTGGTGCGTGGGCTTCTCATTGCGGTGGCTTCTCTTGTGGAGCACGGGCTCTAGGCGTGCGAGCTTCAGTAGTTGCAGCATGTGGGCTCAGTTGTTGTGGCTCATCAGCTCTAGAGTGCAGGCTCAGTAGCTGTTGCACAAGGGCTTAGTTTTTCCGCGGCATGTGGGATCTTCCCAGACCAGGGCTCAAACCCGTGTCCCCTGCATTGGCAGTCGGATTCTTAACTACTGCGCCACCAGGGAAGCCCCAAGGATATGTTCATTTTTAAGATACATATTTTCAAATGTCCTTTTAAGGGACAGTTTATGCTTTTCCCAGCTACACAGCAGAATTTTACCACATTCTAGAATCCTGAGTATTTAAAAATATTTGCCAATTTAATAGACAGAACAACTTAATATTTTAATTTGCATTTATTTGAATATAGTGAGATTGAATATGTTTTTATATGTTCTGTGAATTTCCTTTTAATATTTTTTGCTGCTATTTCTCTTGAGTATTTTTTTTTTTAATTTCATTTTCTAAGAGTTCCTCACTGACTCTGATGATATGCCAGGAACCATTCTAAATGATTTACATTTATTAACTCATTTTTTCTTGATGATAACTCTCAGATAGGTATGATGATTACTCTCAGATAGGTATGATGATTAACCCAGCCAGAAGTTAGGTAGCCTGCCCCAGGTCACACAGCTAGTCAGGGATGGAGCTTGGATGCAAACCCAGGAGCTTGACTCCCAACTCTTAACCAGTATATTCCTGCTTTGTTACTTACTTCTCATAATTTTGTAGTTCATATTTGTGTTTTAATTTAATTCATAGTATTATTTTATACAGGAGCTCTAAGTTTTTGTATGGAGGGACTAGGTCTTATTTATTAGTGTCAATGCCTGGAGCATAATCGATTCTCAAATATTTGTTAAACAAATGAGAATAAACCCATTAACAATCTGTTGGTAGTGGTGACCTTTTATTTTGTGTATTGTATATCCTCTTTTACAGGGATTCCCAAGGGCTTCATAAATAATTTACTCTTTGGTTTTGATAAGATACAATAAGCTTATCTGTATTAGCTTCTCTGGAAAGTCTGTGGAAGTAATTACTGCTTTAAAAAGGAACATGTGTTCTTACACAAGCAAATATGAGTGCTGAAGAATGTATATTATCGACAGGGATTTGAATTGTAGATTCAAGTGAAATGAAATATTTGTTTTGAGTGTAGGAATAATTTGATGGAGTTTGGTTTTTGTAGTTTTAGAAAATGGATAGACTTGGCCATTATTTAAAAGGCTTTTTGAATAAATTTTGGTTTATTTTGAGCAGTAAGATCCTCTAAAAGGAAAACCCAAACTAAAAAAGCTGATGTAAAAAGTTAGTGCTAAAGGTTTTGACAATGTAGGTCAGCTACTCCAAAGGTATAATTTAAGATTACACTTCTAAGTGCTTTTTCTCCCTTTTCGTTTGACATCAGGCTACTATTTACTGGTCCCTCTTTAGTTTGGTTGAGGCCTGGGGTGTCCTTTAAACGCTAGTCTTATTAAAAAGTGTAGAGGTCCATATTATTAAATGGATCTATGTTAGAGATTAGAGAGACACACAAATAAGTTTACTTCCATTTTTACACACTGTCCACAAAATATACATGGGATCAAGTACTCAAAAAGCAGACACTTGAAAATGTAAATATTTATCTTGTTAATAGAAACCTAGGTCTGCTTTGTATAAAGTTATAAAAGCTAAAAAAAAATTTGGTGAATGCTTGCCTTTTCTATAACCTCCTGGTTACAACCAACCTTTTTTTCCCCTACTAGTAGTAGTAGTTTTTAGCACATGCTTAACTGACATGTTAAAATCATATTTGTACTTTTCTTCTATATTAAGCATTAATTACTCATTAATTACTAAATTTATGGGCATATGTTAATAAACCTTAATCAATTCTGGAAGTAAAAAATGAAATATCAGTTTTCCTTTTCCTCATTCTCACTCATTAGTGGTAAAATGCCTTTTAATCTTCAGTTTTTAAATTCTTCCTTTGGTTACTTACATCACTTTAAATAGAGCAATAGACCTATTTTATTATTTAAGAAACTAATGGCTGTCGTCCCAGAAAGAGGAAATCGAATAGCTCTCTATGCTACCTTTTTTTCTGCCAATTTCTATTACTATTTTAAAGTTTTTCTGTTATTATGAAAATTTTATAAAATTGATTTAAACCTCTCTTTCTTGACCTGTCAGTTTTAGACAGTTTCTCTTGTTTTCCCCAAGATATAAAATGAGGGCTTTAGTACTCTTTCTTTTTACCTCACAGACAATGACTTTTACATTGTATGTAAGAATATACACGTAGATATCTTTCTTTAACTGCAATTGAGTTCCATGATTTTGTCTTGAGGTTCTGTTGAAAATTAAAAACAGAAAAAGCTATACTGGAAAAACCACATAGTGTATTAGAACCTATAGAGAGGGAGATGTAATACGATGTCACTGAGCTCCTTCCACTCACAGAAGAAATGTTAACACAAAGATTGGAGGTGTAGTGCAATGTCATGATGATTCTTAAAAATGATTTAATTGTATGATGTGCATTCAGTTTTCACTAGGAAAATTTTTTTTTAGAATCTCAGGTGCAGAGTAATTGTAATTTTTATTTTAATAAAAAAGATTTGTAACCCCTATTGCCCAACTCAAGAACCTGAACTCCCTCTGCCATTATCATCTTTTCTCCCAAGTGGGAGGACGAGTGCAGATTTGGCGTTTGTGGTGAGACACTGGACGGACGGCCTCAGTTCAGTGGCTGTGAATTGGGGTCCTGGCAGGAGGTTTCTCATCCTTTCATTTCCAGGGTGGGGGACCCCAGTGAGCAGTATGGAGTTGTGCTGCTCCTGTCTAGCCCTTCCTAGGCAGGTGGCTTAGTGTCTTCTGGGGCATTTCTTTGGCCTCAGCCTGGGGGTGACTGTTCATCTGTGTTTGAGTGTCTGAGTCTCAGTGTGTTGACTGTGTGGTAGACACTTCCTGGAGCTGTTGGGACAGGCTCACCACGCAGCAGGTACTTGTCTGGTAATCAAGCCCACTTCTGCCCATCCTTCTCGTCCAGTTTTCCTTTTCCACTCGGAATGGCACCTGCCACTTTTGCTGTGGTTCTTGGTGTCAGCTTTCAGCTCTGGGTCTTTCTGATACTCTTTGGATATTGGTATGATCCTCTTGGCCTTTTATCTTGAAGAAGTCTGTCAGAACCTTTGGCTCACTGGTATTTCTCCATCCTGTGCTTTAATGAATTGATTCTATTTTTGTGACTCTTGACTGCTGTGTTGGTGGATATTATGGAGGATATGAACCGGTATGCTTAGTCTGTCTAGTGCTGTAGATTTTCCTTTTAAAAGCACCTTCCACCCTCAATATAGGAAACTGAACTTCTGGGTGTGGCGTCGGTTCCTTCTCTTGCTGGTAGTCTTAAAGGATTTTTCAAGCATTACTCCAATTCTGGCTGTCCTTGGTCCTCTATTTACTAGTGAGTTCTGGTAGTAAATATGAAGAACTAGGTAGTGAGTATTCATAACGTTTTGGTGCCTTTTTTGGTTTAGGAGGGGAAGGAGGATGAAGATGGGGCCATTTCCCAAATGTGAATTAGTTGATCCACAAGAGTAGAGAATAGTCCAAGATTGAAAAATTTATGTCTATAATCCAGATTTAAATAACAGTTTACCTTCTATTTTTACAAGCAGACTCGTGAGAAGAGGGGAAAAAAGCATCAGGATTGCTCTTAAGTTGGAGAGAATCTACTGGACTTACTCTTTTTTTTTTTTTTCTTTGTGGTACGTGGGCCTCTCACTGTTGTGGCCTCTCCTGTTGCGGAGCGCAGGCTCCGGATGTGCAGGCTCAGCGGCCATGGCTCACGGGCCCAGCCGCTCTGCGGCATGTGGGGTCTTCCTGGACTGGGGCACGAACCCACGTGCCCTGCATCGGCAGGCGGACTCTCAACCACTGCGCCACCAGGGAAGCCCTGGACTTAATCTTTTGTAAAGGATGTCCAGCTAAACAATATGGTGGCAGCCTCACTTTATAGAATGAGGCATTACAAACTTGACCAAAGTAGTTGCTCAAAAATTTTTGAATATTGTTCCAAATTAGATGGCTTCAAATTAAAAAAGGAAAATTTTTTTGCCATTTTCCAAAACTATAAAGCTACATTGTATTTCTCCCTAAAATGCAAAATTGTTGGTATGGTGTGATTTGTCATTTGAGATAATCTTGGATGATTGGTTACGTGGCATAATAATGGTCTCTTACACATTGAGAGGATAGAGGCTGTTTATATGTCTTGAACATCATTAATTGCAGATGAGAAGTTACTAGTTATATATTCTAAATATGTTTCTTCTTAGAATATAGGGGAGAAAACATAACTGGAATACTATATTTTTAAAAAGTTAATGATTAATTGTATACTTAGAAAACTTACCATTTTCTTTACTAAGAATTCTAAAATACATATTTTATGTAATGAAGTTTCTAATTTAGTGAGTTAACTAATTTTAAACATTTTAAATGTTTAATTTCTGATTCTAAAAGTAGTAGTCATTGACGTTTTCCTAAACTTCACAATTTAAGTAACTTTTAAAAGAACTGCTGATAACTAAACAACATTTAAATTCAGGATGTTTTATCCTAGAGCATCTGTCACCAGGCAGATGATATTTCCTTTTGTCTCTAGGCCCCAAAGGAAAATAAGAATCCAAGGTTTTAATTTTTTTTTCTTCTTCAAGAATGGGAAAATTTTGTCCTATGAAAAGTGTTTAAGAGGTGGGCCAGGAAACAGCCTTTGTTTGTATGGAAAATGCTTTTTTTTTTTTTTTTTAACTGCTGTAGATTGGAAGACAGGCTGGATTAAGATCACTTAATCAATGTGATGGAAGTAAGAAAAGCTTGAACCTGGGAGAAATGACCAAGATACTAAAGATTCATGGGCAAGAGCAAGAGTATGAATGAAATTGGCTTAAAAATCTTTTTTGCCCTTGTCTTTAGGAATTAAAGGAGGCTTGTAAAGGGTTCCAAGTATTTAAAAAACACACCAAATGATATCTAAAGTTTGACCTGAAATGAGATTGCGTCTTTCAGGGAATGGATTAAATGCTTTGGGTTAGTGATTTTCAACCCTTTAAGTAAGCCTTGGTTAATAGATGCTTTTGTCACACGATGGCATGGAGCATGATTCTGAGCTAATCTTTTTTGAACATTTATACTTAAATATATTTTCATATGAACAGCAAACCATGAGACTTACTGGTACCTGACGGATATATTGATTATTTATAGATACTGTTAGAAGATTATTTGGGAGGGCTTTGATTTTCATCTGTAGGATCTTTTGCACTACTTTTCTAAAAGTATAGTTTGTTTATGGAACAAGGGGTTAGTGTTAGACAGTCTTTCAGGTTTCTTCCAGCTTGAAAGTTCCTCCCTCTAACAAGCTGACTGTGGTTTGTGGTTTTATTGGACTTTTAAAATGATTTTCATCCAGAACTGTTAAGTAGAGAGAACATGAGAAGAGATTAGGAGACAAGTATGGGTGATGGATGCTTGGAGATGGTGGAAAAGTGGCTTCGGTTTTCTTAAGGGGGAAGATAGTTTGCAGTGGTAGAGATAGGAGCAACATGCTGTTTTCTTTGACTCTGGTGCTTGAAATCTGTTCTTTGTCTTAATTCAATGTATTTTACAAATGCTAGCAGTCTTTCTGGAGACATTTACAGACATTCTGTGGGAAAATATATTTGAAAATCACTGACTTCTTGGTGTGGGATGATTCTGTACTCCCGTTTAGAAGGAGATAATTGCTAGGATAGGTGGGACAAGCTGATCTATTTTAAAATAAAACTGTATCTTTTATAAAGATACAGTTATAAGGCACAAATGGGAACTGTGTCTCCTTGACATGTTTCAAAGCATTTCTCTGAATATGTGAGATTAAAGAAATTTTCTCAACCACTAAGAGTTGTCAGGACACTGATGCTCTTTAAGGCTATATTTGTAGCTGTTAGTATGTACTGACAGAGTAGAAGTTTTTTTTTTAATGTTTTATTCATTATTAGACATTTTACATATGAATATAATGTGTTTATATTTTGCTCATATCTTGATCTTGGTTCCAAGATATGAGTATTATTTTCATGGTCCCAATTTGTGTATTCTGAGCTCTATAGGTTAACAATTAATGTGGGTTTTATTATTTTAAAATTATTTTGAAACTATATATTAACACATATCATAGCCAAAACCAAAATGTTATTTCTCTTCAGTCTGATAAAGCTTGTTTCAGACAGCTGTTATGCCCACCTTTTGTTCAGGCTTTCCGTAATAGAATAAAAATGCTTTATAGGATTTCTCTAAAATGAGAATCTATTTGAATGTATAGAAAGACATTTACATAATGCCTGCCTTTGAGTAGGTGGGGGAAAATGTTAAAATGTTGATGGCAGCTTCTGATAGAAAAACTCATAGCTATATAGTAAAAAGTTAAAATTACAATACATACACTACATTAACTGTACTCTGTGTGTATTGCCATTGGATTTCATTTGGAGTGAAAAATAGAATATGATTCTAATCCTTTACAGTTGCTGTTAATTTTGCTCTAAACCTGAAAGTGTTAACAGCAACTTGAAAATGTGACAAAGCTCAATTTCATTTCTTGTTTATTGCTTGTTTTCCTATTGGACAATTGGAAGTAGCTCTGCCCTGGCAACTAAAATAGGCTGTTTGCATAACCTAGTTTGATTGGCTAGCATTCCGACTAACAGTTCCAATCATATGGCGTCGGTTTAGTGGTAGGCTATGCTAATTAGCCGCTGTTGCTGGGGTTCAGGATGGTTTCTATGTGCTGTTCTGCTGCGTTGTGTTGCCTGGTGAGAGACATTGATAAATGAGCGTTTAATGATCTGCAGCAGTTCCCACTCACTGCGGGCAGGCGGATTTTAGAACAGAAGTGGAAATAAGGATTTAATTGCTTTGTTAAATACCTGTAACCAAAATATGTGTATTAAATTATAGAAGTTAAATTGTATAAAATCTTTATCTAATTAAATACTTTATAACAGAAAGGGAATAGCGTTGCCAAAATATAACCCAGGGAGCAGCGCTGAGCACAGGTTTTCTAAAACTCTATTCAGTAAAATTGATCTCTTTCTTTTCAGATTAGAAATAGTACCATTGCAAAAAGTAGCATATTGATATTTCTCATGATTTTGACCTTTTATAAAGGTACATGTTTGTTTTTAATAAATTGGTGCAAGCTTTGGGGCAGAATTTATCTTGTACTGCTCATGTAATCTTAGCAAATAGGAGCATAACTGGAACCCCCCTGTTCATGTTCTTCTGTTCACTTGGAAGATCAGGTTGTTATTCACCACCTCTTGTTATTACTATCTTTCTGATTTAAGTCAGATGTTTTAACTATTGCTTGTATTATACCATCTTAGGTTTACATTAAGTTTTTATTGAGTAGTTAGGTGAGAGATTCTGTAGGAAATTAAAAACTCAGTGCTTTGTTCAAAGAACTTAAGAGGTGAAGAGTAAACACATGCAAGGTTAGATGAAAATATAAGACAGTCATACAGAAAGTGCCATCAGTATTTATCTGGAAGAGTACAGGTAAAAAGAAATCACCAAGCTTTTTGAGGATAGGGACATGGGAAACGGGTTGAGTGGTCTGGGAAAGGCTTTTGAGAAAGCCCACAGAACTTTGTTAAGGTTTTAAGTATGACTTAATTCAAATAGCTGGAGAATAATAGGAAGGAAGAACATTTTAGTGTGAAGAACAGATAACAATTGAACAAAAGTAACATTCTGATATCATTGTTATCCAGTATAGGTGGTCACAGTGATTAAGGCTTCAGTGTCTTAGATGTTTCAGTGCCTGAGTTTCTAAGCCAGCTGGTGTTATTCCCTTAAAATAAGAACTGCTGTTTTACTGTTCTAGCTCTAATTTTCTTTGGCTTTTCTTCACTTGGTTTTGTGGCAGCCAGTGCCCTTCACCTTCTGTGTCTGTTGCTTAAAGCATAGGGCTTTGAAACTTTCTTTCCTCCCTTTTTCTTGGCCCTAAAGCATTGAAACACAAGATGGCACCAGAAATAATCCATTTGAGTTTTAGATGTCTATATCAAATTTTCTGAGAAGTTTACCCCTTTAATTGTTATATCTTTTATTTTATTTAAGGGCCTGGTTAAATTAGACAGACAGGCTAATTGGACAATGTTACAGCCTTGCAAAGAATGTAAACAAAAATTAAACCTTAATAGTTGATTATTATTTTTCCCAGGCATATTTACTGAAGATGTATATTCTAAAACAAATGTACACATTGCTCTATGTCAATTATATCTCAATAAAGCTGGAAGAAAAATAAATAAATAAAATAAAACAAACGAATAGAAATGCTTTATTCGTCCCCATAGTCAGAGAGACATAGGCTCCTGCACTCAGGGAGTTTATAATTTAATGGAGGTGGATGAGGTATGTCTTTATATAACTGTATGGTATAGTTATGCAAAGTGGTGAAATATCCATGCTACAAGAGAGGTGGAAATTCAGAACAGGGGGTGATCCTTTTTCGATTGGGACTAGGAAAACATTCTTGGTGGAAGTGGTGTTTCACATGGTCTTAGGAATGCTTATTTGCGCTCTGTATGTCGTCTTTGGTGAAGTGTTCAAATCCTTGTCCAACCTTTTTTTTTTCCTTCTTCTCCTTATTATTGAGTTTTGAGAATAACCTATTATGGATTCAAGTCCTTTAGCAGATACATGATTTGCAAATAATTTATCCTAGTCCATGGCTTACTTTTTCATTCTCTTAAACGTGTCTTGAAGAACAGATATTTTTAATTTTTATGATGTCTAATTCATTGATTTGGTCTTCTATGGATCATGCTTTTGGAAAACTTTTGCCTGATTGTCCCAAGGTCTAAAAAGTTTCCTTTGTTTTTTTTCCTCCCCCTCCAGATTTTATAGTTTTGGGTTTTACATTTAAGTCTGTGATCCATTTGGAGTTAATATTTGTAAATGGTGCTGCAAGGTGTAGCTAAAAAATCACTTTTTCTGCAAGTGGGCTATTTGAAGAAAGGACTATCCTTTCTCCAGTGAATTACTTTTGTATTTTTGTTGAAAATCAGTCTTCCATATGTGTGTGGGTCTGTTTATGGACTTTCTGTTCCATTAATCTGTTTGTCTGTCTTGACACCAATACCATATTGCCTTTATTACTGTAGCCGTATAATAAGTATTGAAATCTGGTAGTAGTAGTGTTAGTCCTACAACTTTCTTCTTTTTCAGAATTGCCATGATTACTCCAGGTCCTTTGAGTTTCCATGTGAATCGTCACATCATTTTGTCAGTTTCTACAAACAAGCCTACTAGGATGTGGGTTGGGATTGTGTTGAATCTGTAGATAATTTTGAAGGAAGGATTGACATCTTAAACAATATTGATTCTTCAGATTCATGCTCACTGTATATCAAGAAAACAGAAGCCATTGATTTCAGAACTTCTTTTTAAAAAATATTTTATATTTAGTTCAAATGATCTTTTCTATTTCCATTTATATATTTAATTCACACAACAGAAGTACTACTGGATATTATTTGCTATATTAGAAACAGTACTGTGTTCTTGTCCATTCCATTATCAAATGTCTTCTTTTTTAATAGAGGTGTTTAGTGCTATAATTTTCTATCTAAGTATTGCTTTAGCTGTTTCCCCCATGTTTTGATATAATGTATTTCATTTTCTTTGAGTTCAAAAAAAAAATTTTTTTTTTTTTTTTTTTGCGGTATGCAGGCCTCTCACTGTTGTGGCCTCTCCCGTTTGCGGAGCACAGGCTCCGGATGCTCAGGCGCAGCGGCCATGGCTCACGGGCCCAGCCGCTCCGCGGCATGTGGGATCTTCCCGGACCGGGGCATGAACCCGCGTCCCCTGCATCGGCAGGCGGACTCCCAACCACTGCGCCACCAGGGAAGCCCCCCCAAAAAAACTTTTAATTTGCTCTTTGATTTCTTCTTTGAGCCACAGGTGTTTAGAGCCATTTCTTCTTTGAGCTACAGGTGTCATTTAGTTTCTAAGTATTTGGGGATTTTCCATACATCTATTACAGCTTTCAGATTTCATTGCCGTCAGAAAACATATTTTGTGTGACTTGATTCCCTTTAATTTGTTGAGATTTGTTTTATGACCCACAATATGGTCTGTCTTGGTAAATGTGCTGTGTTGCTAGAAAAGAGTGTGTTCAGCTGTTCTTTGGTGGAGTATTGTCTGAGTGTCGGTTAGGTCAAGTTTGTGCATAGTGTTGTTGCTATATCCCTACTGATTTTCTGTCTACTTGTACTGTCGGTTATTGAGAGAAGGTTATGAAATTTTCTAGTATAATTGTGCCTATTTATTCTTGCAATTCTATCTTTTTTTGCTCCGTGTATTTTAAAACTTTTAAGAGGTGCATACATATTCAGAATGAATATATCCTCTTGATGATTTGGCATGTTATCATTATAAAATGACCTTCATTCCTAGTCATATATTCCTTGGGTTACAGAATACTTTGTTTCATATTAATATAGCTGTTCTGTCTTAATTTTGATTAGTGTTAGTATGATATATCTTTTTCCAACCTCTTACTTTTTTTTTTTTTTTTTTTTTTTTTGCGTTTCGCGGGCCTCTCACCACTGCGGCCTCTCCCGTTCAACCTTTTACTTTTTTTTCTTTTTTTGCGGTACGCGGGCCTCTCCCTGTTGTGGTCTCTCCCGTTGCGAAGCACAGGCTCCGGACGCGCAGGCTCAGCGGCCGTGGCTCATGGGCCCAGCCGTTCCGCGGCATGTGGCATCTTCCCGGACCTGGGCACGAACCCGTGTCCCCTGCATCAGCAGGCGGACTCTCAACCACTGCGCCACCAGGGAAGCCCAACCTTTTACTTTTAATGTGTTAATGTCTGTATTTGAAATGTGTTTTTATAGGCAGCATATAGTTGAGTCTTGCTCCCCCCCCCCACAAGTCTGCAAATCTCTGCCTCTTGATTATTGATATGTTTCAGTTTAAATCAGGCTGCTATTTATTTTCTATTTGTCCCCTCTGTTCTTTGTTCCCTCTTTTTTTTTTTTTTTCTGTCTTCTTTGGATTAAATGAATATATTTTATTATTTGATTTTTTTTTCTCCTTTGTTGGCTTATTCATTTTAACCCTTTGTTTTTTAATTCAGTGATTGTTTTTTATCTGATAACAGTCTACTTTCAAATACTACTACTTATATCACATCACATTTGGCATATTGACCGTACCATAGGATACTTTCATTTATCTTTTACTGGTGTTTTTACTGCTTTTTCACAGATTCTCTTTGTATGTATGTTAAAACCCCACACTACATTATTATTTTTGTTTAAACAGTTAATAATCTTTTAATGAGACTTAACTAATTAGAAAAATTCTCATACATTTGCGCATGTGATTACCTTTTCTGATGCTTTTCATTTCTTTGTCTATAGGTCCTGTTTCCATCTGGTCGCATTTTCCTCCATTCTCAGTACTTCCTTCAATATTTTCTGTAGTGCAGGTCTACTAGCGACACATTTTCTCACCTTTTGTATATCTGAAAATGTTTGCATTTTATTTCGTTTTTGACAGATATTTTCATTGGGTATAGAAATTCTAGGTGATACTTTTTTCTTGCAACAATTTTAAGATGTTACTCCACTGTCTACTCACTTGCATTGTTTCCTCTAAGAAATCTTCTTTAATCCCTATCCTTGTTCCTTTATGTATAATATGTCCTTTTTCTCTCCTGGCTGCTTTTAAGATTTTCTTTCTATCATTAGTTTTGAGCAGGTGGATTATGATGTGCCTTTGGTGTGGTTTTCTTTATGTTTCTTGCGCTTGGGGCTTGTTGAACTTCTGGATCTGTGAGTTTGTGGGTTTTTTAATCAAATTTGGTAAATTTCTGACTTATTTTTACAAAATTGTTTCTGTTCATTCTCTCCTCTCTATCAGGAACTTTAGTTACATGTATATTATGATATTTGAGGTTGTCCCAGAACTCAGTGAATGTCTGTTAATTTTATATTTTATTTTCTCTCTTTTTAAAAATCTGTTTTATTTTTTTCTGTTTTGACAGCCAGTTTCAGGTGTTGAATAGTCAGTTGGAATTCTGAAATACTTTTTATTGCTGTGTCTTCAAGTTCACTCATCTTTTTTTCCTGCAGTGTCTAATGTGTTTTTTTTAAAAATTTATTTATTATTTTATATTTATTTTTGATTGTGTTGGGTCTTCGTTGCTGCGTGGGGGCTTTCTCTAGTTGCGGTGAGTGGGGGTGACTCTTCATTGCGGTGCGCGAGCTTCTCATTGCAGCGGCTTCTCTTGTTGCGGAGCGCGGGCTTCAGTAGTTGTGTACAGACTCAGTAGTTGTGGCTTGCAGGCTCCAGAGCACAGGCTCAGTAGTTGTGGCGCATGGGCTTAGTTGCTTCATGGCATGTGGGATCTTCCCAGACCAGGGCTCGAACCCATGACTCCTGCATTGGCAGGTGGATTCTTAACCACTGCCCCACTAGGGAAGTCCCTCTAATGTGTTTTTAATCTTAAACAGTGTAGTTTTATTTATACAAGTTCAATTTACGTCTTTTAAAAAATATTTTCCACAGCCCTCTTTAACTATTTGAATATGTGGAATGTAGTTATAATAATACCTCTTTTAATGTCCTTATCTGCTAACTTTAACAGCTGTGTCAATTCTGGATCAATTTCCATTGATTGATTTTTTGTTTGTTTGTTTTTCTCATTATAGGTTATGATTTCCTGCTTCTTTTGCATGCTTGGCAATTTTGATTGTGTGCCAGTCATTTGTGAATTTTTACTTTGTTGAGTGCTGGGTAGTTTTACATACCTATAAATTTCCATGATCTTTTTTCTGGGACAGTTAGATTTCTTAGAAATAATTTGATCTTTTGAGTTGTACTTAAGGTTTTGTATGTGAGACCAGCACAGTGTTTAGTCTGATTGTTCCTCACTACTGAGAAGATAGTACCCTGTGTAATTTATTTAATGCTCTATGAATCTTGATGTTTCCCAGTCTGATTGGTGTGTATGTTGCCTAGCTTGCTGGCAGTCTTTGGCATGCCTTGACCTCTGCTGCATCACCCCGATCTCTGTCTTCATCTTCACATGGTGTTCTCCCTGTGTGCCTGTCTCTTTGTCCACATTTTCTCCTCTTATAAGGACATCAGCCATACTGGATTAGGGCCCAACCTGATGACCTTATCTTTACTAACTACATCTTCAGGGACCCTATTTTCAAATAAGGTCAGTTCCAAATAAAGTCATATTCTCTGGTGCTTGGGGTTAGACTTTAACATGAATTTTGAGGGGACACAGTTAAGCCTGTAACTGCCCCCCTCCCTAACTGCCCCCTTCCCCCAGTGGTGTTTCCTTGAATGTACCCCTTAAAAATTTTTTTTCTTTTTAATTTTTAAAAAAATATTTGTTTGTTTGTTTATTTATTTATTTATTTGGCTGCACTAGGTCTTAGTTGCGACATGTGCGCTCTTTTTTGTGGCACGTGGGATCTTTTAGTTGCAACATGCGGGATCTTCCTGGCGGCATGTGGGATCTTTTAGTTGCAGCATGTGGGATCTTTTGTTGTGGCACTTGGCATCTAGTTCTCTGACCAGGGATCCAACCTGGGCCCCCTTCACTGGGAGTGCAGAGTCTTAGCCACTGGAACACCAGGGAAGTCCCTGAACGTACCGCTTTTATGCTCTTACGTTCTTATCTATGTTCTTCCCTCATTGGAATGTCTCCTTTTCCTTTCCTTTGCTTATCTTAATTAAAAACTACCTACTAATCAGAATTAATGACTGTTTACCTTTTGTTATAAGCATTTACATGGCTGTTCCTTGCAGATACTTGCAACATTTTTGAAGAACTGGAGAGGACTCATTTTGGAATTGTGCCCCAGTTCTTTCTTTCCTCCCCAGTACCGCCTGTAGTACCTTATAATTAGTGGTTACTTGAATTGAGTATATTAATGAGTGTGTCTGAGCAGACAAGTTGTAGGTACTAGGCATTTTACGAAAGATTAATAACTTTAGGAAGGATTGGAGTCTGGACTTGGGGAAGCCATTTAGGAGGTGGTTATAGTAAGGAGCCATGCATTAGTTTATCAAACAAGTACTTACGGAGCCTACTAGGTACAGAACCCTTTGCTAGGTGTTAGGAATTGATAGACCTGTGAAAATTACAGAATCTGCCACTATTCTCCTGGAACTTACTGTCTATGAACAGTTACGAGGTAAAAGAACAGAGAAGATGGATATGAAGGAACTTCCTAAGGAACCCTAGCCAGAACTTAAAGAATGATTAGTCACGAAGGTGGAGGATGAAGAAGAGTTAAAGCAGCATGATGTCAACCCTGGATGAGTGGGAGAATATTGTTAGTGGAAATTTCAAGTCAGGCAAGGACATTCTTTTCTCAGGGGAAAAGGTAAGTTAGTTTGCTTCTGGATAAATAGAACCTCTAAGTAGAAATTGCAGATTGCAGAAAATTCAGAAATGAATAGTGAATTCATAGATGTCAGTCCGGTCTTGGTTTACCATGGAGAGGAGAGAGAGCATGAGCAGTTAGTTGAAGGGAGGGGCTGACAGGGCCGACAGCGGGGCTTTCCTGGGTAGGCGATATCCTGAAAATGTTTGGAGGGGGGAAGAGTGAGAGGGCTGGAGAACCGGGAGGTGACACTGTGATGATCGTTTCTACTGTACTGCTGAGGAAGCTAGGGCACAGGAAGTTGAACGGTGCTCAGGGGCACAGCTAGTAAGTGCTGGGGCTGGGATTCAAACTGGGTATCGCGGCTCAAGGGTCTGTGCTTCTAGGCACTACTCCACGCTGCCTCTAATATTTTTCTTTAAATGTACTCACTTATTTAACACGTTAAAGTTTTTCGTAAGGAAACTATAATACTATTACAAAGTTAGAACATCAGCCTCACTTGTCACTTAAGGAAGGTGGGAGTAAAAATAAATATAGGGAAACCAAAGCAATTCTGTTTTTTTTTTTTTTAAGATTTATTTATTTATTAAAAAAATTTTTTTTGGCTGCGTTGGGTCGTAGTTGTGGTGCACGGGCTCTTCGTTGAGGTGTGCGGGATCTTTCGTCGTGGTGCACGGGCTCTTCATTGCGGTGCATGGCCTTCTTTCTAGTTGTGGGGCGCAGCCTCCAGGGCACGTAGGCTCTGTGGTTGCAGCGCACGGGCTCCAGATTGCGTGGGCTCTGTAGCTTGTGGCATGCGGGCTCTCTGGTTGAGGTGTGCAAGCTCAGTAGTTGTGGCGCGCGGGCTTAGTTGCCCCGCGGGATGTGGGATCTTAGGTCCCTGACCTGGGGTCACATCCTTGTCCCCTGCATTGTAAGGTGGATTCTTTACCACTGGACCACCAGGGAAGTCCCAGCGATTCTGTTAAATTTATACAACTTACAGAATGCATACCTGAAAATAATGGAACTATTTATGATCAGTTAGTAGGTAAGGGATATTCTGCTGGATGTCAGGTTGTTTAAGAAAACAGTGAGATAAGCAACATACGTTTTTGAGCATTTATTGTGCCAAGCATTTCCTCTTGGTGTTGAATATATACTAGTGGATAAGACAGAGTCCTTGTTGTCATGGAGCTTATGTTCTAATGGCTAGAGATACACAGTAAACATCTAAACAAGTAGATGGTTGGGGGTGGTACAGTTTTTGCTAGAAAGGCCAGGGATGGTCTCTCCAAGGGAGTGCTTTACTTCAGTGTCATTTGACTTGTTTCAAATGAACATGTGCCTGTGGGATAGTCTAGTTGATAGTTCCAACCACAGTCCTGCATAAGATCTTGCATCATCTTGCCCGTACATACCATCGATATTTCTTGATAGTTAATGTGGAAGAACATTTTATACCTGAAAGTTTGAAAAAGTTTTCCTGAGCACTAGGCCTCTCAATTCACTCATTTTGCGTAAAATGGATTATACTGCACTTATTTTAACCATCTACTAAGTATTGTAATATCTCTGAAAACGTAGGCATAATAACTTTTTCTCTAAAGTTATTGAACTAAGTTGAACTAAAGTTGAACTAAAGTTGAACTAAGTGCATTACTATTAAATACTATTAAATACTCACTGTAGCGGGTGCAACTCAGGAAACAAAGCAGACAGGTTGCGTTTTTCAAAAATTCGAAATGAAAATAGCCTGTTCAGGTCCATGGGGGACTTTTAAAAAACATTTTAATTGACATTAGTTTTCTTTTCAATCGAGGAGTTAATAGGAAAATTGGTACTATTTTCTAACTATTAAAAATATTAGTATCCTGGAGTTTGAGAATTCATAGCACGAAGGCAGCTTTCAAATCCTTCATCTTTGAATCTGGGTGGTGGTTTAGGTTTACAAAGTATGTGTTCATATGTGTTCGCTCACATGACCCTCTCACAGGCGTTGGAATGACTCATCATCCCCCCTTGAAGGAAGGCAGCCGAGCCTTGAAGGCGGCCAGGGTCACACTGAGAGACAGTGGAGCTGAGGCTAGAACCCGCTTACTCTTCTTAGCACAGTGTTTGCTCACTGCCTGTCCTATGGCACAGGCACTGTAGACGTCACAACTAGGAAGGCCCGGCTGGCTCTCCTCCGTCTCGCTGTTGAAGCTCCGTGCCCAGGATGGGCAAAGGGAGTTGTCCCTCGGTGCCCCCTTGACACCTCTGCTGCACGGAGGTCTTGATACAAGTCACGGCGCCTCTGGTTGATACTAGTCTTATGACTGTCCCTCTTTGTTAGCACTTGTCCTCCTTGTCGGTGACAGTGACAGCTTGGGAGGGGACCAGAGGGCACTTACCATTTCTCTACTCTCCTAGTAGGAGAAACGGGTTCTTCTGTATCCCCTTCCTTCCTGTTAATCTGTGTTTGCGTCTCATGAGGTGAGTTGGTTGAGCCAGGCAGTGATGTTCTTTGAGTGCCATTGTGTGCCCATTCACTGAAGATATGTCAGTGAATGAAGCAGCAGCAGTTCCGTCCTTCAGGGCCTTGTGTTATAGTTGGGGTAAAACAGATAGTAACACAAACACATGTACTATATAAATAAATACATAAATACACAACATTTTATATTATACATGTAGATACATAACATACAGATATATAAGCATGTGTGTGTGTATAATTTTAGGGTGCCTCACACTAACATTTCTGCCTCTGAAGTCACAAGACCCCAAATCCAGCCTATTGCCTCTTTCTTATAAATACACAGCCACACTCATGGGTTTATGTATTGTCTGTGGCTGCTTTTGTGCTGTGAGGGCAGAGTTGATTAATTGCAGCAGAGATTGTGTGCTTGATAAAGCCTAAAATATTCACACTCTGGCTTTAAGAAAAAGTTGGCTCACTGCTTGCTCAAGATTTTGTCAGCCATTGTGCTCGAAGGTACTGGTTCAGCTTCAGAGCTAGAAAATAAAGCTTGATTTGGGAAGCCAACAGAGATGATAGGTGGTTGGAACTTTGGGGCGGAGAGGGTAGTTTCCATTCTCTAGGTGTGGGATCACTGTGGTAGCTCCAAAGGTGGAGGTGACTGAATAATTTGTTTTGAAGTAGGGAACCTATTATGCTTGCAGAAGAGCATTTATTGTTGGTGTTTTCTAGTAAGTGTGAATTGTATGTGGTGATTTAAAAAATGTGTATTAAAATGATGTAATAAGGACTTCCCTGGTGGCGCAGGGGTTAAGAATCCGCCTGCCAGTGAAGGGGACGCGGGTTCGAGCCCTGGTCCGGGAAGATCCCACATGCCGCGGAGCAACTAAGCCCGTGTGCCACAACTACTGAGCCTGCACTCTAGAGCCCGCGAGTCACAACTACTGAGCTCACGTGCTGCAACTACTGAAGCCCGTGTGCCTAGAGCCCATGCTCCATGACAAGAAAAGCCACCGCAATGAGAAGCCCGCTCACCGCAATGAAGAGTAGCCCCCGGTTGCTGCAACTAGAGAAAGCCTGCACACAGCAACGAAGACCCAATGCAGCCAAAAATGAATTAATGAATGAATGAATAAATAAAAATGATGTAATAAAAGTATATATAAATTAGATGATGGGAGTTACTCCTGTTACCCTAGAGTCCCATTCTTCAGAAATATTCGTTATTAAGGGCTGTTTTTTTTTTTTAAGATCGATTTTGATGTGGACCATTTTTAAAGTCTTTATGAATTTGTTACAATACTGCTTCTGTTTTATGTTTTGGTTTTCTGGCCGTGAGGGATGTGGGGTCTTACCTCCCGGACCAGGGATCAAACCCACACCCCCTGCATTGGAAGGTGAAGCCTTAACCACTGGACCACCAGGGAAGTCCCTTAATGGCTGTTAAGACATGGATTTTAACCTCTGTCTAAATATTCCCTTCTACCCAAGAGTTTTAAAAAAATTGATTTTCTGATTATCTTCTTTTACATTGTGACCCCTTAGTTGACTTGGCACCTCAAAATGCAAAGAATTAGAAAGGATTTTAATAGAAGCCTCCCCATCAGTTGATGAGTTGACATTGTAGATTTTTAAAATTATGCTTTCATGCCAAATATTAAAGTACTTTGTACTATATCATCACTGTTCTAAATCTCACAAATTTTAATCAAAATTCTCGTTCTAGTAGAGGGGCCCCATAATCTGATCACCTGGGAAATCTTTGAAAAATATTGATGTCTGGTCCCCATTTCAGACCTAAATGACTCCAGATCTTTAGAGGTTGGGATGTCCCCCAAGCGAGCTATTGAGTAGGTAGCACTTTGTATAATACAACTTTGTTTTCATAATGAAAATTTATTGGAAAATGGTAAGGTTTTACATGCTTCTAGTATATATAGTTCATGGTTTATCCTGGAAAAAAAAATCTGTATACTGAGTTTCTTTGAATTCAAATATTGAACAAAGGAGGGAAATACATATAAGACAGGGATTTTTTCATTTGATTTGAAGATTCACATTAATTCACTCCCTCCCACCCTCTGCTTTTGTACTTATTCATCAAGAAAAAGTCTACCTTCACAAAACCAAAAAGACATTTCTTAACCTTTGGATGGTAGCTTTGTATTAGCCCAGATCCTTACTAATGGGAGGTGGCATACATCTGATCACTGTTTTCAAACTGGGAAATAACGTTTCTTTTAAGTATTTACTAACCTTTCTTGGTAGATATTACTTTCTGTATTCATTATGGTAGGCTAACTGGTATAACAAACATACCCAACATTTCAGTGATTTTACTTTTTTTAATAATTTTTTAAAAACTTATTTATTTTTATTTATTTCAGGCTGCATTGGGTCTTCGTTGCTGCGCACGGGCTTTCTGTAGTGGCGAGCGGGGGCTACTCTTTGTTGCGGTGCGTGGGCTTCTCATTGCGGTGGCTTCTCTTGCTGTGGAGCACGGGCTGTAGTTGCGTGGACTTCAGTAGTTGTGACACGTGGACTCAGTAGCTGTGGCTCTTGGGCTCTAGAGTGCAGGCTCAGTAGTTGTGGTGTGCAGGCTTAGTTGCTCCGCGGCATGTGGGATCTACCCGGACCAGGGCTCGAACCCGTCTTCCCTGCATTGGCAGGCGGATTCTTAACCACTGCGCCACCAGGGAAGCCCTCAGTGATTTTAAATTAGAAGTTTATTTCTTGTTCATGTAGTAGCCCACTGACTGTTGAATCAGGGGATAACTGTTCTGCTCTGTACAGTTATTCAGGGACCAAACTGTGGACATTTTCCTATCTTACATGTGGTGTCTAAAGGTCACCCTGGGCTTTGGCATTCAGTCACTGGATTGGGAAAGAGCATGGAGGTTTACATGGGAGATTTTTATGGGTCAGACCTGGTAGTACCACACATCACTTCTGTTGACATTCCATTGGTCAGAGGTTAGTCACAGGGCCATGCTTGCTGCAAGAGAAGCTGGGAAATGACTGGTTGCCTCAGTAAAGGAAAAAAAAAAGTGCCTTTAGTTACCGATTAGTAGTCTTGTCCACGTGGCAAATGCAGCCACCATAAATATGACCAGCAAGACCTTGATTTAGTCTATGTAATTTTTTCTTTCATTGTTCCTTTTCTCATCCCCCCATGATTCTGCTAAATTACTTCCCCCACGTGCCCGCCCCCCCCACCACCATTTTGGGTGATTGTCCTTCATTGTTCCTTTATGTGTGACAGGGTTCTTGGATGCAGAAAAACTCATCCCTTCCTAATTTGGGAAGAAAATGAATTTAATGGAAGGCTATAAGTTAGCTCGCAGAATTGATTGGAAAGCTGGAGACTGTGCTGGAAAAATAAGTAGGAACCAAAGTGGCCGGCAGCAGAGGACACAGCCAGGTCAGGCCACAGGCCTGGTCTGGCTAGGATGCCACTCCTGGCACCTCGCAGTCAGTCGCCGCGTGAGCTTTGTCTGTCCCGTCCCCACAGTGAGTGTGCTGTCACCGTCGGTGCACCTTCAGAAGTGACTCCTCAAGATGCTCGCTCTGACTGTTCAAACTTGGGTTGCTAGCAAAGCCCTAGTTACCAAGGAGTGAGGAAGAGCGAAGTTTTGTTACTGTTCGGCTTTTATAGTAGGAGGCGTGGCTTTTTTTTGTCTTCTGTGATTTCCACAAACCGTGATGGGTGTCCAGAGACCAAGTGACCAAAAAGTGACAAACGCCTACTTTAGCCCCTTTTCATCAGGAGAAAATGTCCCATATTTTGGTGTAACATAGGAGACTGTTCCAGGCTTGATTTTGCCACTGACCTTTTTGGACAAGTCGTTAAAACTCTCTGGGTTGCAGGTGCCCCCTCTATAAATTGAGGTTGGGAACTTGTTGCCTGATAATATTTGTTCATCCCCTCACTCACTGAATAAAATATTTATTGAGTGCCTTTATGTGTTGGCTTAAAAGAGGTGAGTGAGAGAGACATCCTGGCCTTTCTTAGTTCAGTGGATGAGCACAGAAATCATTCTAATGCAGTTAGGGTGGGATGGCAGCTCATGAGGAGTCCCTTATCCAGATTAGAGGGTTGTGGGCAGGGGATTCCTGTATCTCTCTTTGCTTCATTCACTCATTCATTTATTAAAGTGTCTGCTTTAAGCCTTTGCATTGTTGTATTTTTGAGAATATGTGAACAAATAAGACCAGTCCTTCCCTCAAGGGTGCTAACTGTGAGGGCATGCTGATCACTCCCGCACAGAACACGCTTGCTGTGCTAACAGCAGAATAGTAGGAAAAGAAATGGAGCAGGGAGCAGCTCACTGTAAGATTCTGGGAAGGTTTCTAAGAGAAGATGACATTACATCTGGGTTTTGAAGTTTGAGTTCAAGATTTCTAGGAGCAGAAAAAAGAAGAGAGAGTATTCTAGATAGAGGGAAAACTTCTGCTCAGACACTGTCAGTGCACCTGAGAGAAAGGATGTGTGATGGGGGGACAGGATGGAGGGAATGGTGGGCAATGAGGTGAGAGCTGTAAACACTTCAACCTGGAAGCTCTGAATGTCTCAAGGTGTTGGGGATCTTGAAACTTTTTTAAGGAAGCAAACTTTGACAGCGGCGGGGAGAAGGCGCGGGTACTGTAGAATCCTCCTCAACACTTTCTTCTGAATTGAGATCCTGACAGAGTATAGAACTAAGCAGATGGGTTTGTGAGACATTCCTGAGGCCAAAGTCAGAGAATGTAGTTGGATTGTGTGAGTGTGTGTGTGTGTGTGTGTGTGTGCGTGCGCGCGCGTGCGCATGCGCGTGCACAGGGAGGGGAAATGAGACAGTGAATAAGGCTCTGCGGTCTCTAGCTTGAGTGGATGGATGGGGGGGATGCAGTTTATAGAAGTGGGTTGCCCTTGGCATTCCCCTCTGCTCCAGCCTGGGCAGACACAGCATGCCGTGCTTTCTAAACCGAGGTTCAAGTTAGCCTTGGAATCTGTAACAGTATGCGCTCCAGACGGCCACTACCAGTCTGTCTGAGTTTGTACTAGAGGGGAAACCTGGCTGCCTTTTCTCTGTTGTGAGGGATGGGAAGTGAAGAGAAGACACAGGTCCCCTCCACACCCAGTTTCTCTTTTCCTTGTCTTGTTTTCTTCAGAACACTAATCGGACATTTTTTTCTGATATTATCAAGTTCACTTATTGTCTCAGGGATCCTGCCCTCCCCCCACCAGCAATAAAATACAAACTCCAGGAAGACAGAGACTTTGCCCTTCATCTTCACATTTTTGGCCTGAATGCTGAGAACTTTATCTAGAACAGCACTGTCCAATAGAATATAATGTAAGCCACCTATGTAATTTAAGTTTCTAGGAGTCACAGTTTAAAAAATAGAAAAAAGAATCAATATTAATTTTGGTAATATATTTTATTTTACCCAATATATCCGAAAAATACTATTTTAAAGTTAAAAATTATTGAGAGAGTTTACATTCGGTTATTTTGTACTAAGTCCTTGAAATCTTGTATGTTTTACATTTGTTGTACATTTACAGCCCATCTCAGTTTCAACCAGATGCATTTCAAGCACTGAGTAGCCCTACCTGTGATTAGTGGCTGCCATATTGGACAGCTTAGGTCTAGAGCATAGTAGGGGCTCAGTAAATATTTGTTGAATGAATGAATTAGAAGATAGATTGGTTGTTAAGGGGGCATGTAGAATCCAGGAAGGATTTGGTTTTAACAGTAAGGAAATAGAGCATATTTATATGTTTGACAGAACTGAAAGCGAGAGGTAGATGGTAATAGAGGGGCAGTTTGATGGAGGAAGTTCCCTGGAGGAAGGCCCCTGAGGAGGTGGCTGGAAATGGGGTCTAGCAGCCCAGGTAGGAAGGATGAGAGATGTTCTGCTATCTTACCTCCTTTGAAGAGGTATGTTCTTCAATTATATTTTAAGAAACCCAAATCCAGTTTGTTGAGCATAAATTTCTAATTGGAGTTGTGTTATAACTATTTCTTCCCCTCATTTTAGATATTAGATAGTTGAGAGTTATTTAAAAAATCTTAAAAGTGGTTTCCCTAATGACTTAAAAAAATTGAATCATTATGTTGTACGCCTGAAACTAATATAATGCTGTATGTCAATTATACCTCAATTAAAAATTTTTTTTAATTAAAAAAAGAAAGGAAAAGAAAAACATCTTTTTAGGTGGGAAGTGGGAAGAAGTGTTATGGACATGTATCAACATTCTTTCTTTGACGTCATTCGACTAGAAAAAGAAGTATTTTCTGCGTTAAAATTAACTTAATCAAATCTAGTTTTTAGCATTGTGATTATATTTGGGATTAAAATTATCTGCATTGTACATGTCTGAATTTAAAATAAGGTTATTTCCCCCAAATTATTCCTCAGTCCTTGCATATTTGAGTTCTTAAACAGTCTTTCATATTGTCTCTTCTGTTATGGGGTATACTGTTACTGTTCATTACTTTATTTGAATAATAGAGGTCTGTTTGAGGGTGACATGTGAGCATGGGGGAACTGCTTTCAGTAGTAGTTTGGGATGCTTATGGAGATCGTTTGATGTAACGAATCTGTTCAAAGTGAGGCAGAGAAATTTAACACAGATTTTTAAGGTCATGATCTCATGTTTTCAGGTGTTGATGTTGTAAATAAAACTTTCAAAGACCATTTTTTAAAGTATTGTAATAAGTAGAAATCTTGAATATACCCGTAGAATTAATGGAAAACATCAACTCTTCTAATTTAAAAAGTTTTTAATCTTACTGTTACTTGGGATAATATATCCAGTTATAGTGTTGTACGGTCATTCAAAAAATGTTGCCTTTAAAACAGTTTAGAAGCTAAGATTATGTGCTCTGGGAAACCTAGGTGACTTTAAAGGAAATCTAATGAGGACAAGAAGCTGGTATTGAAGATTGGAGGTAGGCTTTTGACTATATTGTGATGGACACCTCCCATATGTATAGATAGATACGCACAGGCACACCTCAGAGATACTGAGGGTTCGATTCCAGGCCACCACAATAAAGGGAATCACGTGAAGTTTTTGGTTTCTCAGTGCATATAAAAGTTATGTTTATACTATACTGTCGTCTGTTAAGTGTTCAATAATAGCATTATGTCTTTTTAAAAAGTACAGGGCCTCCCTGGTGGCGCAGTGGTTAAGAGTCCGCCTGCCGATGCAGGGGATACGGGTTCGTGCCCCGGTCTGGGAGGATCCCACATGCCGCGGAGCGGCTGGGCCCGTGAGCCATGGCCGCTGGGCCTGCGCATCCGGAGCCTGTGCTCCGCAACGGGAGAGGCCACAACAGTGAGAGGCCCGCATACCGCAAAAAGAAAAAAAAAAAAAAAAAAAGTACATACCCTGATTTAAAAAATTCCAAAAAAACCCCCAATTACAATAGTAACATCAGAGATCACTGATCACATATCACCATAACAAACGTAGTAATAATGAAGAAGTTCAGAATATTGCAAGAATTACCAAAACGTGACACAGAGACATGAAGTGAGCAAATGCTGTTGGAAAAATGGCGCCAATAGACTTGCTTGACTCGGGGTTGCCACAAACCTTCAATTTGTAAAAATCACAATATTTGCGAAGTTCAGTAGAGTGAAGCGCAGTAGAACAAGGCACGCCTGTAGTCATGGTTCTGATTGGGAAATGTGAGCTCTTCTTGCTTTGGGGACAGTCGTATATTCCTGACTGAGGTATGCTCAGGCAAATGTGATAATGTCAAGGCTGGAAGTGACTGGGGAGATGGTTATTCATGGGTGTTCAACCTTTTTTCTGCCCAAGCATCCAGAGCAGGTTAAGTTAACACCTTTCAAAAACAGAGGCTTTCTAGGAAAATGCTTCAGAGATGGGGAAGAAAGGAGAGTGATGTGTATATTTTGAAGAAGCCCCAAATAGATGGTGATACTTCCTCTGTATGTGATGCAATAGGGTATGTGATGGGGTGGGGCTGTTCGTACAGGTGGCATGTTTTTCCCAGTGTCACGTAATTAACCTCTGAATTTGGACCAGAACTGTGGGCTTCTCCTTCCCAGGCCAATTTTTGTTTTTCTCTGCCACACTCTTTTCCTTCTCCTTTTATTGTTTTTGTACACTTTTCTCCTTTCTATTCTCAATAAAGTTTTAACTGTCACGTGCTTGATAGCATGAAAACTGCTGAGATGTACTAGGAAGCAGTCTTTGACCAAGTCATTACATTTAAGAACATGTGTTCATTCAACCTAGTGCCCTTTTCAGACTTTCTCATTGTCACCACTGTTTCCTAAGTCGCCTGGGCTCAAAACCACTGAGCCATTTTTGAAACCAGCTTGTCTCTCATCTTCCATCTTTAAACAAGTTTTTAAGTCCTGTCATTTCTATCCTGTGGTGTCTCTTCATACATCTTCCTTTTTTTTTTCAACGTTAATCTCCTAAAGGCTCTCACAGTCCTTTGCTCGGACTGTTGAAATAAGCCCCTAATTGATTTCTGCTTGAGGTTTCTCTCTGTTTCAATCCATATTACACATCAATTATGATAAGCTTAAATAATAGAACATCTGTTGAGCACTTACCACGTGCCAGGTATTGTTTAAAACAGCGGTCCTCAACCTTTTTGGCACTAGGGACCAGTTTCGTGGAAGACAATTTTTCCACGGACGGGGGGGTGGGTGGGACATGGTTCAGGTGGTAATGCAGCGATGGGGAGCGGCAGATGAAGCCTCGCTCGCCGGCCCGCCGCTCACCCCCTGCCGTGCGGCCCGGTTCCTAACAGGCTGCGGACCGATAATGGTCCGTGGCCTGGCGGTTAGGGACCCCTGGTTTAAAACATTGTCTTTGACTTTCATAATAGTCTTGCGGTTCAAGCACTGTTATTAACCCATTCTGCGGATGGAAAGGGAGGCAGAGATGGAATTATCCAGTCACTCAGTAGCTAGGTAGTAAGTGGCAAAATTGAATCCAGACACTCCAGAGTGTGTGTTTCTATAGTTGAAAACACAGCTGGAGTGCTGTCACTCCTGGCGCCCTTTCTCTGGCACCCTCTTACCTATTTTACAAAATCCAAATCTCTTTTCCTGGCAGAAGGACTCTTTGGTCCAGCCTGCCTTTCTGTCTGTAACCTACTCCTCTGTCTGTGTTCTCCAGCCAAACTTGAAGTGACATTTGAACCGCTGTCTGGAAGAGAAGTGGGAGTTGGTCAGGCAAAGTAGCGGAGTAAGGAGGGAGCGGAGGGTGTGCCTGGGAGAGCCGGGGCCTGGAGCCTGAGGGGGGGCTGCGCAGGCTGAGGCTGCAGGTGAGGGTCGGTCTGGACTGTGGCCCACTTCCAGGTCTTGTCTTTTTCCACAGGACAGTTTCGTGAGCTCTTCACAAGATTCATGGAGACTGAGAACTGGCTTTTTTAGGAAGGTACTTTTGTAAAGCTTGATGTGTGAAGTTTACCTGTTTTTCCTAGATTCCTTTAAAAATTCTCCTCTCTTCTGGCCACAGCCATCCATTTGGATGCATCCGTGGTGCATTTATTTTCACTTGAATTCAAGCAGGTTGTACCTGGGAAGGGACATTCTCAAGCAGGGTGCTCTTTCTCAGCCTCTATCTCTTTTCCCCGCTCGTTCAGTTTACCTTCACTCCTTTGCAAGGGAGGACCTAGCAGTCTCGTCTTGTAGGAGGGGTTTCTCGTGTCTCTTGAGCACTTCCCCACTCCTTCTATCTTTGAGGCGTCCCCTGGTGAGGAGAGTGGACTCTGCAGAGCCTGGATTGTGTTACCACTGACCAGCCATGAGCACGGGGCCACCACATTTAGGGCCCCTGTGCAGCTGCTGGACTTCAGTTTCTTTCTATGTAAAGTGTAGCAGATGCTGTAATGGTGCCACCTAATTCTTGGAGCTTTCGTGGATGTGAGGCATACTGGAACAAAACTTGGCATGGAAGAAGAGTTTAATGAATGTTGTTACTATTTTTTACTTTTATTACTTTTTCTTTAGTTGTGAAAAACTATTGACAGAGCATTCTGGTAAAGGGTCATACAAACCTGCTCTATTCTTACTGTTACTACTGAGGGTATTCTCTTTGGTTTGGAAAAATGTGCTTGTTTGAGAGGTAAATAATGAAATCTCATTGTTATTTACCTGTCGACTTACTTTTTGACTTCTAGTGAGTTTGAAAGTTTCCCCATATGCTTATTCTTGGTTTGTGGGAATTGCATCTTTTGCCTTTTTTCGGGGGGTGGGGGCAGATTTTAGTGTTTTTAATTGTATCGTTAGAGAGCTTTATATATTTAAGGATATTGTATAACACTTTTGGACAGTAACATTTTCCAGACTGTTTTCATTTGGCATGGAACTCAGATGCAAATTTTAAACACTTTTGCACAGTCGATATGGAAGAGGGAAAACTAATGATGAGCTCTAAAATGATGTATTTATTTGCTACATAAATATACTTTTTTTTTTTTTTGCGGTATGCGGGCCTCTCACTGTTGTGGCCTCCCCCGTTGCGGAGCACAGGCTCCGGACGCGCAGGCTCAGCGGCCATGGCTCACGGGCCCAGCCGCTCCGCGGCATATGGGATCCTCCCAGACCGGGGCACGAACCCGTATCCCCTGCATCGGCAGGCGGACTCTCAACCACTTGCGCCACCAGGGAGGCCCCATAAATATACTTTTAATGAAGCGTTCCCTTTTAAAATATTATTACATTTTATAACCTCTGTGAACAGTTAACAGTTTGCTCAGTGCTTAACTTTTAAAGTGTCTCTGGTCAGATAAATATCTTGCCTTTGGGGCATTTTGTAATGGAAAATCCCTGTAAATATACAGTGTTCTAATTGGAATCACAAAGCCAAATGATTGCCTCATTGGATAATTTTAAGTATTATGCTGCAATTCAATATAGGTACCCAACTAAGTACTTAACTAGATTTAAAAATATCTTGTATGTTTAACAGCTGTCTAGCTAGAATGAAAAAAGAGTGAGGAGAGGAGTTATGTGTATGGTTCTCCTCTTTTCCGCCTGGGATCAGAGAGGGAGAGAGTTTTAAAAGTGTTTTTTTCTTTCTCAGCTGCTGTTGCTGTGCCTGCTTTGGGAGAAGGCAGAGGCAAAGATGAGGGAACGTATGGGGCAGCTTTCTTTCCAAAGAAACTTTATGTGCCCGAAACTTAGTAGCATCTCCAGACACTTGTTAAAGTGGCATGGTTGTGGCATAGCTGAAGTGATGGCAGCCTGGGGTAGGTGACATTTCCGCCTGTGTTGTATTCCTAGCGGCCTCTCTCTGTGTTCTGATTCTTCTTCCTGGAGGGGAAGGCAGCTAAGCAGGCAGTGTTCAGCTTTTTAATAGCTTCATAATATTTCAGCTTTTAGATGTGTTGTAATATGTGGTTTCTCTTCCTTTTGTATTTCCAGGTTTCTGGAAGGCAACTGTAGTGTGTATAGGCCCTAGCAAAGTCATGGTCAAGAAATCTGAAGAAAAATCCTGGAATGGGGTGGGGGAGGGAGCATCTTTGGGTAATTCAGGTTTTATATGTATGAACATATTCATACATTATGTGTGTGTATATGTATATACATGTATATACTTTATGTGTGTGTAGATATATGTATATATAAAACATTTAAAGTTTTTTTAGATAAATAGTATTTTACTATGTTTTTGTGTAGGTTTTTTTTAAAAAGGAAATAAATTAGAATCTAACCACCATTTATTAAAATGTGTCATTTAAGCTCTAAACAGGGACTTTTGAGCACAACCTTTCCTTTCCTCTGGCAATGATCTGTGTAACATTTCAAATCCATGGCATTTTACAAAGGAAGGAATACTTTGCGTTTACGTGACTCGACAAGATGATGAGCCATCTCATTTCATGTATGAGGAAACTGACTTATTTGTTACCATGCTGCATTTATGCGGGTGTTACAGCAAGCGAGAGGAAGTCTTAAATCCTAGTTCAGTGTATTTCTATGTAACAAGCTTGAACTTTCTTGGTTTAGTTCTCATTTTACCTGTTTTATAAATGAATATGCTAAGTTTGCCTGTTACAGAGGAATCTGAATCTGAGATACGGAAAGCAGAGCTTCACAAAGGTGGTTATGAGCAGCTTGAGATCTACAGTTATCCCATCTGGATGGTTCCAGTGCTTTCCCTTAACTGTCCCACAGATGACTCTGACCTGAGAGGAGGTGAATGAAAACCCCATCTTCTGACTGAAAATAGGAAGTGGCGTTCATTGAATGCACATGTCACGTTACTGCTGGTTAGGCTGACTTTAACTGTTTCATGTGTTGTCGACTACCGCTAACCCTGTCTCAGGTGATTGTATTTGCTAAACCATAAATAAGGATATGTCATCTGACAAGTACTAGTATGAGGGACATCTGTCTGATAGCCTTGAGCTACATGATCACTGTCGTCCCTTCAAGTTGAAAAGGCACGCTAGACTCTCAGATCGGGCTTACCGTCTAACTGAATGATGATAGTTCCTTAGCTTGCTTGAAAGAATTGTTTCTTGGTTTTAACCAGTATAGTTTGTCAGTTTGAATGACTTACATCATTTTTGTAATACTTTCGGTATCTTTATTTATTTATGAAAGTTAAACTTACTGGAGGCCAGATGACTGCAGTGAACACGTGAACCCTTCAGTTAAACAAGCGTTTAGCATTTATACAAGCATTCTAGTCAGGACCCCAGTTATTTGCTCATTTTCTTTGGTATTAACCTGGATGCCTGATAGAGCAGCCAGCACTGTCCTGTGTAGATCTTCTAGATTCTTGAAAATACTTTTATTCTCACAGTGGTAGTAGATTGTTTCCTTTTTTTAGAATCTTGGTCTCCTTTAGCCCGATTAGTTACCTGTTGAATAAATCATGTTATTCTCATACTGTGGCTAGAAAGAAATGTATGTAAATTAGGTCCTGTATTTATAGGTGACACCGTTTTCGTACTGAGACACTGATATTGCCGGAAAAGGCTGCTGCAGCAGCCGTTGTCTCCGTGCTGTTCCCTCGTGCTGAGAGCTGGATTTTGCTCGTTCAAAAGGCATCTTTTTTCTGCCCCTCTGCAGGGCTGTCCGGTGAAACAGCATCTAAAATTAAACTGTCAGAAACAAGTTTGCTTTTTGTTTCCCCAAAGGACTGGAGTAGGGTGGGGAGGATGGGTTAGAGGCTATATAACTTGGAAACAGTAATGAGCCAACAAGGATCATGCAGCTACCATCGTGAAGATAAACTATTTTTTAAATTGTATTTCCTTCAAACTTAATTTGCCTCAAAAGCATGTTTGTGAGCATTTTGTTCAAGTGGCCATTATTTTGGTTGCTGTGTTTAAGTATGTTGCTTTCTTTAGCATGTAATTTTTCCAGTAAAATTTTAGTTTTAAGTTTTAGAAAAGTTTTGTTGAAGTCATTTACAATCAGTTACCAGTTAATCATACCTAAAAGTCAGCAGCTTGTATGTTTAATTTATTGTAACATAAAAATCTTTTGTGTTGGCATTTCTAAATCTCCTCCTAATGGCAGATTCATATTTATAAATTTGTGAATGTCTGTGCTCTTTCTATACTGCACAGTGAGTTGGTTAGGCAGCAGTTACTTACAGCATGTCTACTGCATGTTGAGCACTGTTCTAAGTCCTAGGGATTCAGTAGTGAACAAAGCTGGAGGAGGGCAGGGGGGAGTGTACGTTTCAGTAACATTATTGCACTGGGAGGTGGACTGGCTTCTCATCCATATCAGTCACTAAGTAGCTACCAGGCCAAGGTAGAAAATCACTGATCTTCATTTTCTTCAAGTGGTTGGAATTGATCTCTTGAAAGGTTTAATCTCGCTTCTAAAATTTCTCTCCAGACATTGTGTATGTTTACTTGTCTTTTGTTTCAGCCCTACCCCCCATTCCTAAAAATTAAGGGTTCAAAGGCTGCTTGACACCTGTTTCCTACTAAAGGGGGAAATTTTTTATTTAGATGGGCTTATTACTGATTAAACATTTTAATTTAATGGACAGTATAAGAAAAAAGGGATTTCTTTTTTTCCACTTGGAATTTTTTCATAGCTGCTGATAACCCATAAAATAACCAGGTAGTATTATCTGTTTTATTTATTTTTTTCTATTTAAACATATTTTATAATTTTAGACTATTGGGAGAAATACAAATTTACCCATATTACGTGTTATATATACTATGTACAGTATAATAATTATAGAGTCCGGCAGCTGTATCTTGAGTGGTTATTTTAATCCTTTTTGTGTTCCAGATGCTATTATTGAAAATAAGTGCTTGACATTTTACTTCAGCTATAAGAATTTGGTTTGCCTTTAGTAACTGAAAGGGTAAAGGACCGTTTACTGTCTTACTTAGGGCTAAGTAAGATTTTCTGTGATCTAGTTGAGGATAATCCGTCCATCTGTCCATCCATCCATCCATGCAGTCTTTCTCAGTGGTTGCTTGAGGGCTTACCACATGCATCCTTAAGTTATAGTGTCTTGTACTCTAGGCACGTGGGCTTCAGTAGTTGTGGCACGCGAGCTCAGTAGTTGTGGCTCGCGGGCTCTAGAGCGCAGGCTCAGTAGTTGTGGTGTACCGGCTTGGTTGCTCTGCGGCACGTGGGATCTTCCCGGACCAGGGCTCGAACCCATGTCCCCTGCATTGGCAGGCGGATTCTTAACCACTGTGCCACCAGGGAAGCCCTGAGCCCCCGTTTTAAAAATACTTCTTTCATCCTTACCCCCTTCAGCTTTCTCCCTCCCTTTTTGAACCATTTCTTCATGTTCTAAATATTCCTGATGAATTCAGTTCATTCTTTCACTGAACAAATATTTATTGAATGCAGGCCACATCCCAGGCACTGTTCTTAGTACTAACGATATCTTACTTGCGGACTTCCATGCAGTTACCCTCTTAATGTGTATTTTTCTTGCCAGCCATCATTAAAAGTGCAACTGGCTACTCCTTTAACGTTTTTCTTCTCTTTTGCTATGGGTATATCTTGTTGTTAGGGACCTTGCAGGTTTCTTCCCACTTAAGCTTGGTTGCCTTTCTGTCATTTCTTAGGGGATTCTGTCTCGGAAACTTGGCCTCGTAAAAGTTTCTGCATTTGAATGTCTTAGTTTTAATTAACTTGAATTATTTTCATTTACTTTTGTTCTTTAATATTGTTCTGTCTCTTTAAAATCTAATGTGGATTAATAACTGTCACAAGGATGGTCTCCTATCAGTATATTAATAAAAAAAAAATTCAAGTTAGCTACAAGTGGCGCTACATGTGGGTCTTAAATCAGAGATAAATGATTGTTACTTTCACTCCGGGTCTTCTCCCAGGCTTTTCTGTTTGGTGTTTCCTCTGTGTCTACTTCTGCCTCTGTCTTGCCGTCTCTCAGTCTCTGAGATCTGTTCATGGAATGTTTCTCTCTAGAATCAGTGCTAATCTCTAGTAGTGTTACGGTCTCTAGTTGTTAAAGTTTCTTTTTAGAACATAGTGAGGAAGCTGCTTCATTTTTAAAAATTTATTTATTTGTGGCTGTGTTGGGTCTTCGTTTCTGTGCGAGGGCTTTCTCTAGTTGTGGCAAGCGGGGGCCACTCTTCATCGCGGTGCGCTGGCCTCTCAACTGTCGTGGCCTCTCTTGTTGCGGAGCACAGGCTCCGGACGCGCAGGCTCAGTAGTAGTGGCTCACGGGCCCAGTTGCTCCGCGGCATGTGGGATCTTCCCAGACCAGGGCTCGAACCCATGTCCCCTGCATTGGCAGGCAGATTCTCAACCACTGCGCCACCAAGGAAGCTGTCTGCTTCATTTTTTAATAAACTATTTACCAACATTTTTATGAACTTTTAAAATTTATGAAGATATGCTTATGGTTAAAAAGATCCATAGAGTTCAGAAGGATATAAAAAATGAAGACAGGACCTTACATGCATACTTTTCTCCAACTTGCCTTTTATACTATTTGGCAGCAATTTAAAATATTACATTGGAGTTGAACTCCAAGAAATGATTTTGAAGCAGAAACTAACACACCCTTGTAAAGCAATTATACTCCAATAAAGATGTTTAAAAAAAAAGATAATTCTGAATTAGGTTTTATAAGTTTATCATTAAATTAAAATATCTGCTATTGCAACATGTATTTATGATACATTCTTGGGCTAAAATATTATTTTTAATTTAGTTGAATAAGGGTTATATATAATATGGCAGAACAGGTTAAATTAAACCATATGAAATTGCTGTTTTGTAGGCCAAAGGAGGTCTAATATCAGCAATTTCATATAGTTCAGCCTAATTCTTTATCATCATCTCTGTTATAGGATGAACTGAGTCTATTTCCTCATTAACATTTAGATTTAAAAAGGAAGATGGGGGCTTCCCTGGTGGCACAGTGGTTGAGAGTCCGCCTACTGATGCAGGGGACACGGGTTCGTGCCCTGGTCCGGGAAGATCCCACATGCCGCGGAGCGGCTGGGCCCGTGAGCCATGGCTGCTGAGCCTGTGCATCCGGAGCTTGTGCTCCGCAACGGGAGAGGCCACAACAGCGAGAGGCCTGCGTACCGCAAAAAAAAAAAAAAAAAAAAAAAAAAAAAGAAGATGGAAACTTCAGAAAGAATAAAAACCATGGTGATTTGCTTAATTATAAAATGAGGTTGACAAGAAATTCCCATATTAGTTTGTCTTCTTGGAGTCTTATTATAGGAGAGGAATGAATGAGTGAATACCTTAAATACTTTCTGGCATTGTGGGAGGAAACTAAACTTGAGTCTCTTTCTGGATTTCACACGCAGCAGTTGAGCTAAGAAAGGAGACAGTGAGCATGTGGCAGACACCACCTATATACCAGGCCTTAGTGCTAGAAGCTTAATCTTTCTTTCACTTCGTTAAGTAGCTGGTAATGTTACTAAGTAGTTATAATAGATTTTATAGTAAACAGATGAACAGATGGTGTAGTAAATAGCTTTAAAAAAAATCCCACAGGGACTTCCCTGGTGGCACAGTGGTTAAGAATCTGCCTGCCAATGCAGGGGACACAGGTTCGAGCCCTGGTCCTGGAAGAGCCTACAGGCCACGGAGCATCTAAGCCCCTGCGCCACAACTACTGAACCTCTGTGTCTGGACTACTGAAGCCCACGCGCTTAGAGCCCGTTCTCCGCAACAAGAGAAGCCACCGCAATGAGAAGCCCGTTCACCGCAACAAAGGGTAGCCCCCGCTCGCCGCAACTAGAGAAAGCCCACGCTCAGCAGCGAAGACCCAGTGCAGCCAAAAAAAAAATCACACAAGTGAAAAACATAGTTACTTCTTGTTGACCCACATTTAGATTACCTACAGCAAATTTTAAAGGAAAATCAGATTCTTTGTCACCCACCATACCACTCTTAGGACGGGAATGTGTTTTAGTCTTTAAAAAAAAAACAACCCACAAACCCCAAAATGTGGGGGAAAAAGCCTTATGGTGTATTGTGTAGTCAGAAAATAGCCTGTTTTTGGACTCTCTGCTACTTGCATTAGTTGGAAGGTAGCTTTCTTAAAATGAGCAGTTAAATTTTTTTAGATGTTATTCAAAGCAGCATTGGCATTATCTGGTGGCTTATTAGCCTCTCAAGCCCTACTCTAGATCTACTGAGTCAGTCTGCAGTTTTAACAAGATTCAAAGGCGATTTGTAAGCACGTTAAAATTTGAGACTCACTGTTATAGATCGTGGATGGCATTGTCACCCCCACAAAACAATGCCTTTGTTACCCCTCAGTGAGTGCTTGTTGAATTTAGTGCATGTAATTGACTAGATCTAGATTCAGAAAATGAAACAAGTATTATAGGAGGATAGTTGTAACAGTAATAGTCAAGCAGCAGCTATCCAGTTCATTGTATTTCTTTCATGGCTGTCTGGATATCAAAAAGTTATTGATCTGTCACCCAAAATGTATTCTTGAGTCTGATTCTACTCATGCTGGATGATTAGTCACTGTCTTGTGATCGTGTGTTTGTGGTGTGTGTGTGTGTGTACATATGCAAGTCAACAATAGTATACAAATTAAAGGAGTAATTAGATCTTGGTGAGTCAAGGATCTATAATCCATATTGTAATGTATAAGATAACTTAAAAAAATAATCTGCGTGCAAGGAGGGCATATAAAGTTTAATCCAGCAGAAGGTAAGAAAGGAACATAAAACAGTTGGAATAAGTATAGAAAGGTTATTAGTGTTCATACATGAATTAAACCCAACTGCATACTGTTTAACAAGAAACAAACCTAAAATATAAGGAAACAAAGGTTGAAAGTAAAAGGATGAACAAAAGACATACCACGCAAAGATTAAGAGGTAGGCTTGGTGTAGTCATGCTAATGTCAGACAAGGTGAAAAGCATTATTGGAAACAAACAGGGGCAGTTTATAATGATAAAAGGTCTTATTCATCAGGAAGGTATAAAAACTTTCAATTTATGTAATGCAGTACATGACCTAAATGGGAGATTTTAAGTATGGCTAACTGGCTAACTGGTGGAATAAGATAAGTACAGAAATAGAAAATACAAGTAAAAGAGGAATACTTAATAAAATTAATAAACCTTTGATTAGACTGATCACAAAGAAGAAAAGAGAAGGACTTTTTAACCAATCTTGGGTGAAGGGGCTGTCACTACAGTTATATCTACACTGATTGAAAGAGAGGATATCATGAAGAAGTTGATAACGATGCATTTGAAATTTAGACGAAGTAAACATAGTATTGGAAACATATAGCCTACCAAAATAGACACACCAGAAAATGTAAAATCTGAAGAGTCATATTTAAGAAATTTAATTGAAAAACCTACCCACAAAGAAAGCTGCACGTCCAGATGATGTCACCAGTGAATTTACTACAAAAGGATAATCATGACCAAATTGTATTCCAGGAATGCCGCAGTTGATTTAACATTCATCAACCAATCAGTGTATTTCACCACATTAACCAAGTAAATAAGAAAATGCATGTCATTTCAGTGGAGTTCAGAAAAAGCATTTAATAAAATTCAGCATCAGTTCACGAGAAAAAGGTTTAGCACACTGGGGCTAGAAGGGAGCTTTGTTAACCTGATAGTGGCTATCAGCTAAATACCTAGAGCAGCCACAATAACTGGAGAAATACAGAAACTTTCCTTCTGAGATTGGGTGTAAGACAGCAGAGCCTGTACCTCCTCCTCTAATCACCACTGTACTGAAGGTGGCAGCAAGTAGAATAAGGCAAAGTGAAGAATAAAGATTGGGAAGGGGGAAAAAGAAGACTGTTCAAGTGCCCGGTTGTGCTGGTAGCTACTTACTAAACAGTGCAGATAAATCCATCATTGCAGAACTTTCTGTTGGACAGCGCTGTTCCAGACAGTGCAGTTTCAACCAAAATCCCAGCATGTGTTTATTTGTCTTGGTAAATTTGATGAGCTAATTCTAAAACATAGACACAGAGAGGGCTAAGAATAGCCAAAACATTCTTGTAGAAGAAAAAAATTCTTTACTACATATTACAACTTCTGAAGCTATCATAATTTAGACAATGTTTGGTTCTTACACAAAGGTGTAAGAAATCTAGGTAAGTCTTTATCCCGCATAACAGAATAAAGAATCCAAAAACAGATCCAAGTATGTATGAGTATGTGATTTTTGATAAAGTTGACATTACAGGGCATTGGGGAAAGTTTCCTTTCAATAATTGGTTCTGGGTTAATTGGATGTCCATTTTGGGGGGAAATGAAACTTGATTGCTATCGAAAACACACAGAAATCAGATCCAAGAGCACTGCTCATCTTTAGATGTGAATGGTAAAACCCAACTTCTGGAAGATAACATAGAATTTCTTCATGACTTTGGTATAAAGGAAAGATTTCTTAAACAGACACCAAAGGTACTAATTTTAAACCAAAAGTTGGTAACATTAAGAGATTGTGTTCGTCAAAAAATACCATTAAGGGACTTCCTTGGTGGCGCAGTGGTTAAGAATCCATCTGCCAATGCAGAGGACATGGGTTTGAGCCCTGATCCGGGAAGATCCCACATGCTGCAGAGCAACTAAGCCCACGAGCCACAACTACTGGGCCTGTGAGCCACAACTGCTGAAGCCCGTGCTCTGCAACAAGAGGAGCCACTGCAATGAGAAGTCCACGCACCGCAATGAAGGGTAGCCCCCGCTTGCTGCAACTAGAGAAAGCCCGTGCACAGCAACAAAGACCCAACACAGCCAAAAAATAAATAAAATAAATTAGTTAATTTAAGAAATACCATTAAGAGAGTGACAGTGTAAACCATCTATAACCAATAAGGGGCTTATATCCAAAATATGTTAAAAAATCTAATTTTTTTAGGCTTTAGATATTTGTAAGAAAAAGACTCTCTTGATAGAAAAATTGAAATACAATCTGAATGGGCATTTCACCTAAGTGGATACCCAAGTGGCTGATAAATGAAAAGATGCTCATAGTCACAAGGAAAATACACATTAAAATCACAGTGGAGTACACACCTACTGCAGTGGCTGAAATTAGAAATACTGATGGTTCCAAGTGTCAGTGAAGGAATGGAGCACAGGGAATTTTCATAAACTACTAGGGGAAAAATAGATTGATTAAACAAACTGGAAAAAACCCACAGAACAGCATCTCTGTATATACCGAAAATCACTTAAGAATCTTCCTAGTGGCAGTATGCGTAATAGCTCTGAACTGGAAATAATCCTATGTCAGTCAAAAGTTGGGTGGATAAAGTAATGATAATGAACAAGCTACAGTTCATAAGCCTGACATTAAGCAAACAAACTCATTTATATGAAGTTAAAACTAATCTGTTTTTGGAGGTCAAGATACTAGTAACTTTTTTAGGTATTGATTGGGAGGGGCCACAGAGTGGTGGTGGGGGTTTCTGGAATGAGGGCAAGTTTTATTTTTCTTGTCCCACAGGTTCAATTGATGATAATTATTTAAGCTATATACTAATGACTTTTTTCTGTATATTGTAACAAGTAAGTTTAAACACAATATGTAATAATGACACTGATGATAGAAACAGAAGCTCATATTTTTTAAAAAGTGCATGTTATGTACCAGGTTCTATTCTGCATGTCAACTTGTGGTATCTCGTTTAAACTTTATAACAATCCTAAAGGAACAGGGTTAGTGTAATAACACCTCTGCTATAGGTAGGGAAACTAGGACCCAGAATGGTTAAGTCGTTTGCCATTCAGAGCCTTAGTCTTTTCACTGTTTACTGTTTATTTATAAGAGTTATTTATAGATCAAGGACCCCAGTTCTTTTCATATACATTTATATTCCTTCCCAGTCTTTTGTGTTTTTAACATGCAGATTTAACACACACACACACATATACACACACCCAGTTATTTGACAGTTAGGTTTCCAGTTTTTTGCTGTTGTAAACAATACCAAAATAAACATTCTTCCCTTACTATTTTTGTGCACATCATCTATTATTTCCTTAGGATAAAATTTTTTTTCACTGAACAAAGTCGCTCTGTGGAATTGGATTAACTGAATGTATTTTTAAATTATGAATAATGAAATGTTTAGAGAAGTTATCCCATCTGTCATCGCAGGAACATTGTACTTATCCAGCAGATATTTATGAATCATATACTCTGGGTCAGTAAGGACTGCACGCTGTAATGGAGGGAGATGGAAGCTAAGGTCTAAAAGCAACGC